>NC_090648.1:171544093-171879381 GCF_040937935.1 Hyperolius riggenbachi
AATGCAGGCGACACAGACTTCAGTAAAGCTGTGGAGGACACACACAGCAAGGATAGAGTATAAGGAACATAGGGAGCGGCTGGCATCTGCCCGTAAACTTGCACTCCTAGCAGTTAGCCAGCCCAAGCCTCTTTTTTTGTGAGCCATCCTGTATATGTGATGTGACACAAAAATTACTATTTGTCCATCCCAACTTTCCAATCTCTTTCAGCGACTCTCCAAGACTTGAATTCCTAAAACAGAAAATGACATTCCCACAACTGAACAAATTTTACATTCTTTTATCTGAAGCAATTTGATCATTGTGTGGGTAAATCATTCTAAATGCTGACACTGGTTTCTGTGGGGGCCTGCAGCATTTGCATGGTCTGCTGTGCCTTTAGAAATGCACTTCATTTACAGATAGAGGGGGATCGGCAGAAATGTGAAGTTGCAGTGTACCCAATGAGCTGCCTGTAATTAAAGGCAATGGGCATACACTTGTTCTGTCACTTCAATACCTGAGCCAATGACTGGTTTGGATGAAAATGGAAAACAAGATATTTCTCAATGTACATCTTTTCTAGAAGGGGTCTATGGGGTACAAACCCACAAGTCAGACCTCTTGCTCTGGTTTGGAGGGAGTTAGCCAGGAGCCACCCCTCAGCATAGTCAGGGCCGGGCCGAGGCATAGGCTGGAGAGGCTCCAGCCTCAGGGCGCAGTGTAGGAGGGGGCGCACAATTCATTCAGCTTTCATTCCTAATTGTGTTTGAAGCAGAAAGAAATAAGAAAAGGGGATACATAGCAGTGACTGCAAGCCAGATAACTAGATATTAAGGTGTTGGGGAGGTTGTGAGCCCTGTGGCGCTTCTTAGTCTAATAGCAATCAGGGTGTGACAGCTGGGGTGGGAGGGATGGAGGGGCGCACTTTGGTGTCTCAGCCTTGGGTGCTGGAGGATCTTGTCCCAGCTCTGAGCATAGTAATAAATATAGATGGCATTCAGTGGGAATTTCCCACATTACATTTTATACCAACATCAATATCCAGTCTTTCTCTGTCTGCAACACAATTTGGGGCTGCCATCTCAGCCAAGAACCATTTAGCGTGTGTAACAAATGAATAATTATAAAACTTGTTTGTACCTGAGATAAACACTTCGGACTGCAGGGAAGAGATAAAAAGTTAAATAGATCATCATTTGTGTTAAAAGCTTCAGTCATGTAAAGGGCACAGACAAAACATCAAACCTAGGTTTTTACCATCCAATACAAGGACATGGGCTTCTAGTAAAATTCTATTTAGTGCTATGTGTAGACGGTTTGTCTCATCAATTTTCACTTCAGATTCACTTTAAAATCTGATTCTGTAATAGAAACGTAAACATATCTGGATTGATTGGAATTTGCTTCTCTTTTAGAGAGAAATCAATGCCATGACTCTGCACATCTCAAAATAAATCACAGCAGGGATAGGATGAGTCACACTCACTACTCACTGACACTTCTCTGATCTATGTGAGTGATTACATGGCGAATATGGAATATCTTCCACTGAGATTTCGCTTCAGCTATGCAGGACAAAGCTTTTTAAACATTTGCAGAAGAGAAGCTCCACAAATAAAGAGGAACTGCACTGCAACCTCAACTCAAATAGCAACGAGGAAAGAGAACTGCTATGGTCTGTTCAGGGCCGGCGCTACCATAGAGGCAAAGGGGGCAATTGCCCCAGGGCCCCATAGCTTGTAGGGGCCCCCAGTGGCTACAAGAGGAAAACATTTTTTTTTCAAAAAGACCTTATAGTTTTTGAGAAAATCGAGTTTAACGTTTCAAAGGAAAAAAAATACACATTTAAAAACCCGCCAACTTTAACGGTTAATAGCAAATCCACCTTCAATGCTAGAAACCCTAAATTTGCAGGATATGTTAAGGAGATAATTGGGAATAAGAGGAAAGAACTATTTTTCAAAACCTTATAGTTTTTGAGAAAATCGATTGTAAAGTTTCGAAGGAAAAAAGTATACTTTTAAATGCGGTAAATGTCACTTTTAGTAGCAAACCTAACGGTGGTGTAATTTTACATGTATCAAAAGAAACATTTCCTGATGGGGTTTCCAGGGGGTCCATACGCAGCCACAGCGCTTTGGCCAGGGATCGCTATACAGCCGCAATATGGCTGTATGAAGATCCCTGGCATTTTTTTCCATTTTTTTTTATGTTTAGAGTGTGGGAATTTTTTCTTTTAAATTTAAGTGGGGTCCCCCCTCCTGAAACTTTTTTAACCCCTTGTCCCCAATGCAGGCTGGGGTAGCCAGAATGTGGAGCTCCGACCGATTGGGGCTTCACACCCTGACTATACCAGCTGCAAAAAAGGTCCCTTAATGACGATTTTTGTTCTGGGGTATCTGTTGGGGGCCCGCCTTGTTTATTTGGCCCTGGGGCCCCATTGTTGCTTAAACCGGCCCTGGGTCTGTTCATGCATTGTTCTATTTACCATTGCATGACCGTATAAAGCTAAGTACACACAGGCGCATGTCAATCTCAGCTTGTAAATGTTAACCTGAATAACAGATCTCAAGGCCTTCACAATGTGCTTAGTAGAGGAACTTTACTAAACATTGATGATTAAAATTACTTATTTTTTAAACTATGCATTTCAAAAATGATTGAGTCCATGTTTGCCCGGGCCAGGAGCGTTCCTACCATATGGAGCAGGGGGGCCTGGCGCACCAGGTGACTGACAGCAAGGGGGGATGTCACCATGACCCCCACAGCCGCAGAGCAAGAGGGGAAGCAGCAGCGCTAGAAAGAGGGGTAGCAGGGGCAGTGGTTAGGAGGAGGTGCTAGAGCTCGCCCCCCCCCTATCTGGGTTCCCTCCTTCTGCCTCTCTTCTCCTCCATATATTAAGCAAGCAGGAGCAGCAGGCGGATAATTACTCACCTGTGTTCCGTGTTCCAAGGGCATAAAACTCAGCATCACGTCGCCACAACTCTCCGCCTTCAATGCCGTCCAACGTGCTTCCTGATTAGTGGAAGCACAGTGGGCGGCATTAAAGGCGGATAGTTGTGATGACATGACTCTGCGTTCCAGCATTTGGAACGTGGAACTCAGGTGAGTAATTATCCGCCCGCCACGCCTGCTTGCTTATTATATGGAGGAGATGAGAGGCAGAAGGAGGGGACCTAGATGAGGAGTGGGGCTCTGGCCCCTCCTCCCAGCCGCTGCCCCTCCTTCTAGCGCTGCTTCACTGTGGGCAAATATACTACCTACACTGAGGGCAACTTAACTACCTACACTGGAGGCAACTATTCTATCTGTACTGGGGAAATTATACTACCTATACTGGAGCCACTATACTAGCTATACTGGGGGCAACTGTACTACCTATACTGGGTGGGAACTGTGCTAGCTACACTGGGGGAAACTATACTAGTACCTATATTAGTACCTTCACTGGGGGCAACTATACTAGCTTCACTGGGGCAACTAAACTAGCTATACTGGGAGCAATTATACTAGCTATACTGAGGGTAACTAAACTACCTACACTGGGGGCAACTATACTAGCTATACTGGGGACAACTGTACTACCTACACTGGGGGAAACTGTTCTAGCTACACTGGGGGCAACTATACTACTTATACTGAAGGCAACTATACTACGGGTAACTATACTGGGGGCAACTATGCTACCTGTACTGGGGCAACTAGATTACCTGTACTGTTGTCACCTATATCTGGCATTACCTGATGAGGCATGCATAGTATGCCATATTTGCTCCTTTCCTTTTGAGGGGGGTGTCTTATTATACCCAGCACCAGGTGTCAAATGCCCTAGGTACGCCACTGTGTTAACTCAACTTGATTTACATTCCTAGATTTATAAGTTATGCCAGCATCTTTACTGCTGGTAAAGACAATCCCTGAGGGATATTTTTTTCCCTCTGTGTAGTTAGTAGGAACATTGATTGATCTCCATTATTATTATTTAGTATTTATATAACGCTGACATCTTCCACAGCGCTGTACAGAGTATATTGTCTTTTCACTTAGGTTACCTGTTTCATGTGCAGGTTGACAGTTCACCGTGCTTTACCATAGCAATGCGGTTGTAAAACAAATTAATTACCTACAGTGGCTTGCAAAAGTATTTGGCCCCCTTCAAGTTTTCCACATTTTCTCACATTACTGCCACAAACATGAATCAATTTTATTGGAATTCCACGTGAAAGACCAATACAAAGTGGTGTACATGTGAGAAGTGGAACGGAAATCATACATGATTCCAAACATTTTTTACAAATAAATAACTGCAAAGTGGGGTGTGCGTAATTATTCAGCTCCCTTTCGTCGAGTGCAGTCAGTTGCCCATAGACGTTGCCTGATGAGTGCTAATGACTAAATAGAGTGCACCTGTGTGTAATCTAATGTCAGTACAAATACAGCTGCTCTGTGACGCCCTCAGAGGTTGTGTAAGAGAATATTGGGAGCAACAACACCATGAAGTCCAAAGAACACACCAGACAGATCAGGGATAAGGTTATTGAGAAATTTAAAGCAGGCTTAGGCTACAAAAAGATTTCCAAAGCCTTGAACATCTCACAGAGCACTTTTCAAGCGATCATTCAGAAATGGAAGGAGTATGGCACAGTATGGCACAACTGTACACCTACTAAGACAAGGCCGTCCACCTAAACTCACAGGCCGAACAAGGAGAGCGCTGATCAGCAGTCAAGAGGCCCTGGTGACTCTGGACGAGCTGCAGAGAGCTACAGCTCAGGTGGGGGAATCTGTCCATAGGACAACTATTAGTCATGCACTGCACAAAGTTGGCCTTTATGGAAGAGTGGCAAGAAGAAAGCCATTCTTAACAGAAAAGCATAAGAAGTCCCGTTTGCAGTTTGCCACAAGCCATGTGGGGGACACAGTAAACATGTGGAAGACGGTGCTCTGGTCAGATGAGACCAAAATGGAACTTTATGGCCAAAATGCAAAACGCTATGTGTGGCGGAAAACTAACACTGCACATCACTCTGAACACACCATCCCCACTGTCAAATATGGTGGTGGCAGCATCATTCTCTGGGGTGCTTCTCTTCAGCAGGGACAGGGAAGCTGGTCAGAGTTGATGGAAAGATGGATGGAGCCAAATACAGGGCAATCTTGGAAGAAAACCTCTTGGGAGTCTGCAGAAGACTAGAGACTGGGGCGGAGGTTCACCTTCCAGCAGGACAACGACCTTAAAGAGAACCCGAGGTGGGATTTAATTATGTTACTGGGGCACAGAGGCTGGTTGTGCACACTAAGACCAGCCTCCGTTGCCCCATGGTGTGCCTCCATGTCCCCCCTGCGCGCCGCTATACCCCGTGCAGTGCTGGCGATACGCAGCGCGTCGCCAGCACAAAATGTTTACCTATCCGCTGTCAGTCAGCGCCGCTGACCTGCCTCCTCCGCATCGGCGCTACCCGCCCGCGTCACTTCCCTCCTATCAGCGGGAGGGAAGGGACACGGGCGGGTAGCGCCGATGCGGAGGAGGCGGGGGAGCAGCTCTGACAGACAGCGCTTAGGTAAACATTGTGCTAGCGACACGCTGCATGTCGCCAGCACTGCGGGGGTATAGCGGCGTGCAGGGAGGACATGGAGGCACACCATGGGGCAACGGAGGCTGGTCTTAGTGTGCACAACCAGCCTCTGTGCCCCAGTAACATAATTAAATTCCACCTCGGGTTCTCTTTAAACATAAAGCCAGGGCAACAATAGAATGGTTTAAAACAAAACATATCCATGTGTTAGAATGGTCCAGTCAAAGTCCAGATCTAAATCCAATCGAGAATCTGTGGTAAGATCTGAAAACTGCTGTTCACAAACGCTGTCCATCTAATCTGACTGAGCTGGAGCTGTTTTGCAAAGAAGAATGGGCAAGGATTTCAGTCTCTAGATGTGCAAAGCTGGTAGAGACATACCCTAAAAGACTGGCAACTGTAATTGCAGCATAAGGTGGTTCTACAAAGTATTGACTCAGGCGACTGAATAATTATGCACACCCCACTTTGCAGTTATTGATTTGTAAAAAATGTTTGGAATCATGTATGATTTTTGTTCCACTTCTCACGTGTACACCACTTTGTATTGGTCTTTCCCGTGGAATTCCAATAAAATTGATTCATGTTTGTGGCAGTAATGTGACAAAATGTGGAAAACTTTAAGGAGGCCAAATACCTTTGCAAGCCACTGTATTTAGCTGCTTAAACTTGCAGTGTCGTGGTCTGCATCCTCCTCTGCCCCCCCCCCCCCGACTGCCTCCAATTGCAGGCTAAAGTGTCCAGACCGGGCCCCGACCGTCCCCTGTGTTGGCATCTTAGGCCGGAAGCAGTAGTCTGCAATGTGCCTGTGCAGCATGTGCCTGTGCAGGTCGGAGGCCTTCTGATGATGTGTCCTTGCTCCTAGTCAGCCGGGAGCGAGGACACAGCGGCAGTCGGCTCCCAGCCTCATAGGTGAGCGAGGCGACCATGCGAACTGTGCAGGCGCGGTGGCTACTGCAGACTTCTGCTTCCAGGTCAAAGCTGCCGACCTAGGGGAGGGTCAGGGGCTTGGTCTGGACACTTTAGCATGCAGTTGGAGGCAATTGGATGAAAAGGAGGACGCAGGTCACGTCCCAGCAAATTTATTCAGCTAAATAGGTAATTACTTAAAAAAAAAAAAATCTTGTCGCCTCGGATATCCTTTAATGCTAATAACATACCTGTGTTATACATACAACATACACATTATACAGGATCTTCTCAAAAAATTAGCATATTGTGATAAAGTTCATTATTTTCTGTAATGTACTGATAAACATTAGACTTTCATATATTTTAGATTCAAATACACACAACTGAAGTAGTTCAGGCCTTTTATTGTTTTAATATTGATGATTTTGGCATACAACTCATGAAAACCCAAAATTCCTATCTCAAAAAATTAGCATATTTCATACGACCAATAAAAGAAAAGTGTTTTTAAAACAAAAAAAGTCAACCTTCAAATAATTATGTTCAGTTATGCACTCAATACTTGGTTGGGAATCCTTTTGCAGAAATGACTGCTTCAATGCAGCGTGGCATGGAGGCAATCAGCCTGTGGCACTGCTCAGATGTTATGGAGGCCCAGGATGCTTTGATAGCGGCTTTAAGCTCATCCAGAGTGTTGGGTCTTGCATCTCTCAACTTTCTCTTCACAATATCCCACAGATTCTCTATGGGGTCCAAGTCAGGAGAGGTGGCAGGCCAATTGAGCACAGTAATAACATGGTCAGTAAACCATTTACCAGTGGTTTTGGCACTGTGAGCTACTGCCAGGTCGTGCTGAAAAATGAAATCTTCATCTCCATAAAGCTTTTCAGCAGATGGAAGCACGAAGTGCTCCAAAATCTCCTGATAGCTAGCTGCATTGACCCTGCCCTTGATAAAACACAGTGGATCAACACCAGCAGCTGACATGGCATCCCAGACCATCACTGACTGTGGGTACTTGACCCTGGACTTCAGGCATTTCCCTCTCCCCAGTCTTCCTCCAGACTCTGGCACCTTGATTTCCGAATGACATGTAAAAGTTGCTTTCATCTGGAAAAAGTACTTTGGACCACTGAGCAACAGTCCAGTGCTGCTTCTCTGTAGCCTAGATCAGGCGCTTCTGCCGCTGTTTCTGGTTCAAAAGTGGGTTCATGCTTCCATCTGCTGAAAAGCTTTATGGAGATTAAGATTTCATTTTTCAGCACGACCTGGCACCTGCTCACAGTGCCAAAACCACTGGTAAATAGTTTACTGACCATGGTATTACTGTGCTCAATTGGCCTGCCAACTCTCCTAAACTGAACCCCATAGAGAATCTGTGGGATATTGTGAAGAGAAAGTTGAGAGACGCAAGACCCAACACTCTGGATGAGCTTAAGGCCGCTATCGAAGCATCCTGGGCCTCCATAACACCTGAGCAGTGCCACAGGCTGATTGCCTCCATGCCACGCTGCATTGAAGCAGTCATTTCTGCAAAAGGATTCCCGACTAAGTATTGAGTGCATAACTGAACATAATTATTTAAAGGTTGACGTTTTTTGTTTTAAAAACACTTTCTTTTGTTGGTCGTATGAAATATGCTAATTTTTTGAGATAGGAATTTTGGGTTTTCATGAGCTGTATGCCAAAATCATCAATATTAAAACAATAAAAGGCTTGAACTACTTCAGTTGTGTGTATTTGAATCTAAAATATATGAAAGTCTAATGTTTATCAGTACATTACAGAAAATAATGAACTTTATCACAATATGCTAATTTTTTTAGAAGATCCTGTATACATGTGTAATGGCTACACCTCCTCCCTTCCTTTGTGCAAGTCAAATGAAACACTGCTGCTCTCCTGCCTCCCCCCTCCTCACTCACTGTCAGACTCCTCACACAGCTCTGCTTTTCCCCAATGATTACCTCGTCACTTTGCTGGCTCTCCTCTGACTTCTCCTCCTATTCTCACTGCATGCTGTAAATGTAAACACACTACAAACATGCCGCCCCTGTAATCTCGGTGTCTGATGCAACTGTTTCACCTAGCTAGCTTCATGAAAGAACCATTTCTGCTCCCTCCCCGGCAGGTTTTAGGCTGTCAGATGTCCTACAGCCATGATCTCCTGTATAAAGATCAAACTGCCCTTTCCCATCACGGCTTTGCTTTACAATAATGTGAGTAAACAAGCAGAAACTAATGCTGGGTACACACGGTACGTTTTTCTGTGCGATGGATGGATCAGATAGATAAAATCCGTCATTTACGATAGTGCTCCTGATCGTTTCCGCTCTAGATTTCTCATAGCAGTGAATGGAAAAAGATAAGAAAAACTAATTAAGTTAAGAGAATCGAGTGCAGAATCGAGTGCGGAATTATGTCAAAAATACGATCGGGTCGCAAAATCGCATGAAAAAACGTAACGTGTGTACCCAGCATAATGCTGTACAGAGGTGATTGCCAGGGAGAGGAGACTGTAATCTACTCTAACTAAAGCTAAGTACACACGGACCAACCTGCAGCCTGATTATCATCTGTCTTTAGTCTGTTGGACGATAAACAGGCATATGTATGCGTGTAAACAACTTGACGAGCAACTGATAACAGGCGGTTTGCCCAATCCAACTGTTGGATCTATGTTGGTCTGATATCATGCATTTGGTGAATGTGTACAAGGTGTTTGAAAGACTTGTACTTGTTTTGAATGTGCAGTCCGTCATTCCTCTTGCGTGCGCAGTATGTTAATTGAGTTGGTTGTTTAGCCGTCTAGGCGTGTGGGCATACAGGTCGTGTGGTTCGTCATGTTGTTTGTGTGGTTGTGTGCATGTTGGACGTGTGTACAAGCCTTTATAGACTTGCTAGGAGGTGTAATTACTGAGTGGCTGAAAATCATACCAGTAGGCACCTAGAGATGTTTGAACACAGATCTGTTCTGTCTGCCCTGCCAATACCTATAACCAGAGCTTTTACCGTAATATGAAATTTGAAATATTTCTACTTCAAATGTTGCACCATGCATGTCTGTACGCACTATTCATTAGAGGCAATCTGTACATTGTATTATCTGTACATTGCATTAAGGCAGTGGATAAATACAGGGTGGCTTAACAAAAGAGGTGAGGGCAAGTATACAGACAGGCATAAGGGTAATGCCTTCTTATGGCAGCAAATGCAGGCGACACAGACTTCAGTAAAGCTGTGGAGGACACACACAGCAAGGATAGAGTACAAGGAACATAGGGAGCGGCTGGCATCTGCCCGTAAACTTGCACTCCTAGCAGTTAGCCAGCCCAAGCCTCTTTTTTTGTGAGCCATCCTGTATATGTGATGTGACACAAAAATTACTATTTGTCCATCCCAACTTTCCAATCTCTTTCAGCGACTCTCCAAGACTTGAATTCCTAAAACAGAAAATGACATTCCCACAACTGAACAAATTTTACATTCTTTTATCTGAAGCAATTTGATCATTGTGTGGGTAAATCATTCTAAATGCTGACACTGGTTTCTGTGGGGGCCTGCAGCATTTGCATGGTCTGCTGTGCCTTTAGAAATGCACTTCATTTACAGATAGAGGGGGATCGGCAGAAATGTGAAGTTGCAGTGTACCCAATGAGCTGCCTGTAATTAAAGGCAATGGGCATACACTTGTTCTGTCACTTCAATACCTGAGCCAATGACTGGTTTGGATGAAAATGGAAAACAAGATATTGCTCAATGTACATCTTTTCTAGAAGGGGTCTATGGGGTACAAACCCACAAGTCAGACCTCTTGCTCTGGTTTGGAGGGAGTTAGCCAGGAGCCACCCCTCAGCATAGTAATAAATATAGATGGCATTCAGTGGGAACTGCCCACATTACATTTTATACCAACATCAATATCCAGTCTTTCTCTGTCTGCAACACAATTTGGGGCTGCCATCTCAGCCAAGAACCATTTAGCGTGTGTAACAAATGAATAGTTATAAAACTTGTTTGTACCTGAGATAAACACTCGGACTGCAGGGAAGAGATAAAAAGTTAAATAGATCATCATTGGTTGGTATGGGAGCTAACCAAACATTAAAAGCTTCAGTCATGTAAAGGGCACAGACAAAACATCAAACCTAGGTTTTCACTATCCAATACAAGGACATGGGCTTCTAGTAAAATTCTATTTAGTGCTTTGTGTAGACGGTTTGTCTCATCAATTTTCACTTCAGGTTCACTTTAAAATCTGATTCTGTAATAGAAACGTAAACATATCTGGATTGATTGGAATTTGCTTCTCTTTTAGAGAGAAATCAATGCCAAGGAGAGGGCCTGGAGCTGGAGCAAAGCGTAATACGCAAGGCCCAGCATGATAGGGTAGCCGTCCAGGAGTAGGGAAGGGGTGGTGCCTTAGGGTGGTGAGGGAGGAGTGGTGTCCCTGGTGAGTAGCAGGAAGAGGCTGGGCTGGGGAGTAAGGGTAGTGCGTAGGGGGTAGGCGGAGCTTAGGCACTCCGCGGAGAGAAGAGAAAAAGTTGGCTGCACGCACTGCTTCTCCACAGCATGGAAAACGTGGAAAGCTTAGTAGCGGGCATCCGCGACGAAGCAGCAGCCAGGGGGCCCGAATGGGTTCAGTCCCAGCTAGCAGCTATGGCCCCGAGTACGTCTGCGCAGCCGGAGGGGAGCCAAGGTGAGGCTGCGCAGGCCAAGCGTAAATCCAGGCCGCCGGAGCGGCTCAGCCCGGACGCCAGGCCAAGACGGAGCAACCGCAGTGGGAGCCCCCACGGGGACCCTCCGGCGCCTCCTGCCAAGCGAACACATGCTAGCGGCAGGGGGGCGGCCGAGAGGAATCCGAGAGGCGGGAAGCGTTCGTCCAGCGGCGCGCAGAAGGGGCAATCGGCTCCTGCGCAGGCGTCCAGAGGATCTGCCCAGAAAACGGCCACTGTGCCCCGCTCATCCCAGCAGGCCAGGCAGGCTCAACAGGAGGCTACCGCAGGGACGGGCACCGCTTCCTCCCAGGGCGCGGCGGTGGCCCAAACCCAGAGACCAGGATCATCCAAGGCGGCTAAAGGAGGAGGGAAGAGCAAGGGCAAGACTTCATCCAGAGGCACCAGTCAAAGGGGTGTGCGGAGTGTGGTTCAGCGCCGCCAGGACCATGGTGGGCAAGACGACAGACGATCGGCAGAGAACGCACCACTGTCGGATGAGGATTCATCGGCGGGAGAGGAAGCGGACGCCAGCTCGGGATCCGGAGTGACGGCTGACCAGGGCGTTCGTCCGGCACAGCCAGGTGAGGCCAATAATGCCAATGTACTGACCAATTTGTTGTTTGGGTCGGGTGCGGGGGGGCAGGGAGTGGTTACTGGTATGCCATCTCAGGTACCTTCCGCTTTAGAGGTGTTGTGGGCAGGTTTAAGAGCCATGTCAGGCCTGCCAGGGCCGGTGGGAGCGTGGTCCGCGCCAGGGCAGGTAGTACCTCTTCCCCAAGTTGCTCCGGTGGGGGCGGGATCCGTGCCAGGGCAGGTAGTACCTCTTCCCCAGGTTGCTCCGGTGGGGGCGGGGTCCGCGCCGGGGCTGGTAGTACCTTTTCCCCAGGTTGCTCCGGTGGGGGTGGAGTTAGCCACAGGGCAGGTCGTACCTCTTCCTCAGGTTCATCCGGGGGGGGCGGGGCCGGCCCCAGGGCAGTTGGTATCTCTTTCCCAGGTTCCCCAGGTGGTACAAGCCATCCAGGTTTCTCCCCCTTTGTCGGAGCCAAACGGGTCAGCAAGTGGGGAAGTATCGGTCACGCCAGGGCCGAGTGATCAGTCGGGGGGCGGTGGGGCGGAGAGAAGGGAGGCGGATTTGGTGCGTCTCTCAGACGCCGCTCATAGTGAGACGTATGTTTGTTTTATGGGACGTTTGGGGGCCCATTTAAAACAGGAGACGAGGGAGCGTATATGGAGGGGGGAATATGTGGAGATTTTTTCCCTTTTACCGTTGGAGAAGTTTAATTTAGATAAGGGAAAACCAGATGAGAAGAAGAGGGAGGAGGAACGCCGCTACCGGCTTATCCCCCGAACGTTCCAAAACTGGTTTCAAGCGTTTAATATATTGGCGAGTGTGATTGGGGAGCGCCAGCCGGACTGCTGTTCGTCGTTATTCAGGTATATGGATGCGATAGGGGATGCTCATCGGTCATACGGCGGAAATGCTTGGCTCAGATACGACGAGCAGTTTAGGCAGAGTAAGGCGGTCCGTCCAGCCATACGCTGGGACCACAAGGACATCGAGTTATGGATGCGCCTTATGATTCCTGCTCGGGCGACACCGCCCTTTCAGGGACAGGCCAGCAGCCCAGCCCCCACTGGACAGCTGGCCGGTAAGGGAAAAGGAGTGTGCTGGCAATTCAACGACGGATCTTGTCGTTTTGGACAATCGTGTCGTTTTAAACATGAGTGTTCAGCCTGCGGAGGTTCACATCCGGCCTCAAAATGTTATAGACAGCGCAGAGGTAAGGCGGCTGAGCCTGCAAGCAAGAGGGACGACACCGGTGAGGGTGGAAAAAATGGAACAGTTCCTCGGTAGGTATCCTCAGAGGGAGGCAGCGGAGTTCTTGCATGCAGGTTTTAGGGACGGTTTTGTCATTCCCAGTAGTTGTACGTTATCAGCAGACGGTCCAGTGAAGAATTTGAGATCAGCATATGAATTTCCTGAGGTAGTGTCTCAAAAGTTGAACAAGGAATTGGCAGCGGGCCGTATTGCGGGCCCATTTACAGAACAACCATTGCGCAATTTAGTGGTGTCACCCCTGGGTGTTGTGCCAAAGAAGGAACCGGGTTCCTTTCGGCTCATTCATCATCTGTCTTTCCCAAAAGGATTATCGGTTAACGATGGCCTGTCGGATCAGGAAACATCAGTGGCATACACGTCTTTTGATGTAGCATTACGTTGGGTCAAGCGATTAGGTGCGGGGGCCTTGTTGGCAAAGACCGACATTGAAGCTGCGTTTCGGTTGCTCCCAGTACACCCAGCGAGCTTCCGTTTGCTTGGATGTCACTGGAAGGGTGAATACTTTGTAGACAAATGCCTTCCTATGGGGTGTGCCATTTCTTGTTCATATTTTGAGAAGTTCAGCTGTTTTTTGGAATGGGTGGTGAGGGAGGTTTCAGGTGTACGATCAATTATCCATTACTTGGATGATTTTTTGTTTATGGGGGCATCGGATTCGGGTGAGTGCATTTCCGCGCTTGCCGCAATGAGACATGTGTGTGCTCTGTTCGGGGTGCCTCTGGCAGAGGACAAGACAGAGGGCCCGGTGACGTCCATAAAATTCTTGGGCATCACTATTCACACGTTGGCCATGGAATGTCGGTTACCGCCGGACAAGGTGGAAGATTTAACGGCGGCAGTGAAGCTGGCAAAAAAGTCTAAAAAAATTACGTTGCGAGATCTGCAGTCGTTACTCGGGAAATTGAATTTTGCCTGCAGAATCATGCCCATGGGACGTGTATTCTGCAGGCGGCTGTCCATGGCAACGGCAGGAAAGTCCTCTCCGCACCATCGGATTCGTCTATCGGCAGAGTTGCGGGGGGATTTAAGGGTGTGGGTTAGATTTCTGGAGGAATTTAATTGCAGACCCTTACGGATTCAGGAAATGGTGAGTAATGTGGATGCTGAGTTATTCACGGATGCGTCGGGTGCAATCGGTTTTGGAGCCTTCTTGGCAGGAAGTTGGTGTGCCTCCGCCTGGGACATGTCCTGGGTGGAAGCAGGTTTTACCTCCAATTTGGTTATGTTGGAATTGTTTCCGATCGTAGTGGCATTTCGTTTGTGGGGGCAGAGACTGGCTGATAGAACGATTCAAATTAACTGTGATAACATGGGTGTGGTGGCAGCTATAAATAACTTTTCGGCGTCATCAACGCCAGTTATCTGTTTGATGCGGCAGTTAGTACTGGACTGCTTGCGTTTGAATTCTCAGATTACTGCAGTGCATTTGCCAGGAATTGATAACGTGATTGCTGATGCCCTCTCTCGATTCCAGTGGGCCAGATTCCGGGCGGCGGCTCCATCGGCGGACGAGAGTGGGGAGGAGTGTCCCGAAGCGGTGTGGAAAATTCCTTTCGGGCAGTATCTGGATTGATCAGGCAATCCTTGTCAGCATCGTCATGGGCAGCGTACACGTTGGTATGGAACACGTGGGATGCTTTGATGGTACAAGTGGGCGGCTGTCACTCGCAAGAGGACAGGCTATGTCTGCTATTATACTTTGTGGGAAAGTGCTTTTCGGAAGGAGTGTCGTCATCAGCAATGTCTAAGAAATTGTCGGCGTTAGCTTTTTGGTTTAAAATTAGGGGTTTTCAGGATGCGACAAAGGATTTTAGGGTGAGGCAGGCATTAAAGGGTTTCAGGGTGGGGGTGATTCACAGGGATTCAAGGCGCCAGGTGTCTTTTGAGCTGTTAGGGAGATTAGTTCTTAGGCTGGATGGGGTTTGTTCATCGGCATTTGAGGTAAGTTTGTTTAGGACAGGGTTCATTTTGGCATTCTTTGGGGCCTTTAGGATAGGGGAATTAGTTAGCAGCAGTAAGGTTAAGGTGGGAGGCATCCTCGCGGAGGACGTCAAGGTGCAGGCGGATTCCGTAGTCATCCGTCTTCGGTTTTCAAAAACGGATCAATCAGGTAAGGGCAGGTGCATTTCTTTATTTCGGACGGACGGCCCGCTTTGTCCTTGCGGAGCAGTGGAAGCTTTTGGGGCCATGAGGCCTTCAGCGGCTCCCTCATTCCTAGTGCATAGAGATGGTACCCCCTTATCCAGGTTCCAATTTATTGCCGTTTTTAGAAAGTGTTTAACTGGGCTTGGGCTCCAGGCACGCGAGTTCGCCTCCCACTCTTTCAGGATAGGTGCAGCCACAGAGGCGTCTAGGTGGGGACTTAGCGAAAATATCATTAAAAGAATAGGGCGATGGGAATCTTCTCGTTATAAGTTGTATGTTAGGCCGCATTTGGTGTGTTAAAAAAAAAAAAAAAGGGGGGGGGGGGGTTAGGTATTGGGAGCAGAAGAGGACTTTTATTGTTAGAGACCTGTTGTTTGTATTGCAGGTCCGCAGGTCCTGGTTTGGATTTTCGGACACTCATATGTCCGCTGGGGAGCAAAACGAGTGGAGGTGAGGCCAGAAGGTCGGCAACTTGGCTTCCCCAGGGAGCAGGTTTGTATACGGTGGCTCGGTTTCCCAGGCATGGTGTGGTCTAGGGTAATGCCGGAGCTACACAGATGTTACAGACTTGATAGGGCCCCGGACATTTTGGTGCTACATGTTGGGGGGAATGACCTGGCTGCTAGGTCCACAAGGGTGTTAGTAAAGGACATAAAATTTGATTTTTTGCGTATTCGTACGCTTTTTCCGGACGCGATCGTGATATGGTCAGACGTGGTGGCCAGATCGTCTTGGAGGTTGGCGAGATCGGTCAGCAAAGTCAACAGGGCCAGAGTAAAGTTGAACAAGGAGGTGTCTAAATTTTTTATTAGAAATGGGGGCTTGGCCATTAGGCACTTGGAGTTAGAGGAGGATACCCATCTTTTCTTAAGAAGGGATGGGGTTCACCTTACGGATGTGGGGTTGGATTTGTGGGCCCTAGGGATAGAAGATGGAATCCAGCGAGCTCTGAGGTTGGGGGCCTCTCGGGCATGAGGCTTCATGCCCGTTCGTAGTGGAGGGGAAGGGGCTCCGGAGGTTGAGTTTATCAGGTTAAGGATTTGTCAAGGGACAATCCTGCAAGAGAGACAATTCGGCGGAAGGTCGCTTTAAGTGGGCATGCAGCTGTCCCCGAGCCGGAGAACGCGGCGGGGGCCGGTTCAAGGCTGCATGCCAGGTTCAGAAGGGTACGATTCTCAGAGGGCGCCTCCGGACCCCTTACCTCAGTGCTCAGAGTTACTGTTGTGTTTTGAATAAAGAGTTATTTATGTATGATGGAAATGTTGTTCTTAAATATGTTTTGGTTAAAATAAATGGGCTGCTTTGGCCGAAAAATTTATCCAAGCCGGGTAGTCCGTGTGGTTTTATTCAAGGATGCATGAAGGGGTTACAGGAAAAGGGGTGAAAATGGTTTAGGGGTTAGACGGAGACTGGGTAGGTTATACCACTATCATGACTCTGCACATCTCAAAATAAATCACAGCAGGGATAGGATGAGTCATACTCACTACTCACTGACACTTCTCTGATCTATGTGAGTGATTACATGGCGAATATGGAATATCTTCCACTGAGATTTCACTTCAGCTATGCAGGACAAAGCTTTTTAAACATTTGCAGAAGAGAAGCTCCACAAATAAAGAGGAACTGCACTGCAACCTCAACTCAAACAGCAATGAGGAAAGAGAACTGCTATGGTCTGTTCATGCATTGCTCTATTTACCATTGCATGACAGTACAAAGCTAAGTACACACAGGCGCATGTCAATCTCAGCTTGTAAATGTTAACCTGAATAACAGATCTCAAGGCCTTTACAATGTGCTTAGTAGAGGAACTTTACTAAACATAACTTGATGAATAAAATTACTTATTTTTTAAACTATGCATTTCAAAAATGATTGAGTCTATGTTTGCCCGGGCCAGGAGCGTTCATAGCATATGGAGCAGGGGGGCCTGGCGCACCAGGTGACTGACAGCGAGGGGGGATGTCACCATGACCCCCACAGCCACAGAGCAAGAGGGGAAGCAGCAGCTCTAGAAAGAGGGGCAGCAGGGGCAGTGGCTAGGAGGAGGTGCTAGAGCTCCCCCCCTATCTTGGTCCCCTCCTTCTGCCTCTCTTCTCCTTCATATATTAAGCAAGCAGGAGCAGCAGGCGGATAATTACTCACCTGTGTTCCGTGTTCCAAGGGCATAAAACCCAGCATCACGTCGCCACAACTCTCCGCCTTCAATGCCGTCCACCGTGCTTCCTGATTAGTGGAAGCACAGTGGGCGGCATTAAAGGCGGATAGTTGTGATGACATGACTCTGCGTTCCAGCATTTGGAACGCGGAACTCAGGTGAGTAATTATCCGCCCGCCACGCCTGCTTGCTTAATATATGGAGGAGATGAGAGGCAGAAGGAGGGGACCTAGATGAGGAGTGGGGCTCTGGCCCCTCCTCCCAGCCGCTGCCCCTCCTTCTAGTGCTGCTTCACTGGGGGCAACTATACTACCTACACTGAGGGCAACTAAACTACCTACACAACTATTTTAGCTGTACTGGGGAAATTATACTACCTATACTGGAGCCACTATACTAGCTATACTGGGGGCAACTGTACTACCTATACTGGGTGGGAACTGTGCTAGCTACACTGGGGGAAACTATACTAGTTCCTATATTAGTACCTTTACTGGGGGCAACTATACTAGCTTCACTGGGGCAACTATACTAGCTTCACTGGGGCAACTAAACTAGCTATACTGGGAGCAAATATACTAGCTATACTGGGGGTAAATAAACTACCTACACTGGGGGCAACTATACTAGCTTCACTGGGAGCAACTATACTAGCTATACTGGGGGCAACTATACTAATTATACTGAAGGCAACTATACTACGGGTAACTATACTGGGGGCAACTATGCTACCTGTACTGGGGCAACTAGATTACCTGTACTGTTGTCACCTATATCTGGCATTACCTGATGTGGCATGTATAGTATGCCATATTTGCTCCTTTCCTTTTGGGGGGGGGGGGTCTTATTATACCCAGCACCAGGTGTCAAATGCCCTAGGTACGCCACTGTGTTAACTCAACTTGATTTACATTTCTAGATTTATAAGTTATGCCAGCCTCTTTACTGCTGGTAAAGACAATCCCTGAGGGATATGTTTTTCCCTCTGTGTAGTTAGTAGGAACATTGATTGATCTCCATTATTATTATTTAGTATTTATATAACGCTGACATCTTCCACAGCGCTGTACAGAGTATATTGTCTTGTCACTTAGGTTACCTGTTTCATGCGCAGGTTGACAGTTCACCGTGCGTTACCATAGCAATGCGCGGTTCACTGTGCTTTACCATAGCAATGCAGTTGTAAAAAAAATTAATTACCTACAGTGGCTTGCAAAAGTATTTGGCCCCCTTCAAGTTTTCCACATTTTACTCACATTACTGCCACAAACATGAATCAATTTTATTTGAATTCCACGTGAAAGACCAATACAAAGTGGTGTACATGTGAGAAGTGGAACGGAAATCATACAGGATTCCAAACATTTTTTACAAATAAATAACTGCAAAGTGGGGTGTGCGTAATTATTCAGCCCCCTTTGGTCTGAGTGCAGTCAGTTGCCCATAGACGTTGCCTGATGAGCGCTAATGACTAAATAGAGTGCACCTGTGTGTAATCTAATGTCAGTACAAATACAGCTGCTCTGTGACGGCCTCAGAGGTTGTGTAAGAGAATATTGGGAGCAACAACACCATGAAGTCCAAAGAACACACCAGACAGGTCAGGGATAAAGTTATTGAGAAATTTAAAGCAGGCTTAGGCTACAAAAAGATTTCCAAAGCCTTGAACATCCCACAGAGCACTGTTCAAGCGATCATTCAGAAATGGAAGGAGTATGGCAGAACTGTACACCTACTAAGACAAGGCCGTCCACCTAAACTCACAGGCCGAACAAGGAGAGCGCTGATCAGCAGTCAAGAGGCCCATGGTGACTCTGGACGAGCTGCAGAGAGCTACAGCTCAGGTGGGGGAATCTGTCCATAGGACAACTATTAGTCGTGCACTGTACAAAGTTGGCCTTTATGGAAGAGTGGCAAGAAGAAAGCCATTGTTAACAGAAAAGCATAAGAAGTCCCGTTTGCAGTTTGCCACAAGTCATGTGGGGGACACAGCAAACATGTGGAAGAAGGTGCTCTGGTCAGATGAGACCAAAACTGAACTTTTTGGCCAAAATGCAAAATGCTATGTGTGGCGGAAAACTAACACTGCACATCACTCTGAACACACTATCCCCACTGTCAAATATGGTGATGGCAGCATCATTCTCTGGGGGTGCTTCTCTTCAGCAGGGACAGGATATCTGGTCAGAGTTGATGGGAAGATGGATGGAGCCAAATACAGGGCAATATTGGAAGAAAACCTCTTGGAGTCTGCAAAAGACTTGAGACTGGGGCGGCGGTTCACCTTCCAGCAGGACAACGACCTTAAACATAAAGCCAGGGTAACAATGGAATGTTTTAAAACAAAACATATCCATGTGTTAGAATGGCCCAGTCAAAGTCCAGATCTAAATCCAATCGAGAATCTGTGGTAAGATCTGAAAACTGCTGTTCACAAACGCTGTCCATCTAATCTGACTGAGCTGGAGCTGTTTTGCAAAGAAGAATGGGCAAGGATTTCAGTCTCTAGATGTGCAAAGCTGGTAGAGACATACCCTAAAAGACTGGCAGCTGTAATGGTAAAAGGTGGTTCTACAAAGTATTGACTCAGGGGACTGAATAATTATGCACATCCCACTTTGCAGTTATTTATTTGTAAAAAATGTTTGGAATCATGTATGATTTTCGTTCCACTTCTCACGTGTACACCACTTTGTATTGGTCTTTCACATGGAATTCCAATAAAATTGATTCATGTTTGTGGCAGTAATGTGCCAAAATGTGGAAAACTTGAAGGGGCCAAATACTTTTGCAAGCCACTGTATTTAGCTGCTTAAACTTGCAGTGTCATGGTCTGCATCCTCCTCTGCCCCCCCCCCGCCTCCAATTGCAGGCTAAAGTGTCCAGACCGGGCCCCGACCGTCCCCTGTGTTGGCATCTTAGGCCGGAAGCAGAAGTCTGCAATGTGCCTGTGCAGCATGTGCCTGTGCAGGTCGGAGGCCTTCTGATGATGTGTCCTTGCTCCTAGTCAGCCAGGAGCGAGGACACAGCGGCAGTCGGCTCCCATGCGAACTGTGCAGGCGCAGTGGCTACTGCAGACTTCTGCTTCCAGGTCAAAGCTGCCGACCTAGGGGAGGGTCAGGGGCTTGGTCTGGACACTTTAGCATGCAGTTGGAGGCAATTGGATGAAAAGAAAGATGCAGGCCGCGTCCCATAAAATGTATTCAGCTAAATAGGTAATTACTTGAAAAAAAAAAAAAAACTGGTCGCCTCGGATATCCTTTAATGCTAATAGCATACCTGTGTTATACATACAACATACACATTATATACATGTGTACTGGCTGTGTTATGCTTACCGGATCAGTCATTAGAACGCCTGCTAATATTTATGCACACTTTGGTGTTTAGTAAATGAGTAATAATTGCAACAATGGATTTGTTACCTGGTTCAGCTGGCTGGAGTACTCTGTCAGTCCGGGGACAGGTGACTGGTCTAGTTTCTCTATGGTAGTGAACATCTGGTGAAGCTGGGACGCATACTCCTTGTCGCTCTTTGCTCTCAGTGTTATCCACTTCTTCATAGATTCCATCAGCCTAATTTCAGAGTCTTGCAGGCGCAATAATGCATTGTGCCCATTAGGACAACTAAAATCAGACGCAAAGCCCATGATTATAGATGTACTGGTGACTCCTGGGGCTTCCGTTCACAGACTGTGAATTTCTGTAACTAAAGAGAACAAAAAGTCAAACCGTTATCTAATATACATTCAATGCTGCAATAATTAATAAAGGTTTTCATAAAACTGAAGAGAAGACTGACGAGACTGAATCCAGAATGACTAAAAAGTTTCCCCACTTTCATATTCGCATAAAATCTACTAAAAGCCCCTCTAGAAATGATGTTCACTGCATGAAGCATTTGTTCCAAGTACCTGATGACTCAGCTCATTCTACTTGACAAAAAACAACTAATGATTCTGTGAAACACACAGCAAAATGGTTTGCAAGACAAAGTAAGATGAGATCTATTAATCTACTGGCAGAACCAGAACCAATAGCTTTTTTGTAGTAGGCCTTAGTGGGAAATTCCACTCTTGCTAAAGCAATTGCTATGAACTAGCTATAAACAGGTATCAGTGCTGCACAAATGTTTTTACATTATCATGTTATTAAAAAATAACATCCAGTTCAATTTACTGCTGGCTGTGATTTTTCAAAGCTAACAGTGAGCCCAATTTTGTATTACATTTCAAGTCTGGCAAATGCCATATTTATTTCCTTTTAAACACCACCAGTTGCCTGGCAGCCCTGATGAACTATTTGGCTGCAGAGCTCCCTGAATCACACCAGAAACAAGCATGGAGCTAATCTTATCAGATTTGACAATAGTTTCAGAAACACATGATCTGCTGCATGGTTTTTCAGTATCTATGTCTTAAAGTATTCGATGCAGAAGATCAGCACGATAGCCAGGCAACTGGATTTGCTTAAAAGAAAATAAATATGGCAACCTCCATATACCTCTAGCTTTAGGTTCCCTTTAAAGAGACTCTGTAACATCAAAAAGATCCCCTGGGGGGTACTCACCTCGGGTGGGGGAAGCCTCTGGATCCTAATGAGGCTTCCCACGCCGTCCTCTGTCCCACGGGGGTCTCGCTGCAGCCCTCCGAACAGCCGGCGACAGACCCGACTGTCAGTTCAATATTTACCTTTGCAGGCTCCAGCGGGGGCGCTGTGGCTGCTCTCGGCTCTGAACTACACGGAAATACCCGATCTCAGTCGGGTCCGCTCTACTGCGCAGGCGCCGGAAACTTGCGCCTGCGCAGTAGAGCAGACCCGAAGGCGATCGGGTATTTCCGCCTACTTCGGAGCCGACAGCCGTCAGAGCGCCTGAGCAGGAGCCAGGAAGGTAAATATTGACGTCATCTTTCTCGGAGGGCTGCAGCGAGACCCCTGAGGGAAGGAGGACGGCGTGGGAAGCCTCATTAGGATCCGGAGGCTTCCCCCACCAGAGGTGAGTACCCCTCAGGGGATCTTTTGACGTTACAGATCCTCTTTAAGGTGGCCACACACCATACATTTTTTTACTGTCTTTTCAATTCAAGGATTAAAATCAATTTTGATTGATTGTAACATTTCAAAAATCTTATCAATGTATCACGGATTTATGTCTCTCCAATTAGATTAGCCAAAATTAATACTTTACATAATGACCACTATTTTAAATGCTGAACTCTGGGTGCAGATTTTTTTCACTGTGCCTGGTGCTGTGCTGTCTCCTAGTCAATGATTACTGGAAATCAGTAACCCACTTCTTACATGCCACCTTGAATCTCCCTGTCACGTTGTCAATTAAAAGTTGCATACTTGGTATCTTAGAAGAGACTCCTTGTGACTCCTTGTAGAGAACAAAAAGCCCTTCCTATTAGAATACTTTTATGTTATGTTAAGAAGAGTCTTTCTCTTAGTTGGAAGCAACAATATGCCCAGGCGCTATCTAAATCAAAAATGAATTAACACAGACCTCCCTTTATACAAGCTAGCATAAAAGGTGTGTAACCAGCCCAGAAAGGTTGATAGGGTTAGTGTCAGGATCTCTCCTGTAGCATGTTCTGTCGCTTGCAGTGGAGCTGACACTGGGCAGTTCTGACTTGTCTCCTTGCATTCGGTTGCGCATTCGCAGTGAGTCTTATTGTCATTTGCAATCACTCTGCAGTTCAGAGCAGTTCAGGATGCTGTCAGGATTCCTTCTATTGCTTCCTGCAGTTGAACCGCAGCCAGATAGCCCTGGATTTCCTACATGCATGTTGTTGCATAGTACTGCATGTATTTGTTATGATAGTCTTTCAGCTAGCAAATGGTAATCAAGCCAGCTCAGGATTGAACGATTACCATTCAGCTGTGTGTACATTTGCATACCTGCATCGATTGGCTGATGCCAGCATAAAAGTCTGCCCAGGGCCGGCCCGCTCATGAGGCGAGGTGAAACATTTGCCTCAGGCGGCAAACTTCTAGGGGCGGCACCCGCCTGGGGGGGGGGGGGGGGGGGGGGGTCGGCCGCCGACCGTGTTTCAGCGAGCGCTCCACTGACGTCACTTCCTGCATTGCCGCCCACTGTATTGTAAGTGGACGGCGATGCAGGAAGTGACGTCAGTGGAGCGCACGATGGAACGCGGATAAGGTGAGTCCTCCCCGCCTGTGCCTCTTACGATCTGCAAGCGGCTGCTTCCTAATTACAGCTGGAGGGGAGTGCAGATCGGGGGACCCAGGCGAGGGAGGGGGGGTCCGACCCCCCTCCCCACCGCTAGGCCTAATACCCCCGACCTGCCCGCTACCCCTCCGGCTCGGCGGCCGACCCCCCCCCCCCCGCACCCACGGACGGGCAGAGGGGGGCGGCAGCAATTCTCTCCTAAATTTGTCTCAGGCGGCAAAAAGTCTAGGGCCGGCCCTGAGTCTGCCTCCCATTTCAGACCCCATCCGACATAGCGTTTATCTCTTTGAGTTGTCGTTTGGTCTATGCTGTGAAAGTTACTATTGTAAAAATGTATAATGCCTTGCTCTGTATTTTCATGTCTGCTGGACCAATGGGGGTCAGTAAAGTCCTTCTGATCCTGATAGTTTGGATTCTGCCAGCACCACGCTGGTAGTATTCCTTCTAGCCTTGTTCTTGAGGACGAACTATAGCAGCAGTTGCCATTAGTTACGGTCCAACCTGCTGTTAGTCTTGTCTATCTCAGTGTGAATGTTGCCGTCGCTGAAACAGCAACTAGATTGGCTGAGCATTCCATCTGTGTGTCTGTTGTCTGTCTTGTTAATTGACATTACTTGTGCTTTTGCTAGTGAGTTAATTTGAGAGCTACATTTCATATATTGCGCATCAGCACGATATATATATGTACTCTAGTCAGTCAGTTTTGTATTATTGTAATATTGTATATTGTTTTGTGCCTCTTCCATTACCCAGCTACATAGTCTTGAGCACACACGCTGACTCAGTATGCCTCCCCAGCATTACATTATGTCTGGCCCAACACAAACCCACATGGAGGAGGGCTTTGACACAGTGAGTTATGGTTCCTTGTTTTTTCAAAGATTTGAAAAGCTTGACTGTGAAACAACAAGCAAATTCGTGCCAGAATTTGTTCGATTTTTGTTCAACTCAGATTTTCAGGCCACAACTTTTTCTACCTGGGCTGATCAGATAGTTTGCACTCTGTTCAAGGCAAACTTTTTGATTGGGCAGTTGATGTCTTGAATCACACTACTCTGAGGGAAAAGCCTCTAGAATGTATAGCTTTTGTGATCCATAACTGGCTAAGAATAACTCCATTACCACATCCTCTCAATAAACTCCTGATTGCTAGTCAATCAAATATGTCTTCAGCAGTTTTTAAAAGCAATCAGTATGCAAGCAATTCCACTAAAAGCATAATTCCCTCTTTGAAGTCACAGTCACCCAGAGTAGCAAAGTTTAAAGTCTTGAATAGAGCTAAACATAAATATTCCAGAAAATATGCACAACCAGTAGTGTCGTTGCGCCCATAGCAACTGCGCATCAGACCCATAGTCAGACTCTGTCATTAGCAGATAATGAAATTAAATTGTCATTCATGGGAGTCAAATGGACTTATGAAACTATAAGTGAGCTCTCCTTGCTAGCCTGGGAGAATAAAGATTTTTGTTTAAAAAAAAATTGTCTGAATATTCTTATGAGGAAATATTACAGAGTATTGAGCAAACCAAATTGTTTGTGCAGCAAGGATAATTTGCATATCATGCAGTGCAACACATGTTAAAAGTCCTGGAAATTCTTAAGAATAGGAAATACCCTAGTAATGATCCAGTTAGTCAAGTTGATTCTCTGTCAGGAGTAAACCAAGCCAAGTCCACTCCAACTAGCTTCCTGCAGACTAGTCCAACTGTAAATTATGCCCAGAATAATTGTTTAGTTCCTGACAAGAATGAATGGGATCCTCCGTTTGAAAAATGGGAAATTGAAGCTTTGATTTATGAATTGGAGAATGATTGAGAATATTTCTATGAATTTTGCACTGCTAAGAGTAACATAAATTTGCATGCATGCATTGAGTCTGCTTTTTCTTTGATTAAAATGAATCTGTGTGTGCATGACTTTGTGATTCCTTTAAGTGATGCATGGAATGAGATCTTGAATGATCGCTCTGGGAGTCAGTGTGAGCAACACTCAGTAACCAATGTCCATTCGGTCTCTCTGTTGCCCCTAGCAACGACATCACCTGCTAGCCTTGTTCCACATGCACACCTTACTTCTCTAGCCCATTATAATGGTGGCAATAAGTCTTTTTTGAATTTCTTGCAGAATTGCTAAATTTTTAATTTGTGTTCTTTCTTCAGATCAGCTACTGCATTTCAGCAGCCCAGGTTTATTATCTTATACCTGCTTGATAGCAAGATGAGAACTTGGGCTAAGGAAGTTGCTGATGAAAACGAGGAGGTTTTGATGACCCCCTGGAATTTGTTAAATTGATTGCAAAATGTTTTGCAAAAAAATACAAACAAATCCCTACTGATTTGTTTTCTGCATCCTGCAAACCATATGATCCAGCAGACAGCAATAGATGCACTACATCAGTTCCTGAGTCTCAGCAATCATGCTTAGTAACCTTAGAACCCCAGCATCTGAATTTTCCAACTTCAAAGTTGAAGAACTGTGGTTCAGATTCTCAAACTCTGTATCCTGATCCTCCTGTTTTAGCACCTTGCTCTAGTTCTGCGAATGGTTCAGAGCATCTGTTATGTGAACCTGAAATCACAGAATCATTGCCTTATCCAGAAAATGTTCCAGTAAATTCGTCCTGTACCATCAATTACTCAGTAGTTCTGTCCAATGAAGATCAGGGCACAGAATCATTAAGCTGTCCAGCAGGTGCTTCCATGGTTCTGCCCTGCAACATGGATTGTTCAGTGATCCTGTCCAGTGAAGCTGAGGTTGCAGAGTATTATGTTTAGTCCAGTAACTGTAAAGTCTAATCATGATGATTTTCTGCCCTGTCGTGGCTTTGGTCCTATCGTGACTGACTCTGAGGTCCGCAGTTCCTTGACATGCCCAGAAGTTTCTCTTGTACCAGTGTGCCCAGATGTGCTCTGTGTGCCAGAATGTCAAAGTGTGTATTGTGTGTCAGCGTACTCAGATGCTTCCTTAGTGGTGACATGTTCTGATATTGCATGCCCAGAGATGGTTCTGGTCCCTGAAAGCCCTGATCTCGATGTTTGTCCTTCTCCTCTCTCTCTTTAAGGGCTATCTTGCCCTGCATTGCTTCAACTCGTACAATTCCCATCTGGCATCTGTGGCCGTGCAGAGGCTGTGTTCATCTGCACTCCACAGCTCCGTCTGCCGGTGGGAACTGCCCTCTACAGGTGCATCACACCCAAGCTGGGTTCTGACAAATTATACGCTTGTGGAGGATTTCCGCAGTGTCAGAGCGCGTCCTGTGCGCTGACCACGGGAATAATTCCGCATTCGTTACACTTGATAGTTCTCCATGTAAGCCTAAAGGGCGTTCTAACCTCTTGGAATCTCTATGGAGCTTCAAAGTGTTCTGGGAGATTTCTGAGGAAACTTGTCCTGGTGCCTTGGCTGGTTCGACAGTGGGTACTGTGTTGGGAAGGACAGTACCGGTGGGCATTGCATTAAAAGGTTTGGCAATCTTGGACAGCCCCTGGAAGGTGGTGGGTATCGCTCGTAGAGTTTTGGGGGGCTTTTTCCTGAAAATCAGTTCTGATGGGTATCACACTGGGGCTTGTAGTACTGATGGGCATGGTTCTGGAGGTTTTGGTTCCAATTGGTTCATTATCCAACCTGGGCCGTGACACAAAAGCTTTTCTTCTGAGTTATCGCACCTGTAATTCTCATTTTATTTATATAACAACTGTTCGAAAACTAGCAAGCTCAAAGGGAACTCAAAATAAGTTGTTATTGTGCAGATAATGTGAAAATACAAGAAAGAAAAATAAGTTAGAAAAAAGCTAACTGCAATAGGTCCAGGATGTCTGCTTGCTTCTCACTAACAAGGTGCTCACCAAGTGTGACCATCCCTGCGCGAGTCTCCAACAGGTCTTGACTGGATTTTCTATGAATGTCTTTTTCTATATTGGTCAGGAAACCATAAAATTCTTTCTATAAACAGTCACTATCCTGCTATTAGAATGTGTTTAGCAGCAAATCTTTTTTTAGCATTTGCCAGGAGCGTATCATTTTGCAGGTACATTTCTCATAAATACAGGTAGTACATGAAAGTAGAACAAGCAATGGAGTATTATTTGCAGTGTGAATTTATGTACACCAATATGTTTAGAAAATGCTGTTATTTGTATCTAGAATCTATTATGAATTACACTAAAGTTAGGGTGTGTGCATTAATTTGTTTTGTTACACTATTAGCATACATCAGTTTAAGTAGCCACTACCAATATGTCAAGAACATATGACCACAGTATCATGTTACTAAGATTGACTGACCACAGAGACCTAAAGACCACAGAAAGTGGCAGGGTCCTGTTAAATAGAGTGAGCACACACGTTGACCACAGTGGCATGTTACATGGACAAACTCACCTTAATCCTATAGTCATGTTGTATGACCAACGGACTGACAGCTGCATATATCTTTCATGTAAAGTTTTGCGGTGAAGCAATTTTAGCGGTTCCTGCCTAATGTGACATTTGCTCTCAATTTCCTGTAGCGGTTATGTGATCTCTGACACTACTACAGAAGGGTTCACTTAAACCCCAGGCTGGATATTCTTCTGCTGCACAGTTTTGTAGGAACAAGGTTTACAGGGAGAAATTATATGAAATGGGCAGGTAACATGGAGGATTGGGAAATAGACTGGGTTCTGTCTCCTTGGAAACCAAACCAGCCACTCTAGCTGATGTCAGTGTGCTCAAGATACAAATAGTGTTTCCACAGATCATTAATTATGCATTCCATAGAATTATAGAATTGCATGTATATGCCCAAATACAAGTCGACCTTGTGTATAAGTCGACTCCAATATTCAACCCTCTTAAGCTGGAATTTAAGATAATGGCTGTACTTGGGGCCAGGAGGGGTTAATGACTGCACTGCCATTACAGCCATTAACCCCTCCTGTCCCTTAACCTTCCTGGCGGTCTATTAGAAACCGCCAGGGGCAGCGCAGCACTATTTTTTAATTATCTTTTTTTAAATCATGTAGCGAGCCTAGGGCTCGCTACATGATAGCCACTGTACAGCGGCATCCCCCCACCCGCTTCAATCGCCTCCGGCGATCTTTGATCAGGAAATCCCATTCAAAGAACGAGTTTTTCTGAAGGGCTTTCCTGTCGCCATGGCGACAGGGCGGGATGATGTCACCGACGTCATGGAGGTCGTGACGTCTAAGAGAGTCCCGATCCACCCCTCAGCGCTAGGGATGGTCGGAATGCCAATTTCCGATTCCGCGGTAAATCCGCATTCCGTCACGTACCGATTACCGATTCCGCTACCAATTTCCACATTCCAATGCAGAATTTCCGCCGGAAATCGTGGAAATTCCGCCCGACCTTAACATTGATTTTCTCAAAAACTATAAGGTCTTTTTGAAAACTTTTTTTGCATCTTGTTCAGAAGATTCTGTTAAATTTGGTGTTTCTAGGACTTACGGGGGCTTTGCTATTAACCGCTAAAGTCGGCGGATTTTTACTGTAATGTAAAATGCAGAAAATAGGCAGATGCAGATTTTCTGCATTTTACATTACAGTAAAAATCCGCCGACTTTAGCGGTTAATAGCAAAGCCCCCTTAAAGGGACACTTAAGTCAAACAAAAAAAATGAGTTTTACTCACCTGGGGTTTCCAATAGCCCCCCAAATCTCTCTGCTGCCTCGCCGTCTCCCTCCGATCCTCCTGGCCCCGCTGGCAGCCACTTCCTGTTTCGGTGACAGGAGCTGACAGGCTGGGGACACGAGTGATTCTTCGCGTTCCCAGACACATTAGCACCCTCTATGCTGCTATATGGTATAGGATATATGCTATAGCAGCATAGATGGTGCTATTGTGGCCAGGTACGCGAAGAATCACTCACGTCCCCAGCCTGTCAGCTCCTGTCACCGAAACAGGAAGTGGCTGTCGGCGGGGCCAGGAGGATCGGAAGGAGACTGCGAGGGCACCGGACAGCTGCAGGGGGCTATTGGAAGCCCCAGGTGAGTAAAACTCATTTTTTTTGTTTGACTTAAGTGTCCCTTTAAGTCCTAGAAACACCAAATTTTCAGGGTTTATTAAACAGAATCTTGTGAACAAGATGCAAAATAAAGTTTTCAAAAAGACCAGTGTTCTCCCCAGGATCAATCAGCCGGGCAGAGCGCCCGGGTAAGTTTCATTACCGCCCGGCTGATGAGACTGCATGTCCCGTTGTCTCTGAGCCCAAGTAAAATAAGTTACTGCCCGGCTAATAAATCTGCGCGTCCCTGTCATCGCGAGCCGCAAGTGTCCGGCTGTCAGAGATGCGGAGATGCGCTGCTTCCCCTCTACACTCGAGATCTCGTGCTTCCCGGCGAGCTCGTGCTTTGATAGGCGTAGCAAACCGGCATGACGTTAGAGCTAGCCGCCTTCTGCAGAGCCGTGTGCCGCGTGCAATCCGTGCATGTCTGTGAGCTGTGCAGGGACGTTTGTGGAGAGAGAGGCATGTGCGCAGCTCACTGACAGATGAATGTCCATCTTGCTCCATATGCAGGCTATGAGATTATATATATATATATACCCGGCCCGCAGTGGTTGGCAGCGCGGCGCTGGCTGGCAGAGGTGGATGGTGTGCTCCGGGTGATCAGCAGGGCTGTGCCCTGTCTCGCAGCACGGAGCAGGTACTGAAGCTCGGGGAGACCTTTGGGGAACAGCCGAGGATGAATGTGAGGAGTGATCTGCTGCCATGGTATCTAAGAGTGGGGCCTACCTACCCACCCCACTAGTCTGACCTACCTACCCACCCCACTAGCCACTAGTCTGACCTACCTACCCACCCCACTAGCCACTAGTCTGACCTACCTACCCACCCCACTAGCCACTAGTCTGACCTACCTACCCACCCCACTAGCCACTAGTCTGACCTACCTACCCACCCCACTAGTCTGACCTAACTACCCACCCCACTAGTCTGACCTAACTACCCACCCCACTAGTCTGACCTACCTACCCACCCCACTAGTCTGACCTACCTACCCACCCCACTAGCCACCAGCCTGAACTACTTACCCACCCACTAGCCACCAGCCTGAACTACTTACCCACCCACCCCACTAGCCACCAGCCTGAACTACTTACCCACCCACTAGCCACCAGCCTGAACTACTTACCCACCCACCCCACTAGCCACCAGCCTGAACTACTTACCCACCCACTCACCCCTCTAGCCACTAGCCTGAACTACTTACCCACCCACTTACCCCACTAGCCACCAGCCTGACCTGCTTACCCACCCACCCCACTACTAGCCTGACCTGCTTACCCAGCCACCCACCCCACTACTAGCCTGACCTACCTACCCACCCACCCCACTAGCCTCCAGCCTGACCTAATAACCCTCCCACCCCACTAGCCACCAGCCTGACCTACACCCCACTAGCCTGACCTACTTACCCACCCACCTCACTAGCCACAGCTTGACCTGCTTACCCACGACACCGTTACATTACAGTTGGCTACGCCCATGTAATGGTTCCACCCATTTTCCAGCACACGTCATGGCCACGCCCATTTTACCCCACCCGGCTACTTTTTCATGCCACCCGGCTGAAAAAAATTTCTGGGGAGAACACTGAAGACCTTATAGTTTTTGAGAAAATCAATGTTAAATTCGGGTGGAATTTCCGCGATTTCCGGCGGAAATCCGCCTACGGCACTTGCATTACGATGCGGAAATGCAATTTCCAATCGGAATTTCAGAAATTGCATTTCCGCGGAATCCGAATGAGCATCCCTATTCAGCGCTGCCTGGCACTGATTGGCCAGGCAGCGCCCGGGGTCGGGGGGCGGCACGCCGCGACGATCAGCGGCGATTCAGCGCGGATCGGCGGCGATCGGAATGCACACGCAGCTAGCAAAGTGCAAAAAAAAAAATTGCAAATCGGCCCAGCAGGGCCTGAGAAATCCTCCTGCACGGCATAGCCCGAGATCAGCTCGGGCTTACCGCCAGGAAGGTTAAGTGCAGCAAATAACTCCTCCAGGCCCCCAAGTGCAGCCATTATTCACTCCCCTTCCTGTAGCCCAGTATTTCCTCCCTGCCCCTTTACTTGTTAATTGTCATGGCCAGGACTTTCCGACCTGTGTTTTCTTGGCATTTCCTTTCCTGAAAGTATCACTTACCACTGGGTAAATTGCTGCAAATGGTAATGTCACTAATAGTACGCACATTACTCAGTGTGCCCAGTGTTGCTCATGACTCATGTATAAGTTGCCCCCTGTACTTTTATAAAGCGAATAAGACCTACATTTCTAGACTTCTACTTGGGTATATACAGTATAATACACTGTGAGCATCTTTGATGATAGAGGTAAATGGTTCTATATAAGGTAGTAATATAATATAAGGAATCTGAGAAGTGGAATGTATGTTCTCCTCATTTTTGTGTGGATTTTCTTTGAGCACTGTGGTTTCATCCGAAAAACATACAGCTAATTTAGTGAACATTCCCAAAAATTGGCCTTAGATTATAATAGGGAGATATGACTGATAGGAATTAAATGACAACCCTCTGTAAAGGGTGGGGGGAAATGTCAGCACTATATAAATACACAGTAAATAAATAAAAACATACTCTATAAAGAGCTGTATGACATACCAGAGCAAAACAAAGAGGACGAACACCTACAAAACAACGTCAAAGAAGAGCTCAGAAGAAAACCACAAGGTCTAGGTGGCGGGCTGTAACTGACAACAGAGGGAATGCTGTATAACCTGCTTGGGAAGTTTCCTGACTTCTAAACTTAGCATGATTTTTGTGCATGCGAACAATGAAGGGATGGATGGAATCTTTACCTCCAGTGTGAGATAATATTATGAAGTGTATGAAGCTACTGAAGAACAATATTGTTCATTTGTCTGCATGGAAATAATATGTAACTGTGCAGAACGAAAGTGTGAATATTCCAACCTTATGCAATTCAGGTGAATTAACTAATTATGACAACTGTAAACTTGGTGTAAATCCATGAATAGCATATACTGTAGAGTGACTAGGGATTCTCATTTGGATTTTGCAGAATTGAAATTTACAAAAGGAAATGGGCTTACCGCAGCGGTAATTGGAAATCAATCTGGACAATCGGATTTCTGCAGAAATGCAGCATTACTGCAACTCGCTAATTTTAGCTCAGTCATAGAACTCAGGGGCATTGGACCAGTCAGAGAATGCAAAATGTTTCCGCTAAATTTAGATTACCACAGTAATTTTAGAAGAATCATAAGACTCGGATACTACCAAGTATTTCTGATTCTGGCGATTGGCTTAAAATTTCCATGTATTCCAATTGCCCTGGTAAAATTCTGCATTATTTGATTGCCCCAATACTCAAAAGTATTATAATCAGCGGCGTAGCAATGGGGATAGCCGCCATAGCGTTGCTATGGGGCCCCGCGGCAGCCCTACGTCACAGGGGGCCCGCAGATACCTGAGGGGATTTTTTTTTTGCCGGCCGCTCTCTCGCCGCTGATGGAAGGAGGGGGGACCCCAGGTGAGGCAGGGGGGGATAGGAGTCGGGCCCCTACCCCACTAACTACTCAGCTACCTCCCCTCCCACCCAGCTACCTAACTGCCCACCCTGCCACCCAGCTACCTAACTGCCCACCCTCCCACCCGGCTACCTAACTGCCCACCCTCTCACCTGGCTACCTAACTGCCCACAACCTAACTGCCCACCTGGCTACCTAACTGCCCACCCGGCTACCTAACTGCCCACCCGGCTACCTAGCTGCCCACCAGGCTACCTATCTGCCTACCCAGCTACCTAACTACCCACCCAGCTACCTATCTGCCTACCCTGCCACCCAGCTACCTAACTGCCCACCCTTCTACCTAACTTCCCACCCGGCTACCTAACTGCCCACCCATCTACATATCTCCCTACCCTCCCACCCAGCTACCTAACTGCCTACCCTGCCGCCCAGCTACCTAACTGCCCGCCCGGCTACCTAACTGCCCACCCAGCTACCTATCTGCCTACCCTGCCACCCAGCTACCTAACTTCCCACCCGACTACCTAACTGCCCACCCTTCTACCTAGCCTCCCACCCAGCTACCTAACTGCCAACCCAGTGCAGTGCCTGCACCGCAAATAGTGTGCCAGCCTGCCCAACCACCCTCCCTTCAGGTAATTAATGTTAGCCCACTATTGACCTAACTACATATACTGCATTTTGTGAGGAAATCTGGCGACAATCTGGTTGCATATTTTAAGAAAATCTGCCAACAATCTGATTGCATTTTGTGGGGAAATCTGCCAAAAATCTGGTTGCATTTTGTGGGGAAATCTGCCGACAATCTGGTTGCATATTGTGTGGAAATCTGCCGACAATCTGGTTGCATTTTGTGTGGAAATCTGCCGACAATCTGGTTGCATATTGTGTGGAAATCTGCCGACAATCTGGTTGCATATTGTGTGGAAATCTGCCGACAATCTGGTTGCATTTTGTTAGGAAATTTGCCGACAATCTGGTTGCATATTGTAGGGAAATCTGCCGACAATCTGGTTGCATATTGTACGGAAATCTGCCGACAATCTGGTTGCATTTTGTGGGGAAATCAGATTTTCCCACAAAATGTTTGGGTGGGAGGTCCGAGGTCCGTGGGGTTGGGAGGTCGTGGGGGGGGGGGGGGGGGGGGCCCATAATTTTTTTTTGCTATGGGGCCCAGTCATTTCTAGCTACACCCCTGATTATAATTAACTACATTTATCAACAAAAAGACAAAAAAGCCTTTCCTTGAAAATCGTATTTGGAAAATTGGAAATCCATGGAATTGGTTATCAGCATTTTTGGTTATCGGAATTTCCAGTGAATCGAATATCGGCATTTACAACCATCCCTAGTGACGCTGGATGTATCAACATTTTATAATCCAATTTCTGCATTCAGAGGGAATTGAAGAGGAATACCTACAATTTATAAACATGGCTTGTACTGTTTTTTTAAATAATTTTTTTTAGAATATTGAATAGAAATAAATCAGACTGAACCCAGCAGAAATCTAACTGACGAGCAACTAGTAAATAAAACATGATTATTGGAACAGTTGGCTCTATGCTCATTAGTTTAATCAAAATATGAATGGAGTAATTATAAAATCCATGTGAAACAGGCACATGTATGGTGAAGATAATAGACATCTTTCAAAGATTTAGATCAGTTACAGTAAAAGATGATTGGTTGCTATGGCTTCCAGTGCTGTGTGCAGCGTATAGGCTTTGTCAAATAAGGGCTCTCCCTAAAATACAACAAGAACATGAAAGAAAGGTAGACGCTTCACAAAGGCAAGTCTTGCTTTGACTTTTAGACACAACTGATATGAGTCCACCTGCATTCTGAATCATGCAGGCTGAAATACCAGACTTATCACATCTGTTTACAAGGCATACAGACTGTTTGCATTAACAGCTATTTCAGACGTTTGAGTGTGGAACATGTCCTGTCTGTGGATATTTGTTGTAAAAATTCATTCTTAAAAACAGAGGAAAACCCCCCCAAAAAACAATGCTTTCAGCAATCCCCTTGCCTAGATAATGTAGGGCACGCTAGTTTTTGATTGCGCACTGCTTACTCAACAGAAGTAACGGCAAGATTCACGGCAAGATTTACAGAGTTAGTGAATACATGTCACTGTGATAGCACACATTTTAGTGCACTGTTACAGGCTGCTTTGCGCAGTATAACCAGAATATCACATAGAACCGCTTTCTGTGCTTCTGACAATTTTTATTGATACAAAATGTATTTGGTTGCAACATAATAGATGAAGATTAAAATAACCCCATTAAAACACACGAGAGAGCGCTCCATCTGTTAATCCAACAATCACCACACAGCACTGCTAACCACAATTGCCCATTTTAAGGCTATGCAAATTTTGGTCAATTGTGTGTGAACCCACCACCGACACACACCACTGAGGTCTCGCATACAATTTGCAAATTGTATCTTCTGCTCAGTTGGACTCTGTTGAACCCTGTCTCCATGTGTCATGAGTACTATCAGGAAGTCCGCTGTGATAGGGCAAGAAAACCATGATCTGCTTGACAACAGGTCACTGCTGTGACCGAGTTGCCAGTGTCACTTGTCTCGGTTCACTTGTCTCTACCCCACTGTGTAGAAAGTATGGGGCTTACATTAGCCTAGCATACCTCCCAACTTTCTGAGATAAGAAAGAGGGACACTTAAGCCAAACCCCTGCCACTCCCCTAATCACATCCCCATCACGCATGCTATAAAAATTTCATAAGAAGAATATATTTTTTAATACACTGGTCCTTTTTGTCCTAGTTCATTTTCCTTCATATTAATATTTAAAAATAAGAAATGTATCAATTTAACCAGTTCGCGTCCCTGGGGTTTTCCCCCTAAAAAACCCAAGCAATTTTCTACATTTCACAGGTCTCCTATTCATTAGCCAATAACTTTAGCAGTACTTATCACAAATAAATGATCTATACCTTGTTTTTTTCGCCACCAATTAGGCTTTCTTTGGGTGGTACTTTTTGCTAAGAACTATTTTATTTATCTATGCATTATAATGGAAATATGGTGAAAAAAATGTAAAAAGTAATTTTTCCTTAGTTTGCAGCCATTATAGTTTGAAAATAAAAAGTGTTGCTAAAGATTAAACCCTCACATTTTATTTGACCTTGTGTCCTGGTTATTACAACATTTAAATTATGTTCCTAGTACAATGTATGGCGACAATATTTTATTTGGAAATGAAGGTGTATTTTTTCCATTTTTTGCTTTTGCTTTTCTCATTGTAGTTTATCAGTAATTAAAAGCCAGTATTTGTATTATATAACAGTAACACGCCCTCATGGTGTACATATTTAAAAAGCTAAGTCCCTAAGGTAACAATGTATGTATTCTCTTTTCAATTCTGTTACTTTTCTTTCTTTTTACAAATGTTTTACTTTGGCACAGCGTATATAAAAATAATAATTGTATTGCTTTTGATTCAGTTTGTCATGAAAAAAAAATCAGTTGACATAGTCCTTAGCCCTAATATACATCAAATTGTATTCTCTTGCTTGTCACGGTTAAAATGATACCCCATATACATAATCAGGTAGCTATTTGGGCTCACAGCAGCCTCTTCACCACGAGTAGCACCAATGACTTTTTCAAGGCCATTTTTTTCACCAGATGTAACATTGTCATTCTTTCTTATCAAAGCCCCTACAGCATCAGGACATTCAATACACGTCACAAATGTCACCATTCTGAAAACTAGAGACCCAGGTCTACTCAAATATTGCCATTTTGTAACAGTCGCACTTATGCATTTTTCATGAAATTTGAACGTAACATTGAAAATGCTGTTTTTTTACAGTTTTTTTCACTTTGCAACGAAAATAAAGTCAGGTGACATAGGCCTTAGCCCTAATATACCTCAAATTGTATTATCTTGCATGTCATAGTTAAAATGATACCCCATATACATAATCAGGTAGCTATTTGGGCTTACAGCAGCCTCTTAACCACGAGTAGCACCAATGACTTTTTCAAGGCCATTTTTTTCACCAGATTTAACATTGTCATTCTTTCTTATCAAAGCCCCTGGAGCATCAGAACATTCAATATATGTCACAAATGTCACCATTCTGAAAACTAGAGATTCAGGTCTACTCAGATATTGCCATTTTGTAACAGTCGGACTGATGCGGTTTTCATGAAATTTGAACATAACTTTGAAAATGCTGTTTTTTACAGTTTTTTTTACACTTTTGTCATGAAAATAAAGTCAGGTGACATAGGCCTTAGCCCTAATACATGTCAAATACATACGTATATTATAAATATTATTTACGTCAAATTCTATCTTGCTTTTCAAGATTAAATTGGTACCCCTTTAGCTTTCTGGGTGCATAGTACACCATTACACTCAAGGTGTGCAATGGCTTGTAATGTACAGCAAGGTTATGTAATGTACAGCATAAATATATGATTCCCAAATGACAAATAAATTATAACTCACCACTGGAGATCTATGAGGCAGCATTAGATAGGAGGGATGAATTGAGCCAATCCAGGAGTTAGAAGCTGGAGAAGGGTAGTCAGCCAAGCCGGGGTCAAAAACCAGAGAATGGTCATCAGCCAATCCATGGGTCAGAAACTAGAGAATAATCGTCAGCCAATCCAAGGGTCAGAAACCGGAGAATGGTCGTCAGCCAATCCAGGGGTCAGAAACCAGAGAATGATCGTCAGCCAATCCAAGGGTCAAAAACCGGAGAATGGTTATCAGCCAATCCAGGGGTCATAAATCGGAGAATGGTCGTCAGCCAATCCAGGGGTCAGAAACCAGAGAATGATCGTCAGCCAATCCAAGGGTCAGAAACCGGAGAAGGGTCGTCAGCCAATCCAGGGGTCATAAATCGGAGAATGGTCGTCAGCCAATCCAGGGGTCATAAATCGGAGAATGGTCGTCAGCCAATCCAGGGGTCGGAAACCAGATGACAAAATGTATATAGTGAACACAGTTTGAAAAAGATGAATCGCTAATAATTTTGAACTGTGTGGTACACTTCAAAACAGCCGTTAACACAGAGGCCTGGTTTTGATGGGCACTTAGGGCAGTGGTATCTGGAGTCCCTTCTGATGTGGTGTTTGGTACACACTTTACATCTTTTTTGAGGATATTTTTTTAATGGATTAGAGGGGAGTGACACAGGGAAATGCCTATCGCGAAGTCTTACCACATCTTCACAATCCAGAGAGTCTGTGGGGTGCGCAGTATTAGCAGGTTCACCAATCAGTGCTGAAACCACATCCTCCTGGAACTTGATGTATGTGTCCGCATTGCCCGATTCTTTGTAGATGACAAAAGCATTGTACAATGTCATCTGCAGGAGATGAATTCCGACTTTTTTGTACCACGCCTTGGTTTTTCGGTGGACTGCATATGGTGCAAGTACCTGATCAGAGAGGTCGACACCCCCCATGTACTTGCTGTACTCTGCAATGGCTACTGGCTTTTGTTGCGTTTCTCCCTGAGATACCGTTGTCACTGTAGCCTCCGTGTGAATTGTGGACAACATGAGTACGTCCCTCTTGTCCCTGTATTTTAGTGCCAAGAGTTCATTACTTCGGAGGCTGAAGGACTCTCCCTTTTGCAATTTTTTGTGTAGGACCTGCTGAGGCATTGCTTTCCTGTTCGGCCTCACAGTACCACATGCTGGAGTTTCAGATGCATACAGGAATTTAAAAAGCGGTACACTTGTGTAGAAATTATCTACGTACAAGTGGTACCCTTTGTGCAGAAGTGGATTAAGCAGGTCCACAACAATTTTTCCGGTGGTACCCAAGTATGATGGGCATCCAGCGGGCTCAAGCAGACTGTCTTTCCCTTCATATACATTAAAAGCATATGTATATCCAGTCCTGCTCTCGCAAACCTTATATAGCTTAACCCCATACCTGGCACGTTTGCTGGGGATGTACTGTTTAATGGCTAACCTGCCATGGAAGGGAACCAGGGACTCATCCACTGAAATGTTTTGCTCAGGCTTGTATACCTCACAAAACTTTTTGTTGAGGTGATTGAGAAGAGGCCTTATTTTAAATAAGCGGTCACGGTCTGGGTCATCAGAGGGGAGATCGTTATCATTATTGTTAAAATGCAGAAATCGCATGAGCATTTGATAACGGCCCCTGGTCATTGTTGCCCGGTAAATAGCCATCCAATGTATTGGTTTTTTGGACCAATACATTTGGACTTGTGGTTTCCATGTAATGCCCATGTTGAAAGTCAGGCCAAGGAAAGCTTTAAGCTCAGTGATGGATGTGGGCTTCCATTTTGATTTGTAATAAGAGGAAGGATGATCAGCCAAAAATTGTTGAGCATAGATGTAAGTCTGCTCAACGATATATTCCAGGAACTGGTCAGTAATCAGCAACTGAAAAAAATCAAGAGGTGCCATATTTGCGGTCTCAACTAATAATCCGCTGCTTGCGGTAAAAGGGGGGATATTGGGTTCTTCCATATTTGGAGTAGACCATACAAGATCACACATTTCAGGTGGTACCTGAGTGTCTCTCCGAGGTACCTTTCGCCTTCTATTCTGCCGTGGCCTGGCGGCACTTTGACCGCCCTGACTGCTATGGCTGGTTGCTGCAACAGTGTCCACTGCTCTCCCTTCTCTGACACCTGATGGCCCTTCTTCACCCGAATCACTCTCGCTGATGGCCTTAGACTGCACCCTTCTGCGGACTTTCTGCGCTGGTCGCCTTTCGGACTCAGATATAGAGTCGCTATCGGAAATCGACTCTGAGTCATCTATTGGTAGCCACTCAGCGCCCTCAGATTCCTCCCCACTTGTGCTGCTGTTTTGCAGGAAGGCGCATGCCTCTTCTGCCGAGTAAAACCGTTTGGTCATTTTAGTTTCGGGTTTGGGAAAGGTAGGTAGGTTTTTTTGTTTGTTGGTGTTTTTAGATAGGTAGGTAGGTAGGTAGGGCAATCTATACCCCAGAAACGTAAAGTAAACCCCAGAAAAGTTTTTAAAAAGGTAGGGGTTTTTTAGGTATAGGTAGGTAGGGCAAAATATATACGTATAACCTATATATATCTATTTATATATATATATATATATATGTAGATATATATATATATATATATATATATATATATATACATACACACACGTTAAACTGAAGTAAACCCCAGAAAAGTTTTAAAAAGGTGGGAAGTGGGTAGAAGGGCTTAGCTTAGGGATAAGCTGGCAGGGTATGGGAGATACAGGGTTAATGGCCTAGGTATGGGGTATAATACTATATAATTTTAATCAAAAAACACTAAGCTCACGATCAGCAGATCAGCAGCTCCTGTCACATCAGAATCCCCTCAGAGACAGAATGACAGGTTTCTGAGGTGACAGAGCTACTGTAAATAAATGTTTGTAAACATTTTATTAAGATTTTAAGAATGATAGCTGCTATTGGTCATAGCAGCCATCATTCACAATTTCAAGCATTTTGATTGGCTTATGGGAACACTTTCCCACTCACCAATCACTGGGCAAAAAGAGACACTAGGGGGCGTGCTAGGATCAGGCTTTATTGATAGATCATAGCTTCAATGAATGAAGCAGTGATCTATCATATATTAACTTTTATTAACTATATTGATTGGTTGTAGGAATGTATATTCCTACATACCAATCATTCCTACAAGCGAAATCCGCGTGATCGCGCACGTGCACGCGCGCGATCGTGCACAGCACGCAAAAAAACATCTATTGTTTACATTTTTAATGAATGATCACAGCTGCGAGGTGCAGCGGTGATCATTCATATATAGGACATTTGGATTGGTTAAAGGAACGTTTGTTCCTATACTCCAATCCATACTCTATCAGCGGGTAACGCCGGCTCGTGCACGCGCACGTGCGCGCGCCCGGGAAGCCCTGACAGCTGGCAGTCTCATAATCACGTCGTCTGGCTTTCACAGGCATATGCCAGCGACGTGATTATACTGTATGTGGGACACGAACTGGTTAAAGCATTGGAATAAATTTTAGAGTCAACTAAACACATTTTCAGTAGAAAAAATAATAGATTTAAATAGATCTGTACGAGTCCGAAAAGAGGGACAAATGAGGAAAAAAGAGGGACAGTGGGATTGGGCTCCCAAAGAGGGACTTCTCCTTTGAAAGAGGGACAGTTGAGAGCTATATTGACACAGTTGGGACACTGCTGCATACGTTTTAGTGCACTGTCCAATAACCACCTTCTCTCCAGATTAACCACTTAAGGACCATGGGATTTTCTTCTGATCGGTGCTGGGTGGACTCTCCAGCCCGCTGCTCCGATCAGGAAATAGCCAGGGCGATCAGACTTCCCCCCTTTTTTCCCCACTAGGGGGATGTCCTGCTGGGGGGGTCTGATCGCCGCCGGCTGCCCGCACTTTCCGGGGGGGGGGGGGGGGCGGCTCTTCAAAGCCCCCCTCCGCAGCGCTTTCCGCCCTCCCCGGCTTTCCCTCCCTCTCCCTTACCCTGTGAGCGGCGCAGGACAGATATCCGTCCTGCGCCTGATAGGATAGGCTTCTGCCTATCAGATGCCGGCGATCCCCGGCCAATCAGAGGCCGGGGATCGCCAATCTACGTCACGGCGCTGCTGCGCAGCAGCGCCGTGTGATGTAAACAGCGGGGATTTCTTCCCCGGATGTTTACATTATGCGTGCGAGCCGCGATCGGCGGCTCGCACACTGTTCACGGAGACAGTCTCCGTGAACTAGCATGGAGAGGCCGCTCGATCGAGCGGCCGTTTCCATGCTATACCACTAACGACCCGCCAACGCCTATGGGCGTTAGGCGGTCGTTAAGTGGTTTTTAATCTGCCCTACTGAACAAGATCACCAACAGGCATCACAATCACAACCAGATTCTATCAAACGACCTCAGTTTTCAATGACAATGGTGTAATGCCTCTGGGATCCTATACACTCTTGGAAGTCATTGCTGACTATGGTAAGTTATTAGGCTGTGCTGTATTTATTGTTGCTGGCTGTAAATTTCTATGCACACCACCTACTCTGATGAAGCCGGCAGTTTCTGTATGTTTTTATTGTCTACTACTTGTTGTGAAATGCCAAGAAAGGGCTCACTTAAGTCAAAGCCCCATTAACATGTAAGTCCCCTAACAAAGCACAGTGCACTCGAAACGCCCACACAACATGGGCATGCTTCCGGAATCCAGTAAAGTCATATCACAAAGTCCCACTGTTTTATTATTCATGAGAGTGATGTGCACTATACAGCAAATGAAGGGATACGATGCCTGGGTGACAAGTAGGCTTACTGGAATACCACGCAGATCACACTTCACCCATTTAAATTACCTAATGTCCAAACCTTTGACGATATGGACTATCTCGTATATGAGTATGCCTGTGGTAAGCCTTTTATTGGACAGACAGTGAAGGTCAGAAAATGCACTGAAAAGTATAGCTGCATGGGCCTGCATGGGTCCTATAATGCTCTTTTCTTTATGACCATTGTAGTCACTAGCTAAATTCAGAACTGTGATGGTGAATGAAGTGTGTGACGAATGGGAAGAATGTAGGATGGGGGGTGCTCAGCTGAGCTTTGTGGTGCCTAGCAGAGGCATATGTACACAATTTCTATTGATCTTTCATTTACAGAAGCAGTACTTGTATTCCATGAGTTGAAGAAGAACTAAGTTGGCCATACATGTTACAGCCTCATAACTAACCAAAGGAACAGAACATGTGTGTCGCCCACTCTGCAATCTGCTTAGAGATAATGAAACACTATCCAAGTGTCTAATCCATGTTTTATACAACCACGTCCTATTTTTCCTAATTAAAGTGATTCTTATCTCACTCAGTGTACGCATGTTTAGCTTGCCAGACACAGTCTAGCTCCATAAGCTATGATCCTGTGTAAGGGTATTATTACAGATAGTCCCCTATGTACAAGTGACTCAAGTTACACATTTTGATACATACAAAGTTGTCCTCATGTCCAAAATATACAGTACTGTTTTTGTTAATACATTGATTTTGTTGTTACATGTTACAATGTTGTATAAACTGTTGTGTAAGTAGCAAAAAACACATTAAAAGCACGTTGACAACACCCACAAAACGTTGTTTACACTATATGTCCAAATCCAGAGTTATTGGAAGTAAATCATTTATCCACGTTTCACTGTGTTTAACAATTATTATTATTGATTGTATTTAGAAAAGTACTGCTAGTGATCTCCAGGCCGCCGGGTTGTATTTCTGTATTGTATTGTGTTATACTGTGTGTGAGAGAGGTTCCATGTAATTCTGAAATGTTGGACTAAGCATATTTGTTATCTATGAAATTTGATTTCCTAATTGCTGCGCTGGCTAACATCCATATTATTATTATTAAACATATTAATTAAACATATTGATTATTACCATTGATGGGTTAATAGCCAATCCCTACCAGTTATACAGCACCCACATTCCACAAGCCGAATATCCTAAGGGAATAAGTGTATGTGTTAAAACACTCACATCTTGCTTGCCACAACAGCATTATTAGAAAACACACACAATGCTGCACTGCTGTGAGGGTTTTTTCCCCACATGCAAAATCTGCATTAAAGTGTGAACAATCCCATTGACTTATATTGGCTTTAAGTGCAAATTAAATTTGCATGCTGTAAAAGACATGCAGTTGTGAGCCCTGCTTGGCAGCATTATCTCAGATGCGATTGCATTGTGTATAGTGTATTTCAATGGGAATAGCTCAAGTCGTACAATGTATGTATCCTAATGCATTTTACTTATATGCATTTAAAAAACCTACAATTCTCTGTGCTTCCTGTTTATTGCTGTATGGACACATTGCTAAATATAACACAGAATTATTATTATTAATTGGGTTTATATAGCGTAAACATATTACGCAGCTGGAAAATAAATAAGGTTACAAACGTTGATAATAGTGGTGACAGTCAACACACAATAGACAATAAGCAATAAGGTACACAATGCCAGATCATACACTGGAGTAACAGTCTCAGGGCTACAACCCACTAGAGCGATTTTTGAGCATTTAGGGAGCGACTCAAAATGCTAGCGATTTCCCTAAATGCTCACCTAATGTTAATGGATGGGCCAAATTCCACTGCAGTGATTGCGATTAGCAAAATCGCTAACGCAGGACATGCAGCATTTTTTAACCGTTAGTGTTTCTGCAGTGTAAAGTATATAAACGCTGGCGTAATCACTCATGAATTGCTATGCAGAGCGATTTACTAGCGTTTTTAAATTACTGCACACTGTAAAAAAAATAAAAAAAATTAATTGAAAGGACAACTCGGAAATAAAAACAATAGCAAATCGCTACACAATTGCTGGCAAAAAGCTTACACTTTATAAAATCACTACCAAAATCGCCAGAAAACCCTCATGAAATCACTTACAAAACGCTCATTAAAAACACTAGCGATTGCGATTTGTAGTGGGTTCCGGGCCTCATTCAGGTTCACGTTACTATGTAAGCAGAGTGCGTAGATACACAAAGAGGGAGGGTCCTGCCAAAGGCTTACAATCTAAATGGATGTGGGGTAACACAACAGGAGGTGGCTGAGTGGAAATTCCCTTGGTGTGATTTCAAAACTGTGGAGAATTGCTGGTGAATTCTGGTAAATTCGATTTGATTGCTTTACAATGCTTTAAAATGCTATCCTTTAAACACGAACAGCCTAGGGCCTTGGTTATGTACAAAGCCAGAGCAAATATAATCAGGATGGTCTACTCAGTGGAGGCAGTTAGCATATCAGCAGCGGGTGGTGGTCTCCAGAGAAGATTTATCATCAAGATGCAGACCAACCTCTGCCTTTACAGCAAGGGGCACCCAAAGTAAAAGGGTTATCCATTCTGCCAGAAAGATATGGAAGGAGAAATCATCCTCACTCTGCATACATTTCAAATGGCCGCATCCACATTTTGGTGCAAGGTGAAGCAGAAAGATGGCTCACCCTGCTGCAGGCAGATTGCTGGGTGGTATTAATGCTATTTCCTCTCTAAGTTGTTGCAACTCAGGGGGAATACATCATTTAGTCACCCGGGTATTGCCAGTGGCCAAATTATATCTTTTCTTCTTTCTAACTTGAGCCCCAGCTATCGCTGTTGCCCCAACTGAGCGCTATAATATAGCCGCAATTCCTTCTATGGTCTATGGCAGCGCCCAAATGATCGGCACAGTGATGCGCTGAAATTAGCGGTTTTTCTCATTCTACTCAGACTGGAGTAATATGATGGAGGAAATAAAAACAAAAAAGTGAGTTACAAAAAAAGCCATCCACAGGTGAGATCGTGACAGGCCTAAAGGTGCGTACACACATGTGACTATAGTCGTTTGAAACTATCGCTCCCCGATCGTTTCAAACGACGATCGTTTAAAAAAAAGCAACCAACGATCATTAAGTCTGACGGACAAGCTAGATCGTTAAAAATGAACAATCTAGCTTGGCGGATTTTTTCCAACGACGATCGTTTGCAAAAGTAGTACATCGTTGGAAACTGTCGTTCGTACTAGGCTTGACATTCGCATTTCGCTATTTCTCCATGAAACATCTCATTTTTATGTGCAAGCGCAATAGTTGCTTTACGTGATATAACGTTCGTTCTAACGATCAGATCGTTACACACATTTAAAAACTAACTTTACTTAGGTCGTTCTTTCATCAATTAAAAGTTCGTTCCTCATTCACAACGAACGATCGTTGTCGCATGTGTGTACGTAGCATAAGGAGAGATAAATAAGGAGTTAAGTCAAATAAGAAGACATAAATAAGAAGAGATAAACTATGGGTTAAGTCAGGTAAGAAGAGATAAATCATGGCAATAGTGTGGAATGTTGGAATGCTTAAAGAAGATCTGTGGTGAATTTACAGCACATTAAAATAACCATATTACTGTTTGCCTCATTATTCCCGCTCTTCATTTCTCCTATTTTCACTGCTCCTCTCTGCCAATAACTAACTTAATTAATAAAATATAATTTTAAACCTTTGGGCAAGATGGCTGCAATGTAAAGTGCTTCTGGGTCAGTACACAGTCTCCCTGTATTGCTGTGCAGGAGAGCTGAGCTGAAGCCTCAAGAGGCAGATATCCTTCCCCCTGCTGTCTGGAGCTCGCAGAAAGGTCAGGGATGACTCATCAGATGATGTGCAGCAGGGGAAGGGGGAGGCATATAGCAGGGAGTAACAGCTTCTAGACCAGGGGTAGGGAACCTATGGCTCGGGAGCCAGATGTGGCTCTTTTGATGGCTACATCTGGCTCACAGACAAATCAAGTAAGGGGTTGATTCACTAAGCTACACTGCTCAAGCAGCACAAGTAAAATTTTCTAAGTAGGCACATACTGCTGTAGCGTGCACTACTAACTTACTTGCGCTCCCCCAAAACGATCGGCTGCTCCAATGGTCCCACTCTGGACCCTGTCTGGTCCAGTAACTTAGTAGGATGAGATCCCTGTACCTTGATTGGCCCAATAGGCTGCCTGTCACTTGACATGCAGCTTATTGGGCGAAAGTGCGGGGATCTCGTCCTACAAAGTGAATCAACTCCCAAGTCAGCTAGCTAATTGTACAAGCAGTTAGTCGGTATTTCTCTTGTCTGTCTCTCGGGGAAATTAATGAAACCCAAGAGAAGCTGAAGATGTGTCTGCAACTTCCGCTGCCCGCCGGATCAACTGTATACACATCACCATGGCAACAGGAACGTGAGCCCTACTGTCCCAGTTTGAAACATATTATATGGCTCTCACGGAATTAAATTTTAAAATATGTGGCGTTTATAGCTCTCTTAGCCAAAAAGGTTCCTGACCCCTGTTCTAGACTGTCTGCCTTTTCCTGCAGCACAATATTCGTCTAACTAGATGAATAATTAGAAAGGAGCAGGAGAGAGACAACACAGTTGTTTCTACATGAGACAGAGAAAAAAAGATTAGTACTTATGAAAGGAACATATCTCTTCATTTAAATTGCATTTTGAAAAAGGGCTACAGAACCCCTTTAAGAGAGTCAAAGGCAAATGATACATAACAATTATATTTAAGGACCATGCATGGAGTGACGGTCTACGCTGTGATCTGTCAGTCCATCAAGGTTAAGGTTTCGGTGTGACAGACCTTTCAAAGAACAATTTGTTTTAGATATCTCACTCTGGGCCATATGCAATTAACTTTTTCACCTGACTTTTCTCCGAGGAGATAATTTTTCATCTCTGATTTAAAATAACTTTTCAGCACTTTTCAACAAAAAAAGTACCAATAAGATGGTGAAATAGTACTACTAAATTTATATGCTTTCTGCTGGCTTAAAGGGGAATTTATTGACAAGTTTAAAAATATCACTTGGGAGAAAACTCAGGTGAAAAAGTGAATTGCATATCGCCCTCTGTGTTTTACAACTAGTGCTGTAAGGAAGAAATGGATAGTGTGTTGGTCTAACCAAACTACTGGTTCAATTTCCACATTGGATAGTGACAGTCCTAAATAAAATATAAGGGGGCTCGCAGTGTGGCCTTTCTTGTGTGTAGGGAGGTTGACGGTTTGAAAGAGGCCCAAATCATTTATAGTGCAAAGTAGCTCTCTTCCTGGCTAGAAGTGGGCATCCACCCATGCATTGAAGTCTCTAGGGATTATCCATCTAGGGTGTTCTAATGCTAGGCAAGATAGAAGATCAGCAATTTCCTTCAGAAAGCCAGAGCCATCGCCAGGCGGGCAGTAGATGAGCAATAAGTTTATGCTTTTCTCAGCTAAAAGTTGGGCAGCCAGACATTCAAAAGAATGCATTAGCCAGCATTATGAAGTCACCTTCTGTGGATCCTCAGTATATGAAGAGTACTTGGGTGGGGGATGGAAGAAGACAGCTCAGCTCACTTCCAAGCTACAAATGTAGAAACCCATTTAAGAGAGGTGGCAGACCAACCAAAGTTTTCTACAAAGTTGTTTTTACCTCACTTAAAAGGCAATTAGCCATAGACTATGTGTAAAACTACACTTGAACACACGAAATAAACAAGATTAGATTATAACAGTATAGAGAATTCTCATACTTCTTTATATACTTCCTGCTGAGCTTAAACGGAACAGAATGTGACCACTGCTACATCTGCATCCTTCCAATTTGTCTGTCACACTTTGGCCTCAAATTCAATTCACTAAGGGCAGTTTGGTAAAATACCGCATTAGCTATTTTACACTTTATTCCCACATGCAGTAGAAGTTAAGTATGGTAATATACCAAAAAATGTGCATCAATTTACTTAGCCATGTTCGGTAGTCTCACCAGCTGTGGAGCAGGTTGGGCAGCAAGCTATCAGTCTTCTCTTACAAGTCTGTGCATGAGCCGTTCTACTTTTCTGTCCAGCGCATCCACAGCATCCCTTTAACCTCCTTGGCGGTATGGACAAGCTCAGCTCGTCCATGAGCGCCGGAGGGCGCCGCTCAGGCCCCGCTGGGCCGATTTTCACAATTTTTTTTTTTTAAAAGACCCCTGCGCAGCCTGGCCAATCAGTGCCAGGCAGTGCTGAGGGGTGGATCGGCACTTCGTCTGACGTCACGACGTCGATGACATCATCGCGAACGTCGTCATGGCGACGGGGGAAGCCCTTAAGGAAATCTTGTTCAGAATAGGATTTCCTTACGTGGGTACGCGCCGGCGGCGATCGGAAGGGTGGGAGGGACGCTGCAGGGAGGGGGGCATCATGTAGCTAGTGCTAGGCTAGCTACATGATTTAAAGAAAAACATTTTTTAAAAACTGCTGCGCCGCCACCCTGGCGCAGGTAATAGAACGCCAGGGTGGTTAAATGTGCATCTGAGCTAACTAGAGAGCTCTTATGCGTAATAGTATACAATTATGGACATCTAAAGGATACCAAAAAAGTATTTTGAAATGATAAAAGTCTTTCTTCTTCTGTTCTGCCTTTCTGAAGTCCTGCCTGCCAGACTATCGGATCAAATGGGGTGAGAAGTGGGGCTGTGTGGCTCTCCCTATTGGCTGCCTGCTACATCTGTCAACTTTTACCGCAAGGAGATTGTGAGTTACTGGCTGGTCAGAGCTGCAGGTAAATACTGAACACTTTTACTCAATTTCAGATGCTTTAATCTTTGTGAATTGCAATTACTTGATGTTTCTTGAGGATGTTTACAGCACAAGTCAGTAACTGACCTCACTAGTTGGTAATTTTACTCTTGTTTTCAATCGTTTTTATTAAAGTTTTTAGAAAAAGAAACATGCTACCTGTAACCAGGGATGCTCGGATGTGCCTCATCCACGAATTCGGCAATCCGCGTGGTTGCAAAAAAAAATCCGCATTCGGCCCCGCCGCATGCGGATTTTCGTCCGCGTCCACGCAACCACGCGGATTTTCTGCCGTGAATGGCGTAATCACGCGTGGATTCCCGCCCGGAGGTGGATTTTCTTTTAACGTTAATAACAAAGCCCCCATACATGCTACAATCCCCCAAATTGCATGGATTATCGAGGCGATAAGGGGCAACATAACTTCAACATAAAAAATTCCCCCAAATTTTTTTTTTCTAGTGAAAATGGATTTTAAAGTGAAATCAACACTTTAAATGGGGCTATTAATTGGTAATAAGTGGTTTTAAAAAGGGATATACGCGTTAAGCAATCAAAGAGGTGAAGGCGAGTTCCAATGGCACTTGGCGGCGAAGGTACCGCTGGAGGAGGAGGAGGCAAAGGCCCCAGAGAGGTTTTTGTAATTTTTTTTTTTTTTTTTGCTGCAATTAGCAATGACATCGCAGCAGAGTTGTCAGTGGACACGGGAAGTGTGAACGCAGAGTGCAGTGGTGGTTGCGACTGAGTCAGGAGAAGGACTATGCGGGCGGTCAGTTCAGCAGCACAGAAGGACCACGGCAACATACTAGTAGTAGTAGTAGCAGCACAGCGTCATAGTGCTGGCCAAAAAATTAAATGCACCCGGTGACCCGGGCAGTGTGAACGCAGAGTGCAGCAGCGGGAAGCGACTGAGTCAGGAGGAGGAGGACAATGCGGGCGGTCAGTTTAGCAGCAGCAGCACAGAAGGACCATGCCAACATACTGGTGGTAGTAGTAGTAGCACAGTGTCATAGTGCTGGCCAAAAAATTTAATGCACCCGGTGACCCAGGCAGTGATAACGCAGACAGAGTGCATTAGTGGTACCGTGGTAGCGACTGAGTCAGGAGGAGGAGGACGACAAAGTGGGCGTTCAGTTCAGCAGCAGCACAGAAGGACCATGGCAACATACTGGTGGTAGTAGTAGTAGCACAGTGTCATAGTGCTGGCCAAAAAATTAAATGCACCCGGTGACCCGGGCAGTGTGAACGCAGACAGAGTACATTGGTGGAAGCGACTGAGTCAGGAGGAGGAGGACAATGCGGGCGGTCAGTTCAGCAGCAGCACAGAAGGACCATGGCAACATACTGGTGGTAGTAGTAGCAGCACAGCGTCATAGTGCTGGCCAAAAAATTAAATGCACCCGGTGACCCGGGCAGTGTGAACGCAGACAGAGTACATTGGTGGAAGCGACCGAGTCAGGAGGAGGAGGACAATGCGGGCGGTCAGTTCAGCAGCACAGAAGGACCATGGCAACATACTGGTGGTAGTAGTAGTAGCACAGCGTCATAGTGCTGGCCAAAAAATTAAATGCACCCAGTGACCCGGGCAGTGTGAACGCAGAGTGTAGTAGCGACTGAGTCTGAGTAGCGACTTAGGGGTTACTAAGAGATACTATACATGACTTCATAGTGGAAAATAATCTTATTTCTCAGCATCAACATGGGTTTACTAAAGACAGGTCCTGTTTGACTAACATGCTCAGCTTTTATGAGGTAGTGAATGCTAATATGGATATTGGGAATGCTGTAGATGTGATATACTTAGACTTTGCTAAGGCATTCGACACTGTTCCCCACAAAAGTCTGGTGCAAAAGATGAGGATGCAAGGACTGGGGAAGAGTCTGTGTGCTTGGATAGGGAACTGGCTAATGGACAGAAAACAAAGAGTTGTGGTCAATGGATCATACTCAAAATGGGAGACTGTTAGCAGTGGGGTCCCACAGGGGTCTGTACTGGGTCCAGTGCTCTTCAATTTATTTATTAATGACCTAGTGGATACAGTAGTGAGCAATGTTGCTATTTTTGCAGATGATACAAAATTGTGCAGAATCATCAACTCTAAGGAAGATAGTGTTATATTGCAACAGGATCTGGATAGGATGGCTATATGGGCACATACATGGCAGATGAAATTCAATGTTGACAAATGTAAAGTCATGCATTTTGGTCGTACCAATGGTCTAACACCATACAAAATAAATGGGATACAGTTGGGGACATCAAACTTGGAGAAGGACTTAGGAGTACTCATCGACAACAAGTTAAATAATCGTACTCAATGCCAAGCCGCTGCAGCTAAAGCGAACAAAATTTTGGGATGCATTAAAAGGGAAATAAAAACTCGAGATGCTAGCATAATATTGCCCCTGTTTAACTCTCTAGTAAGGCCACATCTGGAATATGGAATTCAGTTCTGGGCACCACATTACAAAAAAGATATTGCAGTTTTAGAGCAGGTGCAGAGACGAGCAACAAAATTGATACGTGGGATGGAAGGTCTCACTTACCAAGAAAGGTTAGATAAACTGGGTTTATTTAGTCTAGAGAAAAGACGCCTTAGAGGAGATCTAATTAACATGTATAAATACATCAGAGGGCAATATAATAGCTTGGCGGATGAGCTTTTTGTCCCTAGGCCTTCTCAAAGGACTAGAGGACATGATCTGCGCATGGAGGAAAAACGTTTTAGCCATTTATTTAGGAAAGGGTTCTTTACAGTAAGAGTGATTAAGATGTGGAATGCATTGCCACAGGAAGTCGTTATGGCAAACTCTATACCTGCATTTAAAGGGGGCTTAGATGCTTTCCTTGCGTTGAATGACATCCATGGCTACAATTACTAGGTAATGCCAATGATGTTAATCCAGGGATTTTATGATCAACAGGGATATGTGAGGGAGCAGGCTGGAGTTGTACTTTGTACTGGTTGAACTCGATGGACGTATGTCTTTTTTCAACCAAAGTAACTATGTAACTATGAGTCAGGAGGACAAAGCGGGCGGTCAGTTCAGCAGCTCAGAAGGAGGACCATGGCAACTTACTGGTAGTAGTACCATAACGCCAAAAAATTAACCAAGGTAGGCACTAGGCAGGTAGTAACTCTTTATAAAGGCAGGCATAGTTAACAACAGCACATGCAGCAGCCACTTCATGTCCCCCTGTGTCCGACAATAGGGGCCAGGAACTCACCTTCCATCCAAGCCTGGTTGATTTTCAGGAAGGTGAGTTTGTCCACAGAGGCGTAGGAGAGCCGAGAGCGCTTCTCTGTGACCATGCCACCGGCTGCACTAAAGCATCTCTCTGAGAGGACACTGGAAGGAGGGCAGGATAGGAGTTCCAGGGCGTACTGGGAAAGCTCGCTCCAGATGTCCAGTCTCTTGACCCAGTACTCCAAGGGGTCCACGGGGCTGTCGGTGTCATTGAGCCCACTGGATGACCCCATATAGTCAGACACCATGGTGGTCAGTCGTTGCTTGTGCTGGTTGGTGGTGGATGCTGTGGCGGGCACCTCTGTTCTGGGCTGCTGCACTGCATACAGGCTCTTGCTTAGGCTCTTCAGGTCTCCGGGGCGCCAGTTGCTGCTGCTGCTGCTGGTGCTGGTGGTTGTTGTTGTGCTGCTAGTGGCAATGGCAGGCACCTCTTGCTGGCTTGGCAGAGCAGTTACAGTGGGGGTGGAAGGCTGGGGGAATGCTTCCAGTAGTCTGCGCACAAGGGCCTCCTTCAACTCCCTTGTGCGTTGCTCGGTGGTGGATGGCGTCATGAAGTCTCCCAGCTTCCCCTTCAGACGGGGATCAAGCATCAAGGTAATCCAGATGTCCTCCCTTGAATGCATCTGGATCACCCGGGGGTCCCTGCGAAGGCAGCGCAAAATGTGCACAGCCATGGGAAACAAGTGGGCCCTGCCAGCAAGATCTTCCTCGTCCTCGCCATTGTCCCATAACGCATGCCTGTCCTCTCCCTGTGCCATGTCGTTGTCCTCCTCAAACCGCCATCCACGTACAACGTCTGCTGCACTCTGCTCCTCCTCCTCATTCAGGTTAGGGACCTCCAACTCTTCCACTACCTGCTGTGAGCCCTCCTCTGAGCTGGACTGTGCTGCCATCTGCTCCTGTTCTTCCAACTGCCTCAGGGCTTCATCCCCACGCTCAATTAAATTGTCCATTGCCTGCTCCAGTAGACAAACCAAGGGCACCCGCTGGCACACAGAGGCCCGCTCCTCACTGACCATCTTGGTTGCCTCCAGGAAGGGACTCAGCACCAGGCATACTTGCTGCATCAGTGTCCACTGAGTGGCAGTAATCATGGGGACTTGCTGGTTGCTGGGGACACTTGGGTCTAGCATGTAGGCCCTAAGAGCCAGCCTGTGCTGACACAGCCGCTCCAACATGGCCAGAGTCGAATTCCAGCGAACTGGCATGTCGATGATCATCCGGTGTTGTGGCCTTCCATACTGCTGCTGTAAGGTGGACAAGAGTGCAGAGGCAGTGGCTGACAGGCGGAAAAAGCGTACCACCGCCCGGGCATCCTGCAGCAGCTCGCTCATCCCCTGGTAGGTGCGCAAGAAGCGCTGCACCACAAGATTGAGCACGTGGGCCAAGCAGGGGATGTGCTGGAGGTTTCCCTGCTGCACTGCTGCCACCAGGTTGGCCCCGTTATTGGCTGCCACATACCCCACTTCCAGGCCTCTGGGGGTCAGCCACCTCCGCTCCTGCTTCCTGAGGGCGGCCAGGACGTTGGTGGCCGTAAGCCTCTCCTTCCCCAGGGTCACCAATTTTAAAAGGGCTTGGCAGTGCCGAGGCTTGGCGCTGCTGCTGCCGAGGCGGGCTTGCTTTCCGGGTGCAGAGGGAGTGTCGTGACAGGACCCTTCTGCATCCCCCCTGATCCCGCGTGGTGGCACCACTAGCTGGGCTGATGCGCTCTTGTCCTCCCTCCCTTCCATCAGTGTCACCCAGTGGACCGTAAAGGACAGGTAGCGGCCTGTCCCAAATCTGCTACTCCACGAGTCCATGGTCACGTGGACCCGCTTGCCCACAGAGTAGTCCAGGGAACGGGCCACGTTTTCCACCGCAAACTTGTGGAGTGCTGGGATCGCGCTCCTGCTGAAATAGTGGCGACTGGGGACTTGCCACTCGGGGATGCCAAATTGGAGCAGCGTCCGCATGGCGCTCCCCTCCTGCACCAGGGAGTAGGGAAGCAGCTGTGATGCCATGGCCCGGGCCAGCAAGCCATTTAGTTTGCAGATCCGCCTGTGGCTTGGAGGCAGAGGCTTGGTCAGACCCTGAAAGGTGTCGCTCAGCAGGGTCTGACGACGCTGGGATGCAGGGGAGACAGAGGAGAGAGACGAACACTGGCTGCCAGCCTCAATGTCTGTGTCCTGAGTAGCCGAGGTGGAAGAGCGCTTGCGTGCTACTACTGCTGCTGCTTTGGGGGATTCATGACCCTGAGGGAGGGATGATGCTGCTGCGCTGGTGGGCCTTCTGCTCTCAGGAACCCCTGCCAGCAGTGCCTGCTTCCTCTTAAACTCCGCATACTCGCGGCAGTGGCGGCTTCTCAGGTGGCCCTGGAGGGATGAGGTACCCATCTTGCTCAGACTTTTCCCACGGCTAAATCTTTTGCTGCATAACCTGCACACCGCATACCTTTTGTCACCAGTACATTCCTCAAAGCAATCCCACACTGGTGACTTTAATTTACTGCGGCCCCCACTAGCAGAGGGTGCAGCGGAACAATGTGTGGTAGTAGTTGCCGGGGGTTGCATGGTGGTGGTGCCGGCTGAAGCAGTGTCCTGTCTACTTCCTCCACGCCCACTGCTGCCGATGCCCCTGCCCCTGCCTGACATATGGCGATATCCTTGCCTAGGCCGAGGTGACTCGTCATCCTGCTCTGCCTCTGACCATTCTTCCACGGACTCAGCAGGCTGCACATAGTTAGGGTCCACAACGTCGTCATCATCAGCAGCATCATCATAATCCAGCTCTTCCTCTGACTCCCCCGCCTCCTCTTCTGTCCCTACATCCCCAGACACAGACCCCTCTTCTTCATCACCAGAACTCAACAACGCTTGTGATTGTGGCCCGATCTCAATCTCTGCCACATCAGTCCCCAGTAAGTCCTGAGCTTCTTGCATCAGCAGGTTCCCAGATGGCGGACTGAGGGACAGAACGCTGTCATCCTGGGAGGGCTGCTGACCAGTGGGTGCTGGGGTGGATGTCACAACAAGCGTGGGACGTTGGCTGCTGCTGCTGCTGCTGCTTGGAGTGGTGCTCACAGTAGAGGTCTGGGAGGAAGTCATGATGTCCATGAGTACGTCAGGTTCCATTTGCTCAACCACCACACGGGGACCAGAAACTTTAAAATATTTGGACAATGGCGTCCGCTGACTCGGCCCAGGCTTTGCTGCCCCCCTTTCTGCTGCATCACGACCACGTACAGCTGGGCGTCCTCTCCCTGGACGTGGAGCAGTCCCAGAAGTGGCTGAGGCAATTGAACTCCCTTTCCTCTCACCCCGCGAAACCCTGCCAGACATGTTGCTAGTAATGAATCACTGGATGCAGTGGGCACAGTACAAGGTCACTGAAGGATGCACCAGGCACAGTACAACGGCACTGAAGGATGCAGTGGGCACAGTACAAGGTCACTGAAGGATGCAGTGGGCACAGCAGTGGGCACTGGATATACAACTAGGTCACTGAAGGATGCAGTGGGCACAGTACAAGGTCACTGAAGGATGCAGTGGGCACAGCAGTGGGCACTGGATATACAACTAGGTCACTGAAGGATGCAGTGGGCACAGCAGTGGGCACTGGATATACAACTAGGTCACTGAAGGATGCAGTGGGCACAGTACAAGGTCACTGAAGGATGCAGTGGGCACAGCAGTGGGCACTGGATATACAACTAGGTCACTGAAGGATGCAGTGGGCACAGTACAAGGTCACTGAAGGATGCAGTGGGCACAGCAGTGGGCACTGGATATACAACTAGGTCACTGAAGGATGCAGTGGGCACAGTACAAGGTCACTGAAGGATGCAGTGGGCACAGCAGTGGGCACTGGATATACAACTAGGTCACTGAAGGATGCAGTGGGCACAGCAGTGGGCACTGGATATACAACTAGGTCACTGAAGGATGCAGTGGGCACAGTACAAGGTCACTGAAGGATGCAGTGGGCACAGCAGTGGGCACTGGATATACAACTAGGTCACTGAAGGATGCAGTGGGCACAGTACAAGGTCACTGAAGGATGCAGTGGGCACAGCAGTGGGCACTGGATGTACAACTAGGTCACTGAAGGATGCAGTGGGCACAGTACAAGGTCACTGAAGGATGCAGTGGGCACAGCAGTGGGCACTGGATATACAACCAGGTCACTGAAGGATGCAGTGGGCACACAAGGATGTCACACTGTGTAATGAGATGCTTATATGCCAGCGAGCGAGCAGTGGGCACTGGGCACGGCACAAGGTCACTGACAGAATGAATGAACAGCGCTGGCAGAGAGTGGCGGCGCCGGCGGTGTGACTGGCTGCCTGCAAATAGTACAAGTGTATAACTGTCACTGGAATATACAAGTGAACACTGCAGCTGCACTAACTTGGCTGCCTGCACTACACACAGATAATCCCCACTCCCACTACACTGCAGCACTGAACCTGCCTGCACTACACACAGTTAAATAATCACTAGACTCCCACACTCCCACTACACTACACTGACTACAACTAACTACAGCAATCACTCACTGACTAGCTAACTGTGTACAGTATAAGAGCAGTGTTAGCAAAAAAAAAAGCTTTGTTTTTAACACAATAAATGCACTTGCTCAAACAACAATGGCCTGGAGATAATCCTCTCAGCACCACAGTCTAGCAAGGACAGAGCTTTTCCATCATGGCCGCCGCTTTATATTCAGGAGGGGAGGGCATAGCTCCCCTCCTGTGATTAGTTGCTAGGGCCTGGCTGGGGCCCTCTGATTGGCCTGCAATGTGTCACTTCCGCATAGTTTGATGCATTTCCGCTAACCACGACTTCAGCGCCGGGTTTCACGAGCGTGAATGCGGATTTCTGTCCGCATTCACACGAAGCCGAAGCAGATTTTCGTGGTTGAAAATCTATTCACGGCTTAGCGTGTCCGAGGCGGAATGCGTCAAAATGGTCGTGAATCCACGCGTAAGCGTGATCACGACCTGGCGGTGAGCACCGCTGCTTGTAACAAGATTACATATTGCTTGAAAGTATGTGTACAGCAGACAAAATTTGTAATACAGTAAACCCATTGAGCTGGTAATCCATTCTATATTTATCATACTCAACAGATAATATGTAGAGAAATAACACAATTTTGCAAAAAGAAGGATATGTATTTACTAATATTTAGCATATCAAATCAGTAAAATGAGTTATAAGGATGTGCTTATTAAATAAAAAGGGGGGAGGGGGGAAAAATAGGGGGAGTATTCATAGAAACATAACTCAACAGAGAAGGTCATCCATCCCATCATTAAACCACTCATGGTCAGATGGAGACAACTCATATCATCATTTTGTCAGTTGCAAATGTGGCCGAGCCTCCAGCAAGGCCAGGCTTGCCATGTAACTAGAGCCATTTTAGGATCCAAAACGAAAGTATCACTTTAGTTATAATGGGTCTGGAGGGAACGAAGAGACTAGGAATTGGTTTATATACTTAATGTAATAGGTTTATGCAAAGGGCTTCTGTATCCATACATTAGCAAGGTTGAACCAGTTAAGAAGAAAAGGAAAAAAAAAAAAGAAGAAGAAAGAGATTACAGGGGAAAAAGAGAAGTAATGGAGAGTGAGGAATCGAAAGTAAAGGAAGATTAAAAAGGGGGGGGGGGGATGACAGAAGGGAAAGGTCATAGGGACGAGGAGTAAGTTAATCAGCAGTATTTGTGCGTAAAGCCTACAGGACTCAATCTAAGTCGCAGGTCTCAACAAGTGCGTACCATCGTTGTATGCTCTAGATCTAGGAAATATGAGATTAGGGGATCCCATGTTTTATGGAACTTCCCCATAGTATCATTTATGAACAAGCATGCAGATCAAGTGCTCTGACTGAAGTTTGACTACATTAGTTCATGCTTGTTTTAGGTGGATGATTCAGACACTACTGCAGCCAAAGAGATCAGCAGGACTGATTAAAATGAAATAAATATGGCAGTCAACATATGCCTCTCACTTCAGGTTCCCTTTAAGGAAAAGAGGATACTTCCTATCTCCATTTGTCCCTCCAAAAAAGCAGAAGCCCCAAAGGGAGCGACTAAATTGACATTGCCTACTCAAGTAAATAAAATGTTATATGACTGACCTATAACTTCTTTACATTAAGGACTGAAATAAAATAAATCACACAGAAGACATCTTGCAATAATAAATCCATGTGTATTTTCAATATTCTTCTTCTAGGTTCTTTTTTTCATGATTGGAGAACTCCGCCTCACCATCTGTACTTGCTACAATCCCTGCTACAACTGACTGGGTACTCAGCCACTGGCATTTTTGAGTGTGCTGCCTGGGCTTCCCATAGGTCCATTTGTCTGGCACAATGGAAATCCTTGACATTACCTCAAATAAGCTCCGATGGAAAATTTAAATAAGAGGATGGAATTTCCATTATTACACATACATACACAAAGCGATGCTCGTGGAAAAGAAAGTGGCCATGAAAAAGGGATTACACCCGTAATAAAGCCTTTTTTCGACCACTACTGTTTTTTTCCCTGACAAGTTAATTAGAGCAGGTCTCACTTACCTCCACTGAAAATAATGGACATGCTGCTGAGCCATGTAGTTACGCTGCAAATGCACATAAGTGCAAATCTCTCTGAGGAGGCCAAGTATAAAGTCTGATAAGAGTGGATGGGGTTCACACGTTAAAAGCTGTTAATATTGCCTTGCACTGCGCAAGGAAATATTAGCAACTTTTAGTGAGTGAACCACATCCACTCTCATCAGACGTGGCTGCCAGCATTGTACCACGTGTTGCGCAATTAGCAGTACCCGCAGTACATGGGTAATAGGAGCATTGCAATGGTAAGGGACGTGATGTGCGTTACAATAGCAACTCTCACGCCAACCCATTCACTGCGGTGAGGCTTACTGCGCAATGTGCAGTACTCTGCTGGAGTTAGTACCAGTAATATTGCTGTATGCTGTCTGCACACATTAATATGAACAGCTTTTAGTAAAAATTCCTCCTAAAAACATAGAAACTAGATAAACCAAGTTGGATATAAGATATTTCAAGAATGGCACAAAAAGGTTGGGACACTGTGTAATATATCAATAATAAGAAAATAAAGATATATGCAATTCTTTTAAATGCTGTACTTAATTGAAAATTGTATAAAGGCAACACATCAAACGTTAAAACAACAATTTGTTGTCAGAAACAAACTTGAGAGGGGCAACTAAAAGACTGCAAAAGTTGTGTAATAATTAAAAAATCCCACCTAATGGCACATCTCCCAGGTAGTTAAGAAAAATGTAAAAACGCAAGCAACGCATGGCAATTTTACAGCAATTTAATGAATATGCCCCAGTATTCTTTCTGGTGTACAGAGGCAGGATCCATATTGTAAATACTATACGTAGAGCATAGAGACAACCTAAATATTTTATGTCATTTGTCAAAGAAGAGAAAAAATGGCCTATTGCAGATTACAAGAAGATAAAAAAACAAAACGTAACAAAAAAAGACAGCTGACAACAAAGTATATTGAATAAATGATGAAAAGCATACTTAGATTTCTGTTGCTTTGATCCAGTCCTTTTTAGGGTTAAGTTGGAGCTGCTGCAACAATCAGTCCAGTGGAGTGAAAGTTCCTCTCCGGGCTTCTGCTGGGGACTCCTAAACAGGTCTATGTCAGCAATGCTGTCATGTGCAGAAGACCAAAGCTCCAACCGGCACAGGCTTTTATAGGTTAAATAGTCAAGAGTGGTGGAGGCTTCCTGTAGTTCTTAATGTGTAGAAATATCTAATAATAAGGCTTGAAAGAGCTGTGCTTGGTTTACAGCTACGGGAATAGGATGTATAAAATTGTATGTATGCTTACAGATGTTCAATATGTTCCATGTTGAGAAAAAGCTTATATATGGTCCCAGTTTATAACTGATGTGAACATGTCAGATATCTCGGTACTTATCCGTTAGCCAGGCGCATCCGGCAGGTGGCGCTAATTACTATTCCCCCTCCAGGCCGCCATGGATAGTAGGGAAAGATTTAACTCTGGTGGAGTTATGTCGCCACCTGCCGGATGCGCCCGGCTAACGGATAAGTACCGATATCTCTGTTCAATAAAAATATTTTGAAGGAAAAAATGTCAAATAAGTGGAATGTAGAAAAAAGAAATTAGGCAGATGCAGAGGAGGACCTGTTCTCTACTGCCCACATAAATACATTTTCTGAGTTCATGCTTACACTTTTTGCATTATATTTCTCCAGGGTGGTTTGATGTAGATGTTTGCGTTCTGGCCAGCCAAATTGCGAAGTGGCCGCAGCGCAGCGGCCAATGTTAGAAATGTAATGAATACAATAAGTTCAATGTATTTTACGGCCGTCTCGCTGCGGCCAAATGTATTACAACTTGGTTAATTTAATGAAATGAAGCCGGCGGCAATGTAATAGATGAAGCCGCCTGCTTTTGCACTGCCTCCTCCCCCCCCCCCCCCCGCCTCTCTCCTCTCCTCCTATACAATACGGAGCAGCCGGGGACATGCGTGTCCCCGAGAGTCGTTCGTCGTGGCAGGGGAATCCAGAGCGGGTGCTGGCAGAAGCAATGTCTGCAGCCTCCCCGCTCTGCTTCCCCTGCCGCGACGAACGACTCTCCGGGACACGCATGTCCCCGGCTGCTCCGTATTGTATAGGAGGCAGAGAGAGGAGAGAGGCGGGGGGGGGGGGGGGGGGGGAGGGGGGGGTTGGAGAGGAGGCAGTGCGAAAGCCGACGGCTTCATTTCATTAAATTAACTAAAGTTGTAATACATTTGGCCGCAGCGAGACGGCCGTAAAATACATTGAACTTATTGTAATCATTACATTTCTAACATTGGCCGCTGCGCTGCAGCCACTTCGCACATTGGCCGGCCAGAACCCGAAGTGGCCACACTTCGGGTTCTGGCCGTAACATGGACATCCAAATGAGCTGATTAAACTCGCGTTATACATTTCGCTCAAACATGACTACACTGTTATACTGGTTTCTGGAGAAAATGTGACTTTTGAATTATTTTTGAATTTGCTTCATAGTCTCACATTTACCTGTTATTTGGATTACCTAGACTAACTGTATATTCAGAAACCTTACCATTCGGAACCTTTGACAGATACAAATTTTCTGATTCATTTTCTAGCTGAAGAGGTCATGGCTCAGTCACTAAACTTTGCTAATCCGAGGTCTGTATTCCAAGTGACTCGATACAGGCATAGCAAATAATTAGCTACACACTACATGGTTATACAAAGTTAATTTCCTGCTGAATTCACAGTCACAACACCATTAAATGTCCAAATTCCAGATCTCCAGTACATTATAGCCAGTAGCGTAGCTAAGAAGCTGTGGACCATAACAATTGATACAGTGCACCAAAACCTGCCAATGGCAACTACACTGTCAGAGGTGCTAAAAGGGGATGGGGAATTGTTTTTTAAGATTACCACCATTCAAAGTATCTATAGAAGTGATTATTATGAGCACAGGACCAATAGAGAGCTAATATTGTAGTTAGGAGAGGGCCCTTTGGGGCCCATCTGGTCCAAGGTCCCCGATGCGGTCGCAACCTCTGCAACCCCTATTGCTACGCCATAGCACAGTGCATGCTGATGCCTCACATCCTCAGATATCTGCATCAGACACCGCAATTTACTGGCTGCGCATTGGCACATGATTGAAAATCTCACTGAAGGATTAAAGTCGAAGTCCTGTACTGTTCTAAATATATTTTTATAGGTTAGTAAGCAGAATGCCCTAGTTACCTCATTTGTGTGTCAAAACTGTCTTTTTTTTTTTTTTTTTAACAAATCTGGTCATGTGACCTGAATCAATCTAGCAGAAAGTTGGTATCAACTAAAGGTGTTAATAGTAGGCTCTCTGGGCGGGGCTCTGGTTGCAGCATCATCATGCAGACTCTGAAGGATTGAAATGATAGCTCTTTAAATTTACACTCACGTAAGTGACTGGTGAAGGGGGCTTGTGACCAAGTATCTTAAGGGCTGGTTCACACTGCAAGCACTTTTGTAAGCACCAGTGATTTGAAAACTCAGCTTCCTATGTTAATAGGGGGTGGGGGTAGACATTGGACTGCTGGGGGTACAGACACTACGCTGAATACATTGGACTGCTGGGGGTACAGACACTACACGAAATACATTGGACTGCTGGGGGTACAGACACTACACGAAATACATTGGACTGCTGGGGGTACAGACACTACACTGAATACATTGGACTGCTGCAGGTACAGACATTACACGGAATACATTGGACTGCTGGGGGTACAGACACTACATGGAATACATTGGACTGTTGCAGGTACAGACACTACACTGAATACATTGGACTGCTGCAGGTACAGACACTACACGGAATACATTGGACTGCTGGGTGTACAGACACTACAGACGCTACACAAAATACAATGGACTGCTGCAGGTACAGACACTAAAGACACTACATGGAATACATTGGACTGCTGCACATACAGACACTACACGGAATACTTTGGACTGCTGCAAGTACAAACACTACACGGAATACTTTGGACTGCTGCAAGTACAGACAATATACGGAATGCATTGGACTGATGCAAGTACAGACACTACATTGAATACATTCGACTGCTGCAGCTTGCACGTACAGACACTGCGCCGAATACATTGGGCTGCTGCAGGTACAAACACTACGCTAAATACATGGGACTGCTGCAGGTACAGACACTATGCTGAATACACTGGACTGCTGCAGGTATAGATACTACACCAAATACATTGGACTGTTTCAGCATGCAGATACAGACACTACACCGAATACACTGGAATACTACAGGTACAGACACTACACCGAATACACTGGATATTACAGGTACAGACACTACACTGAATACACTGGACTGTTGCAGGTACAGACACTACACCGAATACACTGGACTACTACAGGTACAGACACTACACTGAATACACTGGTCTGTTGCAAGTATAGACACTACACGGAATACACTAGACTGCTGCAGGTACAGACACTACACCGAATACACTGGACTGATGCAGGTACAGACACTACAAGGAATACACTGAACTGCTGCATGTACATACACTACACCGAATACACTGGACTGCTGCAGGTACAGGCACTACACCAAATACATAGGACTGCTGCAGGTACAGACACTACACGACACTACACCAAATACATAGGACTGTTGCAGGTACAGACACTACCTGAATAAACTGGATTGCCAAACATGTTTTGAACTGTGTGGTGCATATAAAACTAGCCCTGGCTGCCTGCCACTAATGCTAATATATAGGCAGGTGCCCGCCTGCACCTGTTAATCGCTCTGTGCTGTATATGTGGTCTGCAGCTTTATTGAAGCCTGTGTTACCTACATTTGCTGCCCTATGAGAGTGTTACCCATACAGCAGCAAATACAGGCAGCACATGCTTTAAGAAAGCCGCAGACCACACAAATACAGAGCACGGAGCAAGTAACAGGCACGGACAGGTCAGCCAGCATCTGACAATATAATGTTAGTGGCAGATTTTAAATTTGCCGCCCTGTGTGAAATGAAATAACAATTATTACAGTTAAAAAAGCTTTAGTCCAGTGCAATGGTATCCAGTGAGCCTGCTCATGGATTATTTGCTAAAAAGTCTTTTACCTTGTTTACATTGATAAACACTTTGCATCGCATTAGTAATTATAAAGGCAAAAGTTTTATTTGGCCAGAAATACGACAAACACATGAAAAAAATGTTTAATGCATGGGCACATTGTTGTGTTGCTCTGCAGCGCTGACAGCCTTGCATTATACAAACATGCATGGTGCCTGCATTGCTCTCTATTGCAGAGCTGACCCCATTCAACTAGACCGAATGCAACAGTGCTGTGTTGTGCGCAGAAATGCATGCACCACTGGATTGGCATATTGCACTGCTGTGTAGCACATACTGTAAGTGCACTGCTGTCTATATGCTGTCTAATGTCATTGCTGATGCATTGCTGAAATCCCCTCAGCAAGGCCCGCTTCACATTAGAAAAAATGAGCCAAACGGATCCGGATGGCTCTGTGCATATTGGCAAACGAATTGTGAAAACTGATCTGATCACAGATTTTCACTCCTTTTGCCAGCAAATACATACCTAATGTCAGCGGGAGAGGCTTCCTCTTCTTGCGCTGTGATTACACAGTGGTCATGTGACTAGTCACATGACGTGAAAGAAGACGGATGCCTCTACCGCCGGCCTTTAGGTATGTATAAGAGGCCTGGTTCACCCTTGCTCACCACACGCCCGGCTTCTGCACCCGCCATCACCTTTCCGCCGCTCAGGTTCGCATCGCCACATCCTACCATCCCCGTGGAACAGTCCATTTCTTCACCAATGTGAAGAAGCGTTCCTTTCCCCATTGCCCCAATGCAACATTTTTTTCTCCGGTTCTGTTCCTCTGGGCAGAACGGTCTGGAAAATTAGGGCCTGCAGCATTTTTTTGGTCCAGGGAGCGGAACGTATCCATACCAATAGGTTAACATTGGATCTTTTCAGACCTGTACCATTTGTACAGTGTACGTTCCATAAAAAACGCAGATGTGAACCGGGCCTAAAACAAAAGTGTGCTTGCTGCCCAGACCCTTGCAAAGACATGTATCAAACACTGTGGCCCATAGTGACACGTTCATACTGTGGCCTACAGTGACACAATCACAAGCTGTTAAAGAGGAGCTGTTAGGTATAGGGTCTCAGAGAAAAAAAAACCACATATATCAGTAGCTAAATATTGACTGTACTTACATTACATATGCATTTCACTGTCCGTTTGGATTTCACAGAATTTTTATATAGTATTTGCAGAGATTCATGCTCCTGACAGCTCATGGCAGGTTCCGTGTTTGATTGTCTTGTATGAAGCCAATTGTGATGTAATATCCTCCCTTACCCTGCTTCCTAATGATTCGACTCACAAAAAAGATCAGGATCAAAGATCCTAATGGTTCATGATCCGGACAATATTACTGTGCAGTGAATATTAATTAGCCATGTGGCTAGGAACAATAGCGGACTCATGCAGTATACTCTAACAGAACATGTGCCCTGTGAACAGCACATTGATTTTTCAGTGCTGTGAGTTAGGCTGCTGTTACAAGCTGCTGTAACATGAGCCTGTAACTTCCCACTGTGAAAGCTGCCTTAGGGTGGGATAGGGAAATTAAGGGGAGGACCAATGGAGTGCATTGGGGAGAAGAAGCAACCCCAGCATGCTCTGCAGTATCTGTTATGCGGCCTGCCGGCCTCCTTAGGAGCTTGGGAATAACCTGCTGGCCTCCTTAGTAGCTTGGGAATAAAGAGGCTTGCTGTTCAGCAAACATCAAAGTAAGAGAGATTTTTAACTTCAGTATTGCCTTTTTGGCTTCCTTCTAAACTGTTTAACACAGGAGAATAGAGGTTTAAATAAGCTTTTGCAGCCTGACAGTTACTCTTTAAATAAACCTAACAGCTGCGAAACATGCTTCTCAATTTGTGGTATAGTATTTAGAGTTGAGCTGAAATTTTCGAAATTTCGCATTACTATAATTACGCATGCGAAATTCGCGATTACGATGCGAAATTGCGGTAGCGTAATTGCCATTAAAATCGTAATTGAAAATACCGTAAGCGTAATTTTCAATGCGAAATTTCGCGTTTCGTTCATGCCGTAATTTCGCATTAAACGCTACCGTAATTTCGCGTTAAACCGTAACGCTCCGTATAATCTAAAAAAGCCGCCGACTTTAAGGGTTAATAGCAAAGCCCCCTTAAAGGCTAAGAGCCTCAAATTTGGAGAATATATTAAGGAGATCAGGAGGAATAAGAGGAAAAAAATTTTTTTCAAAAAGACCTTATAGTTTTTGAGAAAATCGATGTTAAAGTTTCAAAGGAAAAATGTAAACATTTAAAAACCCGCCGACTTTAACGGTTAATAGCAAAGCCTGCTTAAAGTTTAGGAACACCAAATTCCCAGGGTATATTAAGGGGATCAGTGGGAATAAGAGGAAAAACATTTTTTCAAAAAGACCTTATAGTTTTTGAGAAAATCGATTTTTAAGTTTCAAGGGCGAAAATGTCTTTTAAATTCGGAAAATGTCAGTTTTTTTTGCACAGGTAACAATAGTGTATTATTTTCATAGATTCCCCCAAGTGGGAAGAGTTTTACTTACTTCGTTCTGAGTGTGGGAAATATAAAAAAAAAACGACGTGGGGTCCCCCCTCCCAGACCTCTTTAACCCCTTGTCCCCCATGCAGGCTGGGATAGCCAGAATGCGGAGCACCGGCCGCGTGGGGCTCCGCACCCTGACTATACCAGCCCGCATGGTCTATGGATTGGGGGGGTCTCGGAAGGGGAGGGGCAGCCAAGCTTTCCCCTCCCCCTCCGAGCCCTTGTCCAATCCAAGGACAAGGGGCTCTTCTCCACCTCCGATGGGCGGTGGAGGTGGAGGCCGCGATTTCCTGGGGGGGAGGTTCATGGTGGAATCTGGGAGTCCCCTTTAAAAAGGGGTCCCCCAGATGCCCACCCCCCCTCCCAGGAGAAATGAGTATAGAGGTACTTGTACCCCTTACCCATTTCCTTTAAGAGTTAAAAGTAAATAAACACACAGACACTTAGAAAAAGTATTTTAATTGAACAAAAAACATAACCACGAAAAAAGTCCTTTAATATTCTTAATTAACCATTAATACTTACCTGTCCCTTTAAAAGCCAGTTCCCACGCAATATCCTCGGAAATATACTAAACAGTTACAATATAACAAAGTTATTACAATGTAACAACTTTGTTACATTGTAACTACGCCGCACCCGACGCCACTCGCCGCTCAGCCGCCGCACCCGCACGCACCCGACAGAGCTCTGAGCTATATAGCTCAGAGCTCCCTAAGCATCTTTGTATTTGGGCTCCAAGGAGCCCCATTGGTCCTTAGCAGACCAATGGGGTTCCTTTAAATCAGAAGGAACCCCATTGGTCTGCTAAGGACCAATGGGGCTCCTTGGAGCCCAAATACAAAGATGCTTACAGAGCTCTGAGCTATATAGCTCAGAGCTCTGTCGGGTGCGTGCGGGACGCTAAGTCCCCGCCGGCTCCCGCTGCCTTCCCCGCCTCTCCCACATGTCACCCACATGTCACCCACATGTGGGTGACATGTGGGTGACAGATGTGGGCGGAGTGGACAGCGGGAGCCGGCGGGGACTTAGCGTCCCGCACGCACCCGACAGAGCTCTGAGCTATATAGCTCAGAGCTCTGTAAGCATCTTTGTATTTGGGCTCCAAGGAGCCCCATTGGTCCTTAGCAGACCAATGGGGTTCCTTCTGATTTAAAGGAACCCCATTGGTCTGCTAAGGACCAATGGGGCTCCTTGGAGCCCAAATACAAAGATGCTTAGGGAGCTCTGAGCTATATAGCTCAGAGCTCTGTCGGGTGCGTGCGGGTGCGGCGGCTGAGCGGCGAGTAGCGTCGGGTGCGGCGTAGTTACAATGTAACAAAGTTGTTACATTGTAATAACTTTGTTATATTGTAACTGTTTAGTATATTTCCGAGGATATTGCGTGGGAACTGGCTTTTAAAGGGACAGGTAAGTATTAATGGTTAATTAAGAATATTAAAGGACTTTTTTCGTGGTTATGTTTTTTGTTCAATTAAAATACTTTTTCTAAGTGTCTGTGTGTTTATTTACTTTTAACTCTTAAAGGAAATGGGTAAGGGGTACAAGTACCTCTATACTCATTTCTCCTGGGAGGGGGGGTGGGCATCTGGGGGACCCCTTTTTAAAGGGGACTCCCAGATTCCACCATGAACCTCCCCCCCAGGAAATCGCGGCCTCCACCTCCACCGCCCATCGGAGGTGGAGAAGAGCCCCTTGTCCTTGGATTGGACAAGGGCTCGGAGGGGGAGGGGAAAGCTTGGCTGCCCCTCCCCTTCCGAGACCCCCCAATCCATGGACCATGCGGGCTGGTATAGTCAGGGTGCGGAGCCCCACGCGGCCGGTGCTCCGCATTCTGGCTATCCCAGCCTGCATGGGGGACAAGGGGTTAAAGAGGTCTGGGAGGGGGGACCCCACGTCGTTTTTTTTTTATATTTCCCACACTCAGAACGAAGTAAGTAAAACTCTTCCCACTTGGGGGAATCTATGAAAATAATACACTATTGTTACCTGTGCAAAAAAAACTGACATTTTCCGAATTTAAAAGACATTTTCGCCCTTGAAACTTAAAAATCGACTTTCTCAAAAACTATAAGGTCTTTTTGAAAAAAAAATTTTTCCTCTTATTCCCACTGATCCCCTTAATATACCCTAGGAATTTGGTGTTCCTAAACTTTAAGCAGGCTTTGCTATTAACCGTTAAAGTCGGATTTTTAAATGTATACATTTTTACTTTGAAACTTTAACATCGATTTTCTCAAAAACTATAAGGTCTTTTTGAAAAAAAAATTTTTCCTCTTATTCCTCCTGATCTCCTTAATATATTCTCCAAATTTGAGGCTCTTAGCATTTAAGGGGACTTTGCTATTAACCCTTAAAGTCGGCGGCTTTTTTATATTATACGGAGCGTTACGGTTTAACGCGAAATTACGGTAGCGTTTAATGCGAAATTACGGCATGAACCCACTGTAATGCGAAAATTACGCGAAAATTACGCTTACGCGAAATTTCGCGAAATCCTTCTTCATTACGATTATGTACTTACGGCCATAATCGTAATTACACTAATTACGCGAAATCGTAATTAGGTCATTACGCTCATCTCTAATAGTATTGCATCATTTAACCAAAGGCGCTTGTGTTTTTCAGAAACTATAATTAGGGCTTTTAAGAAGCCAGACAGTTTCTTTTTGCACCTGAGCTGCATTTCTGAATGCTTCACAAGATCTGACTCAATGTTCAAACCCTGATAATGGTGATTTAAAGGGACCCTGAGCAGAGGCATAAATTAAAAATCGGGGCTTCCTCCAGTCCACCGGCATCCTCTTGGTCCCTTCCATGGTCTCGCTGTCGGCTCTGGTAATCTGGTGACTTTGGCTGAAGTCTCACGTGCGCAGCCCGTGTGCGCACCTGGTCACCGTAAGCTCCCTGCGCATGCCCAGTACGCTAAAGACTGAACCACACAGGACCCTTACGGCCTCATTCTTTGACAGTCCCTCTTTGGGACAAATGGGCACAGTCCTGAGGTGCAGAGCAGCTGCAGTAGAGCTTCATACTGTGCTTCATTCTGGGGTTAGACAGGTCCTGTTCTCACCCTTTTCAGTGTAGCTCCCCTGTAGCCAATCACCTATTGGCTTCCAATGCCTGTCACAAGACATGCAGTGTTAGAAGCAGTTAGGTGACTGACTGCACAGCAACTACACTGAAGAGGAACTGAGAAGAAGTGAAGAGGACCTGTCCATTTGCCGGAACAAGGTACTGTATGAAGCTCTGCTGCCATGCTACTCTGCAGAGTTGGTTGGGGGGAGGATGGAAATGGGTTGTGGTAAGGAGAGAGCTTTTGTTATAAATCTTACTGCAAGACTGCAATACCAGATATGGCGATGGAGGGGATTGGGTTGTGGTAAGGAGACAGCTGTTGTTATAAATCTTACTGCAAGATTGCAATGCCAGAGTTGGGGGGGTGGGGATTGAATTGTGGTAAGGAGATACCCTTTGTTATAGATCTTACTGCATGACTGCAATTCCAGAGTTGAGGGGGGGGGAGGGGGGATTGGATTGTGGTAAGGAAATACCCTTTGTTAGAGATCTTACTGCAAGGCTGCAATGCCAGAGTTGGGGGGTGGGGGGGGGGGATTGGGTTGTGGTAAGGAGATAGCTTTTGTTATAAATCTTACTGCAAGATTGCTATTCTCACTCTTTATTGTTGTGCAACATATATTACAGAGGTGCCAAGCAACTACTTGACTCCGTGCTGTGTATTGCTCCTGTTGTTTATTGCCTGAAGAAGCGGGTCCTTGCCCGCGAAACGCGTTGTGACTTTCATTGGGAGTATATGAATAAATTGTGTATGAAGTGAATTCTGACAGTACATGTGTGTTTGGGGTTGGCTGGTCCACCACTGCAGCCCGAACATTTTTAAACCTTTTAGTGGCTTTTATCCTACCGGCGCATCCGTACATCTCTGCGTATCTAGCAGTCCACCCTTGGTGGAAGGGTGACATACCCTACATTTTTCTCCTATCCACAGAGAGCGACGTCTTAATTCTGAGTGGGGACAGGCTTGTTCTCCCCACCTGCCTTAACAGTGGTTACCTTGGAGGTAACCTGGGTTTGTGAGTATAATATTACATTTCATATTTCATCCCCTCCCTTTCTAATATATACTACACTATATTGGGCTCTCGGTCTTCTACCCTTATAGCACAGCAACTGCTCGCTTTTGTTTTTTACTTAGAAAGTTGAAAATATTTTTAAAAATGTTAACTTTTTATTAAAACCACAGATACCATTTGTTATATTTAGATGTTTATAGTGTTGTACATTTCGCCAAACATACATTCCTTATGACTACTCCTTTAACTTTAAAACATTATATAAAGTAAAGTATAGAAGTAAATAATGTTGCCTCAGGGAACATTCAGTCCTTTCTGTTTTCACACACTGCCTGGGAAGACTGCTTCTGAAGTATGCACTGGTGACAGAAATAAGGAAGCTGTCATTTCACATTTTCAACTAAAGCTGGGTAGATATGTGAGATAAGAGTATTTTCAAACTGAGCAATCAATCTGCCACATAGGTTTTATCAATGGATCTTCTTAACAAAGCTGTACACATGCAAATGAAGGTTCATGCAAAAGAAATGCTTTTATAATCTATTTACTACCTTCTTTTTTACGTATGCGATGTGCACACAACAGTTAGGAAATACGTGGCAATCCCATATACACCTTGTTTAACAAACAAAATTTCTTGAGATCTTTTGAAAATTATTTTTTACCAATATTGGCAGATCGATCATTGAGGTTTCATTTTCCAAAGTTTTTAATCTCACGTATGTATGCAGCTTAAAGATTACTAATAGAAATGGTCAATGAGATGCAATAATTCAGTTGATGCAAATTTATGCAACTTGAAAATGGACCTACGGCAAAATGCGACTGGTCCATATTCAAGCTGCAAATTCTTGGATTAACACATAAATCTACATCAACTCAGAGTTCTTTTTATTTCACTGACCATGACCAATTGCTAGTTTTCCATCTTCCTGACCTTTAAACAAGCTTGGGGGATACCTGTACACACACCCCTGATGTCCGCCTGGTCCGTCACCATCAATCCTCGCTGCTCTGTACAGCAGCAGTGCCTTTCTGAAAACTGGCCAACTCACCCAGTGGGGAGCTACTGCACATGTGCAGAACTGATTGCTTGTCTCCTGGATTGCGTGAACAGTTACAATTTTAACCAACTGCTTAAGCGCAGAATGCTCCTGGCCATGGGAGCACGATCAGAGGGTTGCGCAAATTCCAGGGGGATAGCGGGACACAGAGAGCAGGGCACACAGAGGCATGTCCTCCAGATGGGAACATGCCTATGTGTCCCTTTTTTTTTTTTTTTAGATTTTTAGCCGCCTCAGGTATACTTTAAGGCTGCAATAACCAGCACTAAAATTACTGCTAGTTATTGCACCTTACGAAAGCCTGCATTTAGGCCTGACTCACTACAGTATAATCTCGTTATAATAAACTTTGATGTAGTAAAAATTTTGGTATAGTAAACTATCTCTCCAGGTCCCGGCCAATCTCCTTTATAAGTTTAAGAGAGCAGCACCAGGTATAGTAAATTCTGATATAATAAAACTTCTGTTATAGTAAACATGTTTTTTTTGCACCTATGTGATGCTGACTCTGGCTATAGTAAACAGTGGGCGGAGCATGTATCATATGTCAGTGTGAAACCCATGGTTGGCTGCTCTCGTCAGGCTGGTTGCAGGCGAGTTGGTGCCTGGTAACATTTGTAAGACAAGAAGAATGGTATTGGCACTGGATATACTGTACTGTACCAATAAGCAGCCTGGAGAACATGAGGAATAATGTGAATATAAATAAAAGAGGATGCATTGTTACCACTCACACTTTGTAATTACTGATAAAAATATCATCACAGTCCTACCACAGGATAGTACGCACTCCTGTGCCCTGTACAACGGGATTATACGTATCTCTTCAATATTAGCAATGACGCTCCTGGTAGTGTGTGGAGCACAGTACAGGCTATTTTAAATTGTAGTGCAGATCATAGCGTGCCTACTTGCTGCAACTAAGAGTCGAGAGAAGGGTGCCAAGTTCCACCTGTCGAAGTATCGGTGTGACTTACATTACAGATGCAAGTGGTTTATTATGATTGGTTGCATTTTGAAGAGAGGTTACATGATTTGCTCAAGTGTGAGCAGACAGTTCTGGAGGAAGCGAGTGGCTGCCTCTATTCAGTGATGGCTGCATTTTATTTTTTTTGTCCAGCACGGCTATGCAGCGCTAGGGTATATGTAACATTGTAGTCCACCAAATGTGCAAGTGCTTGTACTGTACCTCCAATGAGAGGACAGAGTTGCTCCTTTGCAGCAGAGAATGTACCAGGGCATGCTGGGCTATTTCTAGGACAATTTCTGATATAGTAAACCAGTTTTCCTAGTCCCTTGGAGTTTTCTATGAGATTATACTGTATAGTAATTTGAGCTTTTTCTAGTACTTAAAGAGAACCTGAGGCAGTTCAAAACAAAAATAAAATATATCCTTATCTAAGAAGATCCTCCAGAAGCTTCATAAGTTCTCCTCCAGACCACTGCCACTGTACAATTGCACCTGCACAGTAGTACCGAGCCACTCGTAGATGAACAGCTTCAGCTTGCTGGGCAGGCGTGGCCATATTTGCGCAGGAGCAGTACGGCCACGCTCTTACATTAAGAGGAGCGTGGCCACAATTACATACCACTTTAATGACACAGTACTGTTAAATATTTGTGTTTACTCTATGACTTATTAAGTACCAACCAACTCAATGTGTCTTTGAATTGTATAAGAAAAGGAAAACACCAGTTGATTCATTGTAATTGTTATTGTTATGTTCCTCAAAATCTCTTTTATTCAATAAAAATCTATTGAAAACAAAATATTTGTGTTTAGCTACAGCAGCAGAAGAGGCTTTCCATGGTGCTGAATGTGGTCATCTCCAGGGAAAAAGAACATGTCCATACCACAAAGAGACGGTATGGTGGTGTAGTGCTTAGCACTCTTGCCTTTACAGTACTGGGCCCCAGCTTGAATCCCAGCCAGGGCTCTATCTGCACAGTTTATATATTCTCCCCGTCTGTGTGGGTTTCCTCCGGGCACTAAAGTTTCCTCCCACATCCCAAAAAGTCATACAGATAAGTTAATGGTTTCCCCCTAAAAATTGACCCTACATTTGGTCTACAGATAAGTACCGGTATATATTTTATTATTGTTTTGAACTGCCTCAGGTTCTCTTTAAGTACTAGAAAAAGATCAAATTACTATACAGTATGACTATGGTAGAGAGGTGTTTGAGAGCCCCTTGTGAGGAACAGTTAGCAACAAGACTTTAAACTCTAAATGCTAATAACATTGCAGAAGATGTCAGGACTGTATAAATAAAAATAAGTACCCATAAGCAGCAGGAGCATGGCCCTGAAATAAAGTGACATAGCCACCTATATGACGCATGCGCCAGCATAGCCAGCCTGAATTTATAAAGAGAGAAGACAGTGGCAGCCTGTTACTTGAGTAGAAGATCTTGCAGAGAATGGATCTCCTCAGAAGCAAACACATCACAGCAAAAAAAAAAAAAAAGCCTTCTGCCAAAAGCCATGATCCACACTGCAAGTAAAGTGTACCGAGGTGAATTCAAAATAAAAAAAAAAAGATGTCAGATGTTACATTGTAACAAGTTACCAGCAGTTTCATTGGAAGCAGGAATTTTGGGCGTCTGCCAGCGGCGCCCTATAAATAGCACGGGGTCAGTTAGGGCCGGTTTCAACTACTAAAGTGATGCGAATGCGGCAGCCTAGCCGCATCGCATCACTTCCGCCACCCGCGTCACTTCCGCATCTCCCAATGCGGAAGTGAATTGAAGAGATAGGACGTAGCTGCGAGCGGATGCGGCAGTGCGAGAATCTGCAGCATGCTGCACATTCTCGGATCGCTCTGCACAACATGCATGCAGTGGAAACTCTTCCATTGCCGTGCATGTGTTTCAGGACACCTGTGGTGTGATGCGGCTAGGCGGGGGTGTTAGGTGTCAGTTCTGTGTGAGTTAAGTATTTAAAGTGGATCTGAGATAAACTTTTACTCATTGCATAATTGCGCCCGGGCCCCTTACATACAGTTTATACGGCATTCTTAAAGCCAACATTTTTTTAATACCCTAATTGCCTATAAACTAAACAGTGCCTAGGCATTCTGTGTCCCATGTAGCAAGTGCTCATGGGAGCTCAGTCTGGGGAGGAGGAGGTTTTTCCCAAAAGAGGAGGAGGAGGCATTACCAGCCAGAGATTTCAGAGGCGAGGAGGCGGAGAGGGGAGTAGAGAGGAATGGAGTGTTCGCAGGCTGAGGGGTGGAGATGCAAAGCAGCTTGCCTGTGTGATGACAAGCAGAATATGGCTGCTATCATTGTATCACAGGAAGAAATAGTCACATCCTGTTGGAGCTATTTGCAGCTAGATTTGCTGTGTAAACTATCTTAATTTTAGATAAGATATATAGACAATGTACTTGTTATAGTTAGTTTTTCATCTCGGATTCCACTTTAATACCGATATTGTACTATACTTCTTTACATTTTAATAGTACAATATTGCTACATTTACCAATATTCTTCTATTAACTTTTCTGGGTGCCCACATTACAGGCTCCCTTTTAATAAGTATGCGCCTAATTTATGTGCAAAATTAGGTGCTAGTTAATGCAAAACTTTTCTAATGCCTTTGAATTGTTCGTGAATAATTAAGTCAAAAACATTCTTAGAACGAGGTAAAGTAAAGGAGTCAGGCGAGCTGAGAAGGTTAGTGCATCAGGCCTCATTCCACTTGTGTCCTAACAGCATATAACATACACCTACACCATTTTACTACCACACAATACAGCAGGAAGTAATACGAGGAAACTACCTTGTTCACCTTGAACTTTTGATTTGCATTTTTAGTTTCTGAGCAGCTTTTACATTCATGATAACATAAGACAGAGGAAACTATTATTAAATGAATATTTGACTATTAAGGACATCACCTGCCATGGAGCTCTACAAAGCAAAATATAAGCATGGTGCATTCTACAGAGATAAAACAAAAACTTAAATGGGACAATGAGGCATATGCACAAAACATCAGTAAAACTGCCATGCGCAGAGAACGCACAACAATTGTACTGGTATGTCCGACAGGTAGCATTACTATACGTCACCAGGGTACCATGTGCTATGCTGGCAACTTACACATTACCAAGCTAACACCGGCGAGTGGCTCCAGCTTACTGCACAGGCGTGGCTGTACTTGCGTAGGTGCACTACGCCCATGCATGTAGAGTGCGGCCACATAATATATCCAACAAGATTTTTTGGATATGTTCTTGGGGTGGGCGTGGGTGGGTGTTTGTGTATATAGATTTTTTTTTCACTTTGCCTCGTGTACACTCAGGGCCATGCTGGACAATCATGCCCAATTTGTACAGATATTTACCACTGACGCTGCAAACAGATCGGACCTGTTCACACATGTGATACATCGGCAGTAAGGCCTGAGGCCCACCAGAGATTTTTGCACTAAACACATTTCCGGAGTGATTTCAGGGAATGTGATTTTGGAGCCTGTGCTCCCTGAACGAAATCGCTCTGAAAATGCTGCAGTAAATGTGATTTTGGAATCACCGCCATAGGCTTGCATTAGCCTAGCACTTTTGGAATTGGCAGTGATGCCTTGAAAGCAGAGATCTCCACTGAAACCGCTCTAGTGGACCTCAGGCCTTAGTGCTGGTTTACAATTGGAGCACAAATCCTGAATCACAAACAGGATTTTGTGGCATGAAATTTCGGGATTTTGTAGTGATTTGCGATTCCCAAGAGAACAAGAATCACATCCCGAGAGCCCCCAAAATGTGCAAATCGCAAATGCTGCAGTGAGAAGGATCCCATAGGGATACATTTGCACCGCGCTTTTACTGATCACTGGTGTAGTATCAGAAAGCCCTAGATTAGCAGTGTCTCATTAACGTGATGACGTAGTCATCTCACTTCATCATGGTAGCGTGGCGTCACTATAGCACAATGGGAAGTACAGACCATAAAACAACTGATTAGCAGCTGATGTCGGGAGACCTATGCAGTTGGGCAATTAGTTAGAGCTGCCCACACACTGGAAACTCCAAATGAACTACAACACTTCTTTATACTGGGGTTCCATTCTTCATACAGAGTGCTCCATTCTCCCTGTGCACTGCTTCATTTTCCACATGCAGTGCGATCAGTGCGCACGAAAATGAAGCAATGCACAGGAAGAATGGAGCACTGTGTTTAATCCTTTTCTTCATAGGCATGGAAACTCTCAAAATGATTGGAAAACCTCTCAGAAAAGATTCCTTAAAGTAGAAGGGCTAGTTATCCTACATATATGTGTTTTCTTGCTTGTACTGGGTCATGCATGTCCATTCCTACATCCTCTACTGTATTTATAAGTACTGGTTTAAATCCGTTCTGAGCATTTGTGTCTAAAAGTTCCTCGTATAGATATGGTTGTACAAAGCACCAGAGCACACCAACTACTCTTATCAGGTGTCATATCAGAATAGCAAACAAATATGGATAACCAATACTGCTACATGTGCATGAAAAAATTCAAAATGTATTATGTGACAAACTCCACAAAATTCACCGGTCAAAAAGGACAACACTTTAAAAACAAGCCTAAAAACATGGACCAGCACAGTGAGCACATTATAATACTTCTCATAGACCTTAGATTACCTTACGGTTCTACCTATGCAAAAAAAAGGGTCAAACTACAATCTTCCTCGGTCTAAGTGGTCTAATAACTCTATATTTACAATACCACTGACCAAAGATAGTGTATTGCCCGTCCAGATCGCCCGGCTATCAGCCTATGCAAAAAATGGACGGCCCTCCAATCTTAATAGGTCATATGTGGTCCCACCACCGACACACACCGAGGCCTCAGAGCATGCCAGATAATGGATGTCAAAGCTTCTGTGTACACTTATTTTTTGGGAAAAACGTCCCTCAGCTGGATCTGTGAGAATCTTCAATATGAGGCAATGTCCCCTTTAAAACGCTTGCTGCAAATTTCTGACATTTGGCATAGGCAGTAATGGCTTACTGATTCCTAAATCCAAAGTTGGATGATAGACATATATTGACTGTATGACACAGTGGCTGACAATGTCTGTATGGAATAAAGTAATTGGCTGCTCGATACTGACTTACGGCATTGGGGCGATCGGCAGTGGTTTGTATTCTTCCATGCGCATGCGTCATATCAGAATAAACTACCAGTCAGATTGGGCTACCTCATACAACCGGTTATCATAGCTTTAAAAGGAAAATAACATAATAAATATACAATTACGTATTTGTTTTACAATATTCATTTATAAATGATTTAGCTAGTGTTTGCCCATTGTAAAATCTTTCCTCTACCTGATTTACATTCTGAAATGTATCACTGGGGGTAACCTCTCTATGTCCTGACAGGTGATCTGTATGGAATGTTCGTTTACTGAGCATTCTATGCACAGAAGGAGATACTGCTTGCTTGCCAGTTGGAGACAGACATTATTTAGCACAATGCAACGAGGTTCACAGACAGCAAACTTTCAGGACCATGGTCATGACATCACACTGCAGGAGGGGTATTACAATGTCAATGCCAGACTAAGCGAAATAAATAGGTTTGTGTTACTAAACAAATCTGCTTACAACCTGTATTATAATTGTGCTATAATGTACTCTAAGCATCATTCATATGGCCGCCGCCTCAGGGCTCTTTCACACCAGAGGCTAGTTTCGGCGTTTTACAGCCAAGACCATAGTTGGCGTTTTCCAAGGTACAATAAAAGTCCACAGACTCATTTTATCTTTCACACCTAAAGCAGCTTTTTTGGGCGTTGCGTTTTGAAGCTCACCGGAGCTTTTTCAAAGCGGTTTACAGCCGCAGTTGGCTTTTCGAGTTTCAATGATAGTCAATGGACAATGCCAAGTACAGCGTTTTCAAAGCATTTTACAGCTGACTTGTTGACTTATTTTTAAAGGACTTACGAGGTAAAAAATCGTAATTTTGATCTTTACCTGTTTTATATTTGAATCCATAGGTGTGTTCCAATGCGCCCTCCGTTCTATTCCGCCTCAAAAGTATCCTTTATATTCCCCCCAGGCTGCGACCCGACCCCACAGCACGGGTCGTCTCCTATGCCGCATTCAAGATGGCCACTGCAAAGATCCGCGGCTGCGCAGTACGCATGGCGGAGAGTGCGGCTGCGCAGCTCTCTGCCCTCGCCCAGCCACGTACTCGCTGTCAGCGTCCTCCTACTGTGACAGCAGGCGCGCTCACAGCGAGGGCGGAAAGCTGCGCAGCCGCATTCTCCGCCATGCGTACTGCGCAGCCGCGGATCTTTGAGGCGGCCATCTTGAATGTGGCATAGATGACGACCCGTGCTGTGGGGTCGGGTCGCAGCCTGGGGGGAATATAAAGGATACTTTTGAGGCGGAATAGAACGGAGGGCACATTGGAACACACCTATGGATTCAAATATAAAACAGGTAAAGATCAAAATTACGATTTTTGACCTCGTAAGTCCTTTAAAGAAAAAAAAAGGCCTTTTCATATGAGCTGTAAAACGCTTTGAAAACGCTGTGTATTGGCGTTAAGCAAAAGGCAGAGTTTTAGCCTTTTCCACTGCAGCCTTGTGTGAAAGAGCCCTCAGGGTTTTGGGGATAGCTTAATATACTCTTGTCTTGCTTTATTTGTATTCATTTTATTTATAAAAGTAATAAAATGTAGCTATAAAAAAAAAAATAGTCTCCAGCCAAGTAGAGGATTTAGGTTAGGTTCACAGTGGGCACTGTATTGCGTTCCGTGAAAACACAGCCCACAGTGCAACAGAGTTGTATTGTGCATTATGAAAGCATGGCCTCCCTCGGTGTGTGTCCGCTCTACTGCAGTCAGCACCGGTAGTTAGGGACTACTGTGCACGTTCGGCACTCGCCGTGCACCACCTTGGTCTCGCTCCCGCAGCCGTGAACGTTCTACACCTGTGCAGTTAGGCTCGGTCCACACTTGTCAGGTTGCAGATTGGATCCCGTTTCACACTGATCCGTTTTTGTAAGAAATAAAAAAATTCCCTCCATCCTGCAAAAAGTGTCCTTTTTGCAGCATACATCTCCAGTTTGTGGAAACCGATCCCCAGTCCTGGCCGTGGGGGCCGCCATGCTGGAGGGAGTAGCAGGCTGGAAGGGGGGGCAGCGGGCACAGCGGTGGGGAGCCCCCTCCCTCAACTGGGTCCCCCCTTCCCCCTCCAGCTGGTTTATTTTACAATGTATTCATCAGCAAGCGGGGAACTTGGTCAGTTCCTTGTTCCACTGGTCACCGCATCACTTCCTGCAATGCCGCCCTCTGTACTTCAGTGGGTGGCATTGCAGGAAGTGATGCGGGGAGTGGTGGAACAAGGCAGTGAGTAAGTTCTCGGCACGCCGCTGGCTGATGGATACATTTTAAAAGAATCTAGCTGGAGGGGAGCGGGGAAGTGGGGGTCCCAGGTGAAGGAGAGGAGGGGTTACCCGCTGCCCCCTTCCTGCCCGCTACCCCCTCCAGCATAGCGGCCCCCTCCCCACCCACAGACAGGGCTGGGACACTGGAAACGGATCCATTTCTGTGTCCAAAGCTGTCTGTGTAGAGGAAGATCAGTTCTTACATTGGTTTTCACTACCTCTGCATGTATCTGGGGTCCGTGAAAACCCTGCAAATCCTATCTCTCTGTTCAGTTTTTAAAAGCAGATCCACCGGATCAGTTTTTAAAAGCAGATCCACCGGATCAGTTTTTGAAAGCAGATCCACCGGATCAGTTTTTGAAGTGGGAGAAGACGGACACTATTTTTAACATTTGTATCCGTGGCTCCGGTTTCGGTCCAGGCCCCAAAACGGAGCCACAGATACGTTTTTAAATCAAATGTGAACTGAGCCTTAGTTAGACTTGTAACTGCACAGACACAGAAAGCTCCCAGCAACAGGAGCACAACCAAGGAGATGCACATCCAGGGCTACGCATGCACAGTGGTCCCTGACTCGGGCACTTTGCTGGAGGTGACTGTGGGAGAACAGAATGGACCAGATGCACACCAAGGGAGCCCATGGACTACAAGAGGCTGGAGGAAGCCCAAGGTAAGTATAAAAACTTTTGTTTGTAACGTCTCAGGTATACTTTAAAACAGGGACATGTAGTCGGAGTTGGAGTCGGAGCAATTTTTGGTACCTGGAGTCGGTGGTTTCATAAAGCGAGGAGTCGGATGATTTTTGTACCGACTCCGCAGCCCTGCTTTAACCTTCCTGGCGGTAAGCCCGAGCTGAGCTCGGGCTATGCCGCGCAGGAGGATTTCTCAGGCCCCGCTGGGCCGATTTGCATATTTTTTTTTTTTTTGCAAAACGCAGCTAGCACTTTTCTAGCTGCGTGTGCATTCCGATCACCGTCACCCGCCGATTGCCGCGCCCCCCCCCCCAGACCCTGTGCGCTGCCTGGCCAATCAGTGCCAGGCAGCGCTGAGGGGTGGATCGGGACTCCCTTTGACGTCATGACGTCGGTGACATCATCCCGCCATGGCGACGGGGGAAACCCTTCAGGAAATCCCGTTCTTTGAACGGGATTTCCTGATCAAAGATCACCGGAGGCGATCGAAGCGGGTGTGGGGATGCGGGGCTCGCTACATGATTAAAAAAAATTTTTTTAAAGACTGCTGCGCTGCCCCCTGGCGGTTTCTAATAGACCGCCAGGAGGGTTAAAATGTCTCTGTAAAGTCACACCATATCACTGCGAGCTTAGCGTTAAGGTCAGGAACTTGTTAGATTAGATGCGGGTACAGGAAAGCAATTTTTAGGCACATAAAGGCACTAGGTTAAGATTTGACACCTGCCACAGTTCTGGGATTAGAATTGCCATAAAAAAAACCAGACACGTGTTTATAGAAGACAGCACCACTTAGGGCTATATAGGGCACCAATTAAGTATTATGATAGGTACCAGTATAAAGGTGCGTTAATTACTAACCCTGAATCCAGTGCCCCTGTCATCTCTAGTAGCAGAGCACAGTAGTAGCACTGGCAGCTGTAGGTCAGGCACAGGCTGCTCAACATCTGCTCTGTGACTGATCTGCACACCGGGAATGCTGCTTAGTACGTCGCTGCAGCTTCACCAACAAGCACAGTGCTCCTCTCAGTAATGCCATGACTTACCTGTATCAGAGCTCCGTCCTGCACTCAGTGCACGTTACTTTCCATAATACCCAGTGTATCTCCTTGCTCCGACTTGCCTTTCCCGACTTCTGTTCAAGAGTTTTGTACTCCTTGCAGACCCTCTGCAGTTTCTGTCACTTCCCTGTCTGTATGATATATATAATGTGGTGAATATTGAGCCCTGTAGCAGTACTGTAGATAGTTCCTCTCTCTGAGCTCAGCTCCTGAGTGAGTGACTTGCCCCCTTTCCCTGGTTAGTGGCAGCAGTGTAACGCAAGCACTTCCCACACCGATATTAACCCTCCCAGCACTCCAGTCACTGAACTCTCTTCACGGCAGAGCAGGAACTTCTCTGTCTTTTCCTTCCTAGTTAAAATGCAGCGGGGTTTTGTTTTCCCTACAGCCACACAGTCCTGCACTGCCATAGCTCTAGTCTAAAAATGAAGTGCAGCAGGTGAGATACACGTAGGGTGCCAGCTGGATCCCTTTACAAAGTAATTTAAAGCCACAGATAACAGGCTCTAGAGCAGATCTTTCAGTTTCAGTATATTTTCTGGAGTTATCAAAGTTCAACAAATGTAAATTGTCTTGTCTAGATACTGAAGATCATGAAGCAATTACATAAGTAATACTGTTTCCATTCGTCTCTAATTCAAGCTAGGTACAGACATTCATTTGCTGTTGCCTGCAGAGATTGAGACTTGAGCCCTTGGGTGACAGTTAGGGTCCTTTCAAACGTATGTTCCATGGTGTCAGTTATGACGCACCGCACATTGTGTCCGACACATGTGGTAATATGAAAGTCTATTGACTTTTATGTTGCCGTTCACAGTACAGAAAGCATAACCTTGCGCTTCGATGTAGCACACCTGGGATCACAAAATGCATGCGATTGCCAGTCAGGTTAATTGCGCTGGAGTCGCCAATGTTCGCAATAAACCAGACCCCATCTCGCATGCCATGCTTCAGAATTTGGGAATGCACGTAGGAAATTACATTTATGCATGTGTTATCTACTGTGAAAGAGACATTAGGGGCCTGATGCTGTACAGACATGTCGCTAGCCTACAGGCTTCTGATGCATTCTGTTGCTATGGAGGCAGACAGAGGGACGGAACACTTGGGGGTGCAAGCAGGATCGCCCTACCATAGAGGCAAAGGGGGCAGTTGTCCCAGGGCCCCAGAACCTACAGGGGCCAATAGATGTCCCCCCCAACTTAACTGTGCTCCCTGGAGCCCCTGAGGATTGTTTAGCAGAGTAGCTCTTCATCTCTGTCTGCGGGAGGGGGGGGGGACCCCTCTTTAAGCCTGTGGCTCCATGCACTCCCATCTTCATCCACCGCTGGATACATCTTCTCTGTGACCTGCAGCATGATATTATGTAATAACATACACCCTGTGATGGAAGGGAGGTGCCCTGGCGAGGGTGAAGTCGGGGAGTGCATGGAGCTACAGACTGGCAGAGGAACGTGCCCGCCGGGACAGATGAGAAGCTATTCTGCCAGAGACTCTTCAGGGATCCCAGGGAGCACAGTTAAGTTAGGAGGGGGGGTTGGGTTGTCAGCAGCCGGCTCACGGGCTCGGGCGGAATTTTGGCTGCAACAATGGGGCCTTAGGCTAGAAACCCACTAGGAGAGCTTTTCTGAGCGCTTTGTGATTTGAAAAGCTCTAGCTAATGTAATGCTATGGGTGTGATCCCACTTGAGTGATGTGATTTTATAAAAATCCCCCATAGCATTGCATTACCAAGAGCTTTTTCAAATCACTCACGCTTACAAAGCGCTCCCAGTGGGTTTCTGGCCTTAATGCTGCTTTTTGGTCAGGGGTGTTCAGTTGGGGGCCCCCTTGGTTAATTTTGCCCCGGGGCCCCATTGTTACTAGAACCGGCCCTGGGTGCAGACACTTATAGGAACCCAAGTGAAAAATATTTTTGAAAGGCATACTTTTTCTGTAATTTGTGTGAAATTAAAACTTTGGTGGGAAAACAGTTTTAAATGCAGCAAGGGTGTAGTGATGTCAAATTGTGGTACATTTTAGTTCATAAGCATCCCTGCACTTTGAGTTATAGTAAACAATTTACCCCAAGTCCATGAGTAAAAAATGTAAAGTGCACATTAAGTCTAAGAAAAAATCTCTCAGGCTCCCCCTTACAAAGCAATCTTGTCCCAATGTTGAAGGACCTCTTCCTTACCTTTGTGTTTCTCCAAAAAGGAGGTCATAGTAATAAACTCAGGGGACAACACTAAGGAAAACTTGCAAAAGGAATTCATCTGATCGTACTCATTCTTGGCTGGAGCTGAAATAATCTGTTGAAAAAAAGGATAAAACTGTCGACTCCAAAGTGTAGAATTGCTTCCCTCACCCACTAGTCCTAGAACTTTTAGGGCTCGTTTCCACTATTGCGTTGCGAAATCGCTGCGGCAAAATTCACATGCAGATGTGAATTCGCATGAAAATTTGCATGGATAACGATGTATGCGAACCAAGGCAATGCCGGTGTGCTGTTCCATTGATTTCATGCGAATTCACATGACAATTTGCATACCAAAACAGCATGCGAATTTCCTATGAAATACATTAGCGGCGATTCGCATGCATTCCACTCGCAGGCAAATTCTGCGGCTCTTTTGTGCGTTTTTTCACCGCTGAAAAAAACGCACCTCATCAACGCTACAGTGGAAACAGGCCCATCCACTTGCATTACATGTGCGAATCCGCATGCGGATTCGCGATAGTGGAAACGAGCCCTTAAAGACTTTGATCCACACGAATCTTTCCCAAGCTAGGCCTATGAGGAACCTGTAATTCTGTGTCAATTCAAAAAGGGGATGAGTAGAAACTGGCCATCCACATTAGATGTAGCCATTTTTGAGTTACCCAACACATTTGCATGAGAGCTTTTAACCTTAATGGAAAGCACTAGCCTTTTTTTCTATTACTTAGGACATGTTCCCACCAGTGCACTTCAAACTGCCCCAGGGATTTTTGTGACAAAACTGGGTTCAAGGGCTTTGCAAGAAAAAAAAAAATTGGATGACACCCATAAAAAAGGTTAAACATTGGTTTCTTATAGACTTAAATGATCACATTAATATTTTTTTTTTCAATCTATCAGATAAAAATTCATCATTGTCCAATCAGGGTTAAGGCCAGAAACCCACTAGGAACGATTTCTAAGCGCTAGTGATTTGAAAAAGCTCTTGCTAATGCAATGCTATGGGGGATTTTTATAAAATCACATTGCTCAAGTGGGATCACACCCAGAGCATTACATTAGCAAGAGTTTTCAAATTGCAAAGCGCTCAGAAAATCACTCCTAGTGGGTTTCTGGCCTCAAGGTCAAAATAATTTTTGATGCTCATTGGTAACAGTGACTATATAGTAACTGATGTTATGTATCAGTTTGAAATCAACAATCATTTTGTTTAGTTTATAGAATTTGTCAGATTAGACAAGTTCATAAAGCTCCTTCTTCCTGTGTTCTAGAAGTGTAAAGAAAGACTACAGACCTCAGCAGGCTGTAGATATTTCAAAAAGCGATATCTGCATTTGTATTTATTGAGTAATTGCAGTAAAAGCTTCCTGCAATGTGCACGGAAAAGCAGCTTGTGAAACATCCGAAATTCTTAAAGCCCAGCACAAGCCACAACGATTGCTTTTGTCAAGCTACAGTATAAGCACACATATAGCAGTTGTGACACATACCTTTTTTATTAATATATGGAGCTTCCTTATCATTAAAGGGTGTCTCCCCACCTCCACTTCAGCACCAGGAGTGGGGAAAGGCCCTTGTCCATAATAAAAAAAAATGGTCAAAGGTGCTCTGCAAAGGATGATGGGGCTTGCTTCAAATCCGCTTGTGCAGAGTGCCCCCCAAAAAACTGCTGTTATATTAAGAAATTCCCTTAACAGCTAAGCAGTTAATTTGGGCACTGGATGCACCCAGGCAAAATGGGCACTGTAATAGGCACCTATGTTAACAGCCCCAATTAGCGGTTATTACAAGTTAATAAATTACAAGTAACAAAATAGGGGGCGGCAGAACCGCCTGCTATGCAAACTGTTCTTTTGGACATCTCCAGCGCCCACATTACCTGTAACAGCAACTAATCATGGCTATTAACATAGGCGCCTATGTTGGCACCTGTAATATGGGCAGTTTGGGAAAGGCAGGGGGGTCTTAGGGTTAGGCAATGTAGGAAACAAAGTTTATCGGCACACCAATTGTATGAGTTATAGCACTCTGTTTACTGTGCCAAATTACACAGGTAATCCAACAATTGTTTGTGGGAGACATGCAGGGTCTCTTATCAAGGCATGTGGCATACGTATGTGGATTTTGGCACAATAAAGCCTGTGCTATAATTCATAAAACTGGTGTGATGGTAAACTGTTTCCTGCATGTTCCAGTGATACTGCCTTTATCCCATTATCAAGCACTCAGGATACTATCAATGGTGTTGCCTGCTCTACTCTTGACCACACAGGGTTAGGCATCGGGGGTAGGGGTCTTAGGGTTAGACAGCGTACATTTGAATACGGCGCTGGTAGACTTGGGCGCAGGATCCAGCTGTTAAATGGCTGGTCCTGCTTCTGCACAAGTCCGGGGCGTTTTAATTACTATTCCCCCTCCAGGCCGACATGGATAGTGGGGGAATGAAATAATTCGGCTTCCAGCGATTGCTGGAGGCCGAATTATTGTGTTTTTTAAACAACTTCGGCTCCGTCTTCTGACGGAGCCGACCTTACTCACTGAGCGCCGCTATAGACTGATTCCTATTACAGCCTATGGCGGCGCTGGCTGCGCCCAAAGCTAGCAGCGCTGAAAAGCACTGCTCCGGGTTAGACATTAGCGAGGGGGGTTTTTAGGGTTAAGCATCGGTGGTGGGGGGCGGGGGGAGCTTAGGGTTTGGCATTGGGGGGGGGGTGTTAGAGTTAGGCATGGGGTGGATCTTAGGGTTAGGTATCAGTGGGAAGAAGGTGTCCTTAGTGTTAGGAGTCAGTAGGGGGTGCATCGTCAGGGTATCGGTTAGGCATGGAGAGGGAGGGCTAGTTTGAGAGTATGGTTAGGTTAGGCGATAGTGAAATATTGGTGAAGATTAACAATATTCCACTATCAGAAATAAGTGGTGGAAGATCAGTAATTTTACCAATATTTTACTAGCGACGTACTCCTGCTAGGTTAGGTCATAGTAAAATATCGGTAAAGATTACCGATTTTTCACTATTGGAATATCTGTAGTTTTAGCAATAGCTCTTTCGGGTGCCCAAATTACCGCAATGCCCTTTTTGAATGTATGCTTTTAACATTGTGTACTGGGCAGGCAAAATATTTCCATCCCGCTTGTAAAATATCAGCTCTCCTTTGTCTGACTTTTTAAACAAACACAACAGATTTAAGCACATTAACACAAACCAGTAGTTTCTAGAAGCCAAGGGAACAGTGTACAATGTCAGACCAAACGTTTTTTATTACAGCTAAACAGGAAAATGATCAGAACACACTATGTGAACTTTCATATTTTACTGAATTGTTTTTCCCATATTTATCTAAAGCTGCTAGGGAACTGTCTGTCACATTTACCAATAGCAAGGAAGAAACAAACCGTCCTAGAAGCTCAACTGCAATAATATGTGAAGCCAGGGAGTCCACCAGTCCACACCCGGATCCTTCAAGGTGCAACAATCCACAGCAATAGAAGAAAAAGACTGGGTCTCCACCTGGATAAATGCAATTGTAGCACTATTTTATTGCACCATAGTGACAAAACAACACGACGTTTCGGCCAGCAGGCCTTTATCAAGTGTTACATAACCGAGCTAGTGCTCACAAATAAATTACACACCATGAGTAAAAAACACGCCCCCAAGGGGCGGGCACATGCTTAGAGAACGAATGGCCAAGTTTAAAGAGACAGTACAATAGAACAAAGGATATTCATAAAGTTAAAGTTAAATTCATCGTTCAGTCCATTAGGTGCTAAAGTGCTTAGCTTATCAATCCATCTATGTTCACGTCTGAGCAAGGATGTCTGTCCGTCCATTCCTTCAGTAGTAACGACTTGTTCTAATACACACCAACGTAATTCGCCAACCATGTGTTCACAATCGTAAAAATGCTTTCCTATAGGGGAATCAAATTTCCTATTAGGATCATCATGGTATTTCCTGTATAAGCGAATATTGCTTCGATGTTCGTTAATCGCGTGACATCTAATGTAGTCTATTTTCTCAAATGCCCTTGCGGGATGGGCTATGTGGGCCAAACATCTCGTGAGGTCAGAGTGAGGATTAACGAACATCGAAGCAATATTCGCTCATGACATCACATTGGGGGAGGGGTTTCGCCACAATATCAGCTACACAGACAGGTGTAAAACTGCCTTGGCTTTTATTAAAAAAAAATAAAACTTTTAAATGACTTGCTAAGTCACTCAAAATTAAAAAAAAAACACCTAGGATATGTCAACTTTCTTTATGGTTGAACCCTGAATCTTTATATTGATTTTGGATGGATAATGTCACATCGCATGCCTCACTCCTCCACACAGGCGGAAACGAGTTGCTGGGGAACTGAGTGGATCCATTTCAGGGCAGGTTTTATGGCACGTTGCTCTCGAGAGACATCTAACCATTTACATGCAGAGGTCTGACTTGTTTTTTCCTTTCAGCTTTCTTTTCTTCCTGGCACAAGTTAAGCTTTTCAGAGCCTCTGAATCACGTCAAACTATCGCCAAACTCTCTGAATCATTTTACTGATGTTCGGTAATCACGGTGGAATGTTACATAGTTACATAGTTACATAGTTACTTTGGTTGAAAAAAGACATACGTCCATCGAGTTCAACCAGTACAAAGTACAACTCCAGCCTGCTCCCTCACATATCCCTGTTGATCATAAAATCCCTGGATTAACATCATTGGCATTACCTAGTAATTGTAGCCATGGATGTCATTCAACGCAAGGAAAGCATCTAAGCCCCCTTTAAATGCAGGTATAGAGTTTGCCATAACGACTTCCTGTGGCAATGCATTCCACATCTTAATCACTCTTACTGTAAAGAACCCTTTCCTAAATAAATGGCTAAAACGTTTTTCCTCCATGCGCAGATCATGTCCTCTAGTCCTTTGAGAAGGCCTAGGGACAAAAAGCTCATCCGCCAAGCTATTATATTGCCCTCTGATGTATTTATACATGTTAATTAGATCTCCTCTAAGGCGTCTTTTCTCTAGACTAAATAAACCCAGTTTATCTAACCTTTCTTGGTAAGTGAGACCTTCCATCCCACGTATCAATTTTGTTGCTCGTCTCTGCACCTGCTCTAAAACTGCAATATCTTTTTTGTAATGTGGTGCCCAGAACTGAATTCCATATTCCAGATGTGGCCTTACTAGAGAGTTAAACAGGGGCAATATTATGCTAGCATCGAGTTTTTATTTCCCTTTTAATGCATCCCAAAATTTTGTTAGCTTTAGCTGCAGCGGCTTGGCATTGAGTACGATTATTTAACTTGTTGTCGATGAGTACTCCTAAGTCCTTCTCCAAGTTTGATGTCCCCAACTGTATCCCATTTATTTTGTATGGTGTTAGACCATTGGTACGACCAAAATGCATGACTTTACATTTGTCAACATTGAATTTCATCTGCCATGTATGTGCCCATATAGCCATCCTATCCAGATCCTGTTGCAATATAACACTATCTTCCTTAGAGTTGATGATTCTGCACAATTTTGTATCATCTGCAAAAATAGCAACATTGCTCACTACTGTATCCACTAGGTCATTAATAAATAAATTGAAGAGCACTGGACCCAGTACAGACCCCTGTGGGACCCCACTGCTAACAGTCTCCCATTTTGAGTATGATCCATTGACCACAACTCTTTGTTTTCTGTCCATTAGCCAGTTCCCTATCCAAGCACACAGACTCTTCCCCAGTCCTTGCATCCTCATCTTTTGCACCAGACTTTTGTGGGGAACAGTGTCGAATGCCTTAGCAAAGTCTAAGTATATCACATCTACAGCATTCCCAATATCCATATTAGCATTCACTACCTCATAAAAGCTGAGCATGTTAGTCAAACAGGACCTGTCTTTAGTAAACCCATGTTGATGCTGAGAAATAAGATTATTTTCTACTATGAAGTCATGTATAGTATCTCTTAGTAACCCCTCAAATAGTTTGCATACAACTGATGTTAAGCTTACAGGTCTATAATTTCCTGGATCTGATTTTTTGCCCTTCTTAAATAATGGGAAAACGTGGGCTGTACGCCAATCCAGTGGGACTCTGCCAGTTGCAAGAGAGTCACAAAAGATAAGATAAAGGGGTTTATCTATAACTGAACTTAATTCCCTTAGGACCCGAGGATGCATGCCATCCGGGCCAGGTGCCTTGTCTATTTTTAATTTATTTAGTCTTGCCTTTACTTCTTCCTGCGTTAAGTATTTAATATTACAGTTAGAAGATTGAGACTCTTCCGCCTCTGTAATTTGCAACAGTGCTGTTTCCTTTGTAAAGACAGAAGCAAAGAAAGCATTTAATAACTCTGCCTTACCTTGGTCATCCACCATTGAGTTCCCACCCTCATCCTTTAGGAGTCCTATACAGTCAACCTTTCTTTTTTTAGAGTTGATGTACTTGTAAAACTTTTTTGGGTTAGATTTGATATCCCTAGCGATTTGATTTTCAGCTTCGATCTTTGCCAGCCTAATTTCTTTTTTACAATTTTTATTGCACTCCTTATAATTGCTTAGTGCAGCCTCGGTCCCCTCCTGTTTTAGGACCTTATAGGCATTCTTTTTCCTCTTCATTTTATCTTTAACCTTTCTATTCATCCATAGAGGCCTTTTTTTATTCCTAGACATTTTGTTTCCATATGGGATATACATACTACAATATTGATTGAGAATACGTTTAAAAGCTTGCCATTTCCCTTCAGTGTCCTCCCCTTGTAGTATATTATCCCAGTTCACCAAACTTAGTGCCTGCCTGATTTGATTGAACTTTGCTTTTCTAAAATTCATAGTTTTAGTGGTCCCGCTGCCCCGTGGCCTATCAGTCACCAGATCAAACGTTATCATGTTGTGATCACTATTTCCCAAATGTTCTTGAACCTGCACATTTGATACATTATCTGGTCTATTCGAAATGATCAGATCCAGTAACGCATTCCCCCTAGTTGGTTCCGTTACCATTTGAGTCAAGTAATTGTCCTGTAGTGCTGCCAGAAATCTGCTGCTTTTACCAGAATGGGTAGCCTCAATACCCCAGTCAATGTCTGGAAAGTTGAAGTCGCCCATAACTATGACCTCATTTTTACTTGCCGCTTTTTCAATTTGCTGTAGTAATTGCAGTTCTGCAGCTTCATTAATATGAGGTGGTCTGTAGCATACCCCAATAAGCAATTGGCAACTTTTATTTCCACCATGAATATTTACCCAAACGGACTCCACATCTTCGCAATCTTCCTCCATCTCATCGTTGAGGACAGCTGTAAAAGAATTCTTAACAAAGAGACAAACCCCTCCACCTTTTTTCCCTGTTCTATCCCTCCTGAACACATTGTATCCTTTTAAATTGGCTATCCAGTCATGACTTTCATCCATCCATGTCTCGGTTATTCCCACAATGTCATAGCCTTTGTCATTCAGAATGAACTCTAGTTCATCTATTTTATTTGCAAGGCTCCGAGCATTGGTTATCATGCACTTTATATTTTTACCACCACATTTACCAATTTTGTTTACCTGAAATGGGCTACTTGAAGTTTTACCAACCTCCTTAATCTTTACACTGTCCCCACCCCCCTCTCCACCCCCCATAATGTTAGGCTCCCACTGTCTTTTTACCTTATCTTGTCTATATGTTGAGACTTTATCCTCCCGCCTCCCCCCAGATCCTAGTGTAAAATCTCCTCCAACCGTTTAGCCATCTTCTCCCCCAATGCAGCTGCACCCTTCCCATTAAGGTGCAGCCCGTCCCTGCTGTAGAACCTGTAGCCGACTGCAAAGTCTGCCCAGTTCTCCAGGAACCCAAATGTGTCTTGGTATTTTCAGGACATTGGAAAGCATATAGGAAAAATAAGACTAGAAAAGGGAAATAATCATATTGTATAGTCAGTGTGAGGAGCAATGACTAATATATTGTATGGCTGCATCTTTCAAGCAGATATGTCTTTTTTTTTTTTTTTACTTCTGCATTCATTTGAAACAAAAGAGGAAGCTTACAGCTCATATAGCACCATTTGTAATAAAATTCTACAAGAGTCAGATTACAGTAGACAATACTAGAGTTTCTTTCCTTCTGAACGACTCATATACATCTACATTTATGACTGCAGAAGTAGTCCTGACAGAGAGCATCAATTCACATTTACTTCCTGTAGTCAGGGGAGGACTGGCCCAGTGAGTGGGAAGGCAATAGCATTGTGGGCCATCCACATTACTGTCAAATCAGGTAGGTCAGGTTATTTCTGTATTATCCACCAGGGTCCAAGGATGGCAGTCTTTGCAGGCTGGGGAGGTTGCTGTGCAATTGCTAAGCACACAAAAGTACTGTGAGGGAAGTGGAGAATTAGGAGAAGCTGTGTGGGAGAGATGAGTGTCAAACAGAACAGCCAGGGGCATGACAATTAAATACTTGATATATAAGTTTATTTCCAGTCACCTGCACTTACATGCCAGCCCAGCACATGACCACCACTTCAGCCAGCAATGACCAATAATGGAAGATTAATACGTCCTGTTCCTCCTAATCTTGCAGTACCTACAGACAGCTCCACCAACTGGCAGCATTCACAGCACCTCTAAAACATACCAGCAGTAACAGGCAGCTGACGTCACCCAATCTCTGCCAGTTTCAGCTGCTGTTCTCTATCAGCTCTCCAGCAGTTACAGCAGCCTCCTCATAATCTACTATCAGTGACGACATCTGCGGCCATCTAATCTCCATAGCTACAAACTGTCCCTCTTTTGGAGGGACAGTCTCTCTTTGGGAATAAAATCCCTCTGTCTTCCTCGTTTGTCCCTCTTTCAGGACTAAAATCTATCTGCAATTGGTAAAGCGCTCAACATAACATCACAACTTCCACAAACTATCACAATAAAAGTATTTCTATGCAATATTTCATCAATAAAAGTCCATTGAAAAAGTCCAATAGCAATAATCTGGTATGCAATCTTCTTAACAGATCTCACGGTGCACACAGTGGTAACACTATACGCTCACCAAATGCTGTGGCCGACCTGATTGATCAGCTAATGCGCCTCTGGCCTCGCCAGTATAATTCCAACCGATTTCACTCCAACTTCCTCCGATTAGCGCTCATAAAAGAGAAAAACATATGGACAGCATAGTGTAATACTGCTTATTCAGTTTATGGCACCATCCGTGCTACCAACTTCCAGGTTTTCCACCACAGTGTGCCTCCACCAAATGAGCAAACAAGCCTCTCACCAAAAAGCACCGCTCATCCGTCACAGACCAGCAATACCAGCGTGTTGTTTATCCAGCGCTCTCACTCTTCCATAAAATAATGCGGAGCCGAAGGAGCAGAGGGGACGCCAACTGAGCTCCTGGATTGTTTTTACATGTGCATGGGGAATTTGTAAGTGCACTACATTTTATACTTGTTATTAATAAAACTGTATTACGCTATGGCCATACTTCTTTTGAGTCATAGGAGCCTTATTTTATAGAAGAGTGAGAGCGCTGGATAAACAACAACACCATTTTATATCATTAGTCAAAGCTGTGGAACAGTTGGTGAAGGGAGAACTTGGAAGGGTGTGTAAAGCTGTGACACAGCATGGAGCGCAATGGAAAGCTGCTACACTCTTATGGGGCAGCAGAACTTTACTACTACATCTGATAAATCACTTTATTGTGCCCACTTTTGACCACATGCACTTGTGCCATTCTCACAAGAATCATATTGTTGTATTCTGTCCTCCAATATAAATAGTCCCAGTACTCCTCTGTCTGTAGTGCTGATATCTGTGTTACCCATCACTTTACAGAATTCACTGGATAATTTATTCTTCTTACTGTCCCTTGCAAGGGGGTTCAAACTCTAATCTCCCTCTGTCTAGGGGCTGTTTAGGGGTTCAACAAGCTGGCTTTCCAATAGGTTTTTGGGGTGTAGGAGGAAACTAGAGCACCTTGAGGACGCACAGAGGGAGGACATACAAGCTACTTCCACATTGTGTCCGTCCAGAGTCCTGAAGCTGCAAGCACGCCCATTAACCAATAAAGGTGCCCATTATTAATACAATCTCGATTGTACAATCTCACCACTTCTATGTAATATGACGGGATTCATTCAAAGTATATTCACTCAGTTTATGACATAGATTTGGTAAGATTGAAATTATAGTCATGCCCAAATTACCTAGCGCTAGTGAGGAGCACAAATGTCGCATAAATGTAATTTTGCATCGTATTTCGCAATTACAATGCAAAATCGTAAAGCAAAATTTTGGAGTAAAATCGTAATTAATTTAGTTTGTAAACTTAATCAGGAACTGTAATTTCGCATTTTCGCCTTGTAGTTTTTGAGAAAGGTTGAGAAAATCTATTTTAAAAATGCATTTGAATTTTTTTTTTCTAAATTCAGAAAAATGACAGTTTAAAAACATTTTTCCCTTTGCATATTTAAAATTAAATTTTCTCAAAAACTACAAGGTCTGTTTGAAAAAATAAAAATGATTGCCTTGTTTCCACTCTTCTCCTCAACATACGGAGACATTTTGGTGACTATAGCAAGTATGGGAGCTTTGCTATTAACCATTAAAGTCAGCATGAAATTATACAAACATTACGACTGGATTAGACTAAATCAGTTGAATGTGCAAATTGCAATTAAATATGGCTTGTAATTGTGAAAAGGTATGCAAAATTGTGTGTAATTGTAATAGGCAGATTGCGATTAACTGAATAGAGTTGTTTCTTGTACATGCAGGATGCAATTAGCATGCTGTGCTTCCCCATATGGAACAGCAGCATCTTCCCACAGCAATGGCCTGGACAAAGCTGATCAATACTTCCCCATAATTACCACAAGGTGACTCACCTGAACAGGGATTACGAATCACATGCACCAGGTCACGGAAAAGAGGTGCCCTTGCAAGCATAAATATGGAACTGCATGGACTAATGGAGGAGCGTGCCCCCCAGCAAGGTGAGTCGCATTTCTGGCAAAAACTTTGCAGGGGCACCGGGGACAAAATATAGTTGGGGATAGGGAGGGGGGGGGGGGGGTGAAAGTGGGTGCCAGGCGGTTTAGGTGCCCGGGGTAAATTTGCAAAGGAGACCCTAATGCCGCTTATGGGAGCCCCCCTCCCGCACCTAAAAGACCCCTGACACCCCCCACATCAGGGGGCTTCTAGATTAATTTTTCCCCATTGTAACTAGAACTGGTCCAGGGTGGAGTTGAGAGATGTGCCCAGTGTATACAGTTAGGGAATATCTTTTATAGAGGTTGGACCACTGTTACATCATAGCCAGGGACACATCTCTGCATGTCACTGTGTTCAGTTTTAGTAGGTAACAAGATACAGAGCCGGGACAAGGTTCTTCAGCTCCCAAGCCTGAGACACAAAAGTGTCTCCATACTTCCCATACTTCCCCACCCCAGCAATCACACACTGATTGCTATTAGACTAAGAGGCGCCACAGGGCCCTCAACACCTTAATCTCTAGTTATCTGGCTTGCAGTCACTGCCATGTATCCCCTTTTCTTATTTCTCTCTGCTTCAAACATAATAGGGGAATGATAGCTGAGTGAGTTATGCGCCCCCTACTACACTGCACCCTGAGGCTGGAGCCTCTCTGCCTCGGCCTAGCCCTGATAAGATACAATGTGAAACACATTCATAGGAGTGTGGCTTTTACAAGCTACCCAACCTTGCAGAATAAGAGCGGCCACAAAGACAGCCAATTGGGCCCTTAATGCAAATGTGGGCCCCATTCACTAATCTTTACAGCACAATAACTATCATTATACAAACAGCCTAACTTGTGTTATGCACACAAATAATGCATTGCAGCTGATACCGATAGCTACATTTTAGTCTTAAATTCACTTAATATGCTTGCATGAACGTTGAATACTAACTAGAATAGCCTTATGCTTGCTAGTTATTGGCAATGGAAAATCTGGACAATGAAAAACACATTCCTTACAAACCAGCTGGCACGTGTGTATTAGTGTTATTACATATCTCCTCTGCACAATGCACAGTGACATCTGTTGTTCCCGGTTACCTCTTATAACAATAGCATCTATTGTCCTCAGGCCAGGTTTGTGTGTAGGTACAACATCACCTCAAGGTGAGATCGGGAACGTGCTGAAGGTTGCTTAATTATTTACTGCTCAACATTACGGTTTATATTTACAATGACTTTTATTATACTGCTGTATGGATGTTGAACAAAGACTATTCATTTTTAAGCAGCAGTAAAATTTAAATCTTAATTCGTGTTACTGTCACATTAACGGGATAGTTGGCAAATAATGGAGGGCTGTTTGATACCTCTAAATAAGTTTGAAACCTACTATATGAAAACTAAAGGAAGGGAAAGTGGTATGTGGTTATAGTAACAAAAAAATGACCATTGAAATTTCAGGAGTCGGTACAAGAAATGGTAACCCTGGACAGTGGTCCACAACTTTATCTACAAATTTATATGATGACAATACATGCATAACCACATATACAGTTAATTTAACCTTACCTGCAGCTTCTAATGGTCCCCCGCAGACGTCCTTGTTCCTGCTGATGTCACCGAGAGCGTACTGCGCAGGCGCAGTACAGTCTGTGCCTGCACAGTACACTCCAGGTGATGTCAGTGGGAGCTTGGACACAGCCACGCAGGGGCAGTGGTTTATGACTTTAAAGACGCAAATTCTGGAAGTGAACAAGCAACGGGGACCGGAGCATCGGTGAGTGGCTGCGCGGGCACAGAGTGTCTACGGGGGACCATTAGAAGGCCCAGGTAAGTCTTTTCCCCCCGACCCCCCTGCAGTACTCCTCTAAGAGTCCACATTCACTAACACCATATGCTGAGCCTGCTGCAACACACATGGTAGTTGGACACACAACGCACACTCCACAGACAAACATTCACTACATCTACACTAATAATAACTATACAGAAAATGTGCTTGTATTTCCTGTGAAGGGGGAGGCGTAACGGACGTGCGTGACTCTGCGGGACAACACTATAACCATGCACGACAAATATACACAACTGTGTGTGACTGGTCCTCATAACCTGCCATTGATTTTTGGAACATTACACAATATAGGAAGCGCAAATGCATGTTGGATTACCCGGTTAGTTTAAAATGCAAGAAAATATATTTGCATGAATAATAACCAGATTTAACAGACATAAAATCAGTGTACACAAAGTACAATACAAATGATCACAGTCATAATATGCGACAGCACAGCATTCGTACTGCAGTTGTAGTGCAATCAGTGGTGTATCTAAGGAAAACAGTGACTCCTGCAAATGCTGCTACGACAGCACCCAACTTGGAAAAGTATGACCTGTAATAATGGAATTTGACAAAAAGTCTGCGTATACAGGTCACCCAAATAACATTTAGGCAGCTTGTCCACCTCTAAAATGTAACCAGACAGTAGAATGTCCTCAAATAACAAAATGGAACATGCTAATCAAATATAAATTAGTCATCATGATACAAAAAATTAGACAGGATTTTTCCCCCAGCCAGTATAACAGGATTAGGCAGTATGCATGTCCCGATTACAAATAAAAATCAGACCCCAGTAACAGATATCACTCATGACAGACACCAATAACAGATGGCATCCCGCCTTTCTATTCCGACCTCCAGTTACAGATCCCCCCACCACAGTGACAGACCCCATTGGCAAACAGCACTTCCAGTAGTAGACATCATTCCTGTTGTAATGCTCCCATTAAAGAGCAATTGTCAGCCATACTATCTCAGAAAACCCCCCACATATATATAGATAAATACTTGCTCTACTTACATAACATATGTATTGCACTGTCCACGCTTTGATTTTAGTGATTTTTGTACAGTATAAAAAGAGAAAATCCTTTTTAGCATTTCCCATTTTAAGTGTGGCTAATTTGAAGCCAATCCTGATGTTGTTTCCTCTCTCTCCTCTGCCTGATTTGCCCGCCTTTCACTATAGAAAGAGCATTGTCTCAGCATGAGAAATATTGGCCAATCAGAGAGGAACAGAGCTGTGGGAGGGGAAAACAGGAGGGAAAGTGGCTTCAGCCAATCAGGCTGCATTAGTGAAGTCTTAGGTGAAATAGAGAAGCAAAAAAGGACAACCCAGCATGCATTGCAACTTCCTTTTTGTGTACCAAATGTTGTGTGTACAACATAAAGAGTCTGGTAAACTGCAGAATGATCATTTATCAACAAGAATAATAGTGATTTTAACTTTTGGATTGCCTGGTTAGCATCCTTATAACTTGTTTTTAACCGATAAAAATAAAGAATTGATTTTTGATTTTATGCCTGACAGTTACACTTTAACAACCACTCCTTGGCCCATATGCTATTAACGTTTCCTCCTAAGTTTTCTCTTAGGAGATCATTTTTCATCTCCTATTTAAATAACTTTTCAGCACTTTGCAACTAAAAAAGTACCAAAAAGTAGCTGACAAAAGTACTATCAAAATTATTTTGAGTATTTTCTTGCTTGCTGGTGGTTTAAAAGGCTTTTATGACAAGGTGTGAAAATATCAGGAGAAAACATGAATTGCATATGGCCCGCTGTGTGCAGAGGTGGCAGTGCTGATAGAGCTGTCCAGCGTTGAGCCTCCTGCCTCTGCTTTGACCTGTTTTCCACACCTTACATCATGTAACATCAACATCTCCAAGATCCGCTCCTTCCTGAACCTGGAGACTACCAAGCTTCTCATCCACGCCCTCATCTCCCGCCTTGACTATTACAATGCTCTGCTGTCAGGCCTCCCCTGGAATCACATTTACCCCCTTCAATCAGTCATGAATGCAGCAGCTAGGCTCATTCATTCCTCACACAGCTCTGCTTCCATGTTTTCCCTCTGCAAAGCCCTACACTGGCTCCCTTTTTGCTTCAGGATCAGTTTCAAGATTCTGTGCCAGGCCTATAAATCTGTGCACAAGACCTGCCCAACCTACATCTCTGAGCTAATTCCCAGATATATACCTATCCATCCCCTCTGGTCTTACAAAGGTCTTCGCCTGAATGCCCCACACATTTCTCACTCATGTGCACCTGCAAGACTTCTCAAGAGCTACTCTCATTCTATGGAACTCCCTCCCACCCTCCTAAGACTCGCCCCCTCAATCATGCCCTCAAAACACACCTCTTTAACCACTTGAGGACCTAGGGCTTTCTACCCCTTAAGGACCGGCCACTTTTTTTCCATTCAGACCACTGCAGCTTTCACGGTTTATTGCTCGCTCATACAACCTACCACCTAAATGAATTTTGGCTCCTTTTCTTGTCACTAATAAAGCTTTCTTTTGGTGCTATTTAATTGCTCCTGCGATTTTTACTTTTTATTATATTCAGCAAAAAAGACATGAATTTTGGCAAAAAAATGATTTTTTTAACTTTCTGTGCTGACAGTTTTCAAATAAAGTAAAATTTCTGTATACATGCAGCGCGAAAAATGTGGACAAACATGTTTTTGATTAAAAAAAACCCATTCAGCGTATATTTATTGGTTTGGGTAAAAGTTATGGCGTTTACAAACTATGGTGCAAAAAGTGAATTTTCCCATTTTCAAGCATCTATGACTTTTCTGACCCCCTGTCATGTTTCATGAGGGGCTAGAATTCCAGGATAGTATAAATACCCCCCAAATTACCCCATTTTGGAAAGAAGACATCCCAAAGTATTCACTGAGAGGCATAGTGAGTTCATAGAAGATATTATTTTTTGTCACAAGTAAGCGGAAAATGACACTTTGTGAGAAAAAAAAAAAAAAAAAAAGTTTCCATTTCTTCTAACTTGCACCAAAAAAAAATGAAATCTGCCACAGACTCACCATACCCCTCTCTGAATACCTTGAAGGGTCTACTTTCCAAAATGGGGTCATTTGTGGGGTGTGTTTACTGTCCTGACATTTTGGGGGGTGCTAAATTGTAAGCACCCCTGTAAAGCCTAAAGGTGCTCATTGGACTTTGGACCCCTTAGCGCAGTTAGGCTGCAAAAAAGTGCCACACATGTGGTATTGCCGTACTCAGGAGAAGTAGTATAATGTGTTTTGGGGTGTATTTTTACACATACCCATGCTGGGTGGGAGAAATATCTCTGTAAATGACAATTTGTTAATTTTTTTTACACACAATTGTCCATTTACAGAGATATTTCTCCCACTCAGCATGGGTATGTGTAAAAATACACCACAAAACACATTATACTACTTCTCCTGAGTACGGCGATACCACGTGTGGCACTTTTTTGCACCCTAACTGCGCTAAAGGGCCCAAAGTCCAATGAGTACCTTTAGGATTTCACAGGTCATTTTGAGAAATTTCGTTTCAAGACTACTCCTCACGGTTTAGGGCCCCTAAAATGCCAGGGCAGTATAGGAACCCCACAAATGACCCCATTTTAGAAAGAAGACACCCCAAGGTATTCCGTTAGGAGTATGGTGAGTTCATAGAAGATTTTATGTTTTTGTCAAAAGTTAGCGGAAAATTGATTTTTATTGTTTTTTTCACAAAGTGTCATTTTCCACTAACTTGTGACAAAAAATAAAATCTTCTATGAACTCACCATACTCCTAACGGAATACCTTGGGGTGTCTTCTTCTAAAATGGGGTCATTTGTGGGGTTCCTATACTGTCCTGGCATTTTAGGGGCCCTAAACCGTGAGGAGTAGTCTGGAAACGAAATTCCGCAAAATGACCTGTGAAATCCTAAAGGTACTCATTGGACTTTGGGCCCTTTAGCGCAGTTAGGGTGCAAAAAGTGCCACACATGTGGTATCTCCGTACTCGGGAGAAGTAGTACAATGTGTTTTGGGGTGTATTTTTACACATACCCATGCTGGGTGGGAGAAATAATTCTGTAAATGGACAATTGTGTGTAAAAAAATCAAAAGATTGTCATTTACAGAGGTATTTCTCCCACCCAGCATGGGTATGTGTAAAAATACACCCCAAAACACATTGTACTACTTCTCCCGAGTACGGCAATACCACATGTGTGGCACTTTTTTGCACCCTAACTGCGCTAAAGGGCCCAAAGTCCAATGAGTACCTTTAGGATTTCACAGGTCATTTTGCGGAATTTGATTTCCAGACTACTCCTCACGGTTTAGGGCCCCTAAAATGCCAGGGCAGTATAGGAACCCCACAAATGACCCCATTTTAGAAAGAAGACACCCCAAGGTATTCCGTTAGGAGTATGGTGAGTTCATAGAAGATTTTTTTTTTTGTCAAAAGTTAGCGGAAAATTGATTTTTATTGTTTTTTCACAAAGTGTCATTTTCCACTAACTTGTGACAAAAAATAAAATCTTCTATGAACTCACCATACTCCTAACGGAATACCTTGGGGTGTCTTCTTTCTAAAATGGGGTCATTTGTGGGGTTCCTATACTGTCCTGGCATTTTAGGGGCCCTAAACCGTGAGGAGTAGTCTGGAAACGAAATTCCGCAAAATGACCTGTGAAATCCTAAAGGTACTCATTGGACTTTGGGCCCTTTAGCGCAGTTAGGGTGCAAAAAAGTGCCACACATGTGGTATCGCCGTACTCGGGAGAAGTAGTACAATGTGTTTTGGGGTGTATTTTTTACACATACCCATGCTGGGTGGGAGAAATAACTCTGTAAATGGACAATTGTGTGTAAAAAAATCAAAAGATTGTCATTTACAGAGGTATTTCTCCCACCCAGCATGGGTATGTGTAAAAATACACCCCAAAACACATTATACTACTCCTCCCGAGTACGGCGGTACCACGTGTGGCACTTTTTTGCACCCTAACTGCGCTAAGGGGCCCAGAGTCCAATGAGTACCTTTAGGCTTTACAGGGGTGCTCACAATTTAGCACCCTGCCCACTTGCCAGGACAGTTAACAAACCCCACAAATGACCCCATTTTGGAAAGAATACACAACAAGGTATTCCATGAGGGTAATGGTAAGGTCATTGAAAATTTTATTTTTTGTCACAAGTAAACGGAAAATGACACTTTGTTAAAAAAAAAAATAAAAAAAAAATTCTGCTAACTTGTGACAAAAACTAAAATCTTTTATGAACTCACCGTGCACCTGACATAATACTTTAGGGTGTCCTCTTTCCAAAATGGGGTCATTTGTGGAGTCTGTCCTGGCATTTTAGGGTCTCTGCAATCATTACATGTATGGCCAGTATTAGGAGTTTCTGCTATCCTCCTTATATTGGGTATACAAGTAATGCACTCTGGGCTGAAAGGAAAAATGAACGGCAAACATACCTTGCTCCACATCAATGGCAGATCTTCCTCCACATCAATGGCAGTGATAACCTCAGGAGAGAGACACCCCATGCCACCCTGCACTCAGGGTGAGCCACCAACTTATGTGACTGGGCCTCAGAACTTTAGTATACAGCATTATGCCTGTAGGATACAGCAATATGCCTGCCAATAGAGATTACTCTGTGTGGCATTAAAGCATCATCATAGGCCCAAATCACATATAAACCGGGGGTGTCCACACTCAAGGGAAATTCAAACATGCCGTCTTATATCGCCAACCCAGGACAGATCAGCAATATCAAGCATGGAAACCGATCCTTCTTGCCACTTTTATGCTTACCCGTTTGGTTTTCAAGCTTACCTCTCCTCTCCCTGCGACAATGTGCGAAAGACCACTGAGTGTGTGCCTACTCCTGTGTCTGGAGTTCCCTAGGTTCTAATAGTGTACCTGCTCGTGGTACCTCTCAAAACACGGCCCTACGCATAGGCCAGGCTGGTCAGGACAGCGGGGACAATAAAAATTGGTGTCATTCCTTCTTACAGTCCTGCTGCAGACACGACAACGTTTTCTTCGGATGCGTTGACCTGGGGCACACGGAATCTGATAGGCGTAATGCCTACCATGCAGTCGGCTAGTTGCATCTGGGGGGGGGGGGGGCCTGGCACCTCCTGGATACAGGATGTCCAGAATGATCTGTTCCTGAAATTGGAGGAAAGATCCAGTTCTCTCAGCCTTACTGTAGAGAACAAAGCTGTTGTAAACTGCCAATTGAATCAGATAAAAAGACACTTTCTTATACCAGCGTCTTGTTTTCCGGGTAATTAAATAGGGCGCTAACCTCTGGTCATTGAAGTCCACCCCTCCCATGTTGACATTATAATCGTGGATGACAAGGGGCTTTACAATGACCTTAGTTGCCCGTTGAATTTGGACTGTCGTGTCTGTGTGAATGGTGGACAAAAAGTAAACGTCCCTCTTGTCCCTCCATTTCACCGCGAGCAGGTCTTCAGTACGCAAGGCGGCCCTCTGCCCCCGTTGAAGTCTGGTGGTAACGAGCCGTTGGGGGAAGCCCTGGCGACTAGGCCGCGCAGTGCCACAGCATCGGATTCCTTCTAACTTTAAGTGCTGAAAGAGGGCCACACTTGTGTAATAATTGTCCACAAAAAGATGGTACCCCTTCCGGAACAAGGGTGACACCAAGTCCCACACAACCTTTCCACTGCTCCCCAGGTAGTCAGGGCATCCGACCGGCTCCAATTTTGAGTCTTTTCCCTCATAGACCCTAAAACGACATGTATAGCCTGTGGCCCTTTCACAGAGCTTATACAGTTTCACCCCATACCGGGCGCGCTTGCTTGGGATGTACTGTTTGATGCCAAGGCGCCCGGTAAAGCGTAAGAGGGACTCGTCTACGCAGATGTTCTGTTCAGGGATATAAGCATCTGCAAATGTTGAGGACAGGTGGTCTATGAGGGGCCGAATTTTGTGGAGCCGGTCATAAGCAGGGTCTCCCCTTTCATGACAGGTTTCGTCGTCGTTGAAGTGCAGGAAGCGCAGGATGGACTCAAATCGTGTCCTGGACATGGCAGCAGGGTACAAGGGAACATGATGTACTGGGTTCGTAGACCAATACGCCCGCAATACATTCTGTTTCATTAGTCCCAAGTGAAGGATAAGGGCCAAAAAGATTTTAATGTCGGAAACTTGGGTGTGGTGGGGGGAGGGTTGGGTGTGGTGGGGGGGAGGGGGGGTTGGGTGTGGTGGGGGGGGGAGGGTGGGGTTGGGTGTGGTGCGGGGGGGAGGGGGGGTTGGGTGTGGTGGGAAGTGGGGTCTCAGAGGCAATCAAACAATCTTGGGACAATCAAATACAATTACAGCACAATCGACTCCAATCACAGCACAAGCAAATCTGATGCACTCGGAAGGTGGTGGTTGGGTGTGGTGGGGGGGGGGGGGAGGGTAGGGTTGGTGTGGTGGGGGGGGTGGGTTGGGTGTGGTGGGGGGAGGGTTGGGTGTGGTGGGGGGGAGGGTTGGGTGTGGTGGGGGGGAGGGGGGGTTGGGTGTGGTGGGGGGGGGAGGGGGGGTTGGGTGTGGTGGGGGGGGAGGGAGGGGTTGGGTGTGGCGGGAAGTGGGGTCTCAGAGGCAAACAATCACGGGACAATCGAAGCCAATCACGGGACAATCAAATACAATCGCAGCACAATCGAATACAAGCGCAGCACAATCAAATCTGATGCACTCGGAAGGTGATGGGGGGTGGTGGTGGGGTGGGGGTTGGTGGGAAGTGGGGTCTCAGAGGCAATCAAACAATCACGGGACAATCGAAGCCAATCACGGGACAATCAAATACAATCGCAGCACAATCGAATACAAGCGCAGCACAATCAAATCTGATGCACTCGGAAGGTGATGGGGGGTGGGGGTGGTGTGGGGGTTGGTGGAAAGTGGGGTCTCAGAGGCAATCAAACAATCACGGGACAATCGAAGCAGATCACGGGACAATCAAATACAATCGCAGCACAATCGAATACAAGCGCAGCACAATCGAATACAAGCGCAGCACAGTCAAATACAATGCACTTGGACGGTGATTAGGGGGGGGTCTGAGGGAGATTTGAGGGGGTGGGGGGTTGATCAGGAGCCCGCACGGGGCAGACTGAGTCCTGATCTGATGAGAGGCAGACACAGGGGGTTACTGATCGCAGATCAGTTAGTGATCGCTGGGGAGGACAGATGTAAACAAAGAGCAGGGGATGTAATCAGGAGGGGGGTATGAGGGCAATCGAGGGCCTGGGCAGGTGATCGGTTACCCCCGCGGGGCAGTTAGGGTCTGCTCTGATGGGTGGGGGTGCTGAGGGGTGATGGACAGGTGATAGACAGGTGATTAGAGGGGAATCAGAGTGGGATCAGGGGGTAAGGTAGCTGTATACAGATGTATACAGTATACAGGGGGGTAGTCTGGGATGGGGTCTGGGGGTGATCTAAAGGTAGGGGGGGGGATCAGGGGTGACTAGGAGGCAGTTAGGGACCTAAACTAAGGGGCAGCGTCGCTAGTTAGTGGCAGGTGGGGGGGGTGGGGGTTTTGCAGGGGTGCAAGGGTGCTAGGCAGGGGTCTGCTGGGGTGATCAGGGGGGGTATGAGGCCTGGGGTGGGTGATCAGGTAGGCTGAGGGCAAAAACAACAGTGTGCTGAGTTACTTACGAAGTGCTTCCTCCTCGCTAGTGGTCTCTGCAACAATGAGACCACGAGGCGAGGAGGAAGCACATATAAGGCACTTTGTTTACCTAACAAAGTGCCTTATACATCCTGATTGGGCAGCTATGCGGATTCCTCCGCTCGCCGGCTCTGCTAAGTGGCCGGCGAGCGGAGACAAAATGCCCAAGTAACGATCCCGGGCGGAGGATCGCGTCACTGATGACGCGATCGCTCCGTCCATGCCCCTACAAGGACCGCCGCCAATTGTCAATACGGTGGTCCTTGCGGGGTGCACTTCCCGGCCGCCAATTGTACATACGGCGGTCGGGAAGTGGTTAAAGGACAACTGTAATGAGAGGGATATGGAGGCTGCCATATTTATTTCCTTTTAAGTACCATTTTCTTTGGTTGTCCTGCTGATCCTCTGCCTCTAATACTTTTAGCCACAGACCCTAAACAAGCATGCAGTAGATCAGGTGTTTCTGACATTATTGTCAGATCTGACAAGAATAGATGCAAGCTTGTTTCTGGTGTGATTCAGACACTACTACATCCAAACAGACCAGCTGGGCTACCAGGCAAATGGTATTGTTTAAAAGGAAATAAATATGGCAGCGTCCATATCCATCTCACTACAGTTGTCCTTTAAGATGGCCAACCTCCCTAACTCTCAGCCGAGCACCTATTTTTCAGCCCCATCTATTGTGTACATACCCTCTCCCCTTTAAATTGTAAGCCTTTGGAAGGGTCTCTCTCCCCCCATCCCCACCATATGGACTAACTCGGACTTCAATTTCTGGGTCTCTGAATCTTATACCGTTTAAGTGGTGGATTAAGGGGGTGGTGGCAGGAGCGGGCCACTCTGGTGTCACCGGAGTCCTCCTGCAGCAGCCTGAATGCAGAGAGTTTTGCAAGCGGAAGCAAGCCATGCTGTTATTCTCACCTGCTCCACCGCTGGAATCCAGTGATGTCTCACCTCCTGTCACCGCTCAACTCTCCCCCTAGTGCTGGCATCTCTTTCTGCACTTGTGTAATCACATGATGAAGGAAGACATGCCGGGTGCTAGGGGGAGGGGTGAGTGGTGACAGGACGCCGCATCTGTAGATATCGGCGGGGGAGCAGGTGAAATAACGGCACAGCTTGCTTCCACTCGCAATATCACTGAAGTAGTTAATACACTGACACACTGACCACATAGGGGGATGCAGGGACAACCAAGAGTTATGAAGGTGGGCTGCGGACAGAGTCTAAGGCATAGGTGGGGTGCAGGTACCTCAAACAGCAATGCAGAGTCTTTCACCTTCACCTAACACTAACTGGGGCCCCCACATATGCCTAACACTAACCTAAACCCATACCTACACCTAACACTAACTCCCAACACCTATGCCTAACACCCCCACCAACAACACAAGCGCCTAACACTAACCCCCCTCATACCTACGCCTAACACTACCCTCCCCCTATACCTACACCTAACACTACCCTCCCCCTATACCTACACCTACACCTAACACCAACTCCCAGCACCTATGCCTAACACCCCCACCAAAAACACAAGCGCCTAACACTAACCCCCCTCATACCTACGCCTAACACTACCCTCCCCCTATACCTACACCTAACACTACCCTCCCCCTATACCTACACCTAACACTACCCTCCCCCTATACCTACACCTAACACTATCCTCCCCCTATACCTACACCTAACACTATCCTCCCCCTATACCTACACCTAACACTATCCTCCCCCTATACCAACACCTAACACTATCCTTCCCCTATACCTACACCTAACACTATCCTCCCCCTATACCTACACCTAACACTATCCTCCCCCTATACCTACACCTAACACTATCCTCCCCCTATACCTACACCTAACACTATCCTCCCCCTATACCTACACCTAACACTATCCTCCCCCTATACCTACACCTAACACTATCCTCCCCCTATACCTACACCTAACACTATCCTCCCCCTATACCTACACCTAACACTATCCTCCCCTTATATCTACACCTAACACTATCCTCCCCTTATACCTACACCTAACACTATCCTCCCCTTATACCTACACCTAACACTATCCTCCCCTTATACCTACACCTAACACTATCCTCCCCTTATACCTACACCTAACACTATCCTCCCCCTATACCTACACCTAACACTATCCTCCCCCTATACCTACACATAACACTATCCTCCCCCTATACCTACACCTAACACTATCCTTCCCCTATACCTACACCTAACACTATCCTCCCCCTATACCTACACCTAACACTATCCTCCCCTTATACCTACACCTAACACTATCCTCCCCTTATACCTACACCTAACACTATCCTCCCCCTATACCTACACATAACACTATCCTCCCCCTATACCTACACCTAACACTAACCTCCCCTATACCTACACCTAACACTAACCTCCCCTATACCTACACCTCATACTATCCTACCCCCTTACTTACACCAGCTGTAACACTAACTTCCCCCAAACCTACACCTAACAAGAGCAGTTTCCAGGCTATACCCATTCTCTGCCACGGTGGAGCACTTAGTACACCGCACTCACTCCTTTACTTTTTTTTCTCATATATAGCATTAATTAAAAACTTTAATAGTTGAGAATTAGAGCGTGTGGGCTCCAAATTAACCGATAACAAATCACATTTAGTAAAATATAATTATTTATGTAAATCAAAAACACACACATATAAAAAAAAACATTGTTTAGCTATGATGCAATGATGAAATACCACTTTTGCCAAATATTTTCTGTGGTGCACAAATGTGAAATTTCATGTTACTGAAATGACATACCTATTTCAGTTTGCAGCCAAAACTGACTCAAAAAGACAAACATACCGTATTTTGCACACCTGCTGAAACAGAGTGACTGGCAGCAGCAAGGACACTCCCAACTTAACAGACTGCGTTAGGATAATGGTGGAAAACTGTTCCTGTACTCAGAATCAAGGTAAGCAGTTTAAAATGTTTGACATTAATCCTAGCAATTTGCAGAGCTGAACTGTAGAGACTGCAATAAGAGGGAGTCTCACTTTAATGAGTTAAAATGTCATTCTGCCATGTGATTACATTATTCACATAAATCTGAGCCTGATAAAATGTTTGCAGTAATAACAGGCCATAGTGAACATCTTTCTGTTCAGTGACTCATCACTGTCATCTCCTTGTACTGGCCTCACATATATATTGAACCAAGGACAGGGTCAGTCTGTCAGAGGCTTCACTGAAGCAGTGTTAGTTCTGAAATATTTGTATGGCACTGGCAGGTTTCTTCTCTCAACTGTCTAGTTCTCTGGCCGGTGCTTGCTGGTAGAGTAATGTGTAATTACCTTGCCCCCATATATGTGATTTATTGAGGACTCTTGTCTCATATGGTTGACAGGTTGCACATTTTTGTATGTACCTTTTCTGATTATCGCCACATAAACTAATGATCCATCTTATGGAAATAATTCATAGCACTTAAACCATAACATTATTTATTATGAACCACTTTATCATATGTACAGTGTATGCCTTATAATCTATTGCCTGGAAGGTACAGAGTAATTATTCATTATTATTATTCTTAATTCTATTAACATTTGCCACAGGGAACAGTTTTTCGTTTTATTACCAGGGCTCCCTGACTGTGCTTTGTAATCAGTTATTGTCTCAATAACCTTATTGGTATAGATGTAAGAGGTGTTTACACAGATAATATCAATCACAGGCAAATCTCTCTAATGACAGGCAGATAGTGATTGCTGATAGTGACAGCAGATAGAGGTAAAATCAGTAAATATTAGTAAGATTGCCATCTACAGGCAGGGATATAGTAATGCCAGATATAGTGATGACAGATATTTATAGCCAGTAGTGACAGCAGGTAGTGACAGGCAGACCAGACACATCAGCACGTACCCAGGGCTGCAATTACCATAAGATACTGTAGGCACGTGCCTATAGGCCCCTGATAAAGGAAAGGTGGCTCACTCCTCGAGTGCCTCCCTCTCTGCTTCCCTATGCAGAGTCCTGATGAGAGTGTAAATGAGAGATTACTCACCCAGCTCTCAGCATTCCACTAACCAGATCTCCCTCAGTCAGGGGCACCTCTAGCTACCTAATACTGAAGTTCCTCTAGTTACTTAATACCTGGGGGCACCTCTAGCTTCTAAATATTGATGGAACTTCTGGCTACCGAATAAGGGGCACCTGTAGCTACCTATGACGGGCAAGGGAGGTAAGGGAGAAGTGACAGCTGGGACAGCCAGCACACTTGTAGTGCAATTTGGTGGAGGTTTATAGGTTCATGGAGAGAAATGTCTAAGGTGCCAGGACATCTGTGCCTATAGGCTCCGGTGAGGTTAATCTGGGCCTGCACGTACCTATCCCCAAGCCTGACACTATCTTTTGAGTGCTGCTTCCTGGGTTCTATCCCATCACCACATGGCTACCCAGGCATTTAGCTGCTACAGGGCAATCAGTGCCAGGTAGCTCCTCCTGCTCCACCAAGGCTGTCCAACTGTAGCAGATAGCCACTTGCAGTGAAGGATTAACTTGAAATGGGGCTCTGGGCAAGATAGTAAATTTGGCTCCCCCTGCTGGGCATCTGGCTTCTTAAGCATGGTGAGATAGGAAATGAAGATCAGAAAAGGTGCCAGCTAGGCCCCTGGAAACCAAACAGGCCCTAGGCACCTGCCTAAATTGCCTTGTGGATGATCCAGTTCAAGCCACCTGCCACAACTGTCAACACTTACCCTATCGAGAGCGACAGGAGAGAGAGAAAGGTTTGGTGCACTGGGAGCCACCTTGGGAAATGGCAACAATGCCTATACAGTAATTTCATTTAAAAATCTGTCCATAATGAACAGAGTGGACCAGTAAATGGGTCATGAGACAGAGGAAGAACCCCCAAAATCAGGACAAATGCAGCACAAATGGTACAGTTGGGTTGTATTATACAATTATAACTGCATGCCATGTGACTAAAGATGTGTACATGTGACTTTTCTCTGGAGCACAAAGCAGAAATAGGTTAGAGAAAGCATTAAAGACAGTACAAATAGCTGCACAGCGCTTGCAAAGTTTGCACCAACCATACATATGCCATGTCATAGATACATCCAGCCTAAACAGTTCCCTGGTGTCTAGTGGTCCTCCCTTACAGCCCAAAACAGTTCCCTAGTATCGAACGACCCCCTCCTTCACATACATGTATATTCACCGCCTGTCAATTTGGCACAGGGAGAGCCAAATGACCGCTCACCCTGCCGGAGTACATTTGAATTCGGCGCCGGTAGACTTGGGCGCAGGATACAGCGGTATATAGCTGATCCTGCTTCTGCACAAGTCCGGGCCGATTTAATTACTATTCCCCCTCCAGGCCGACATGGATAGTGGGGGAATGAAATAATTCGGCTTCCAGCGATTGCTGGAGGCTGAATTATTATGTTTTTAAGCAACCTCGGCTCCGTCTTCTGACGGAGCCGACGTTACTCACTGAGCGCTTCAATAGGAATGATTCCTATTGAAGTCTATATGGAGGCGCCGGCTGCGCCCAAATCTAGCAGCGCTGAAAAGCACTGCTCCGCCCTGCCGCCGCACAAATTACTATTCCCCCTCTGAATTGTAGCAAATTGGAGGGAGAAGTAACACTGCTGCACAGCCATAGACATAACAACATTATGTCTATTGCAGCGCCGGGGTAGGCGCAATGCCAAAATGACTTGCTTCACCCTCCTTCACCTATACAGTTCCCTGGTGTCTAGTGACTTCCCAATACAGTTCCCTGGTATCTAATGGTTTTCCCCTACCTCCCCAATACAACTTCCCTGGTGATCTAGACCTTCATTTACAATATAGCTTCCTTGGTGGTCTAGAGTGGGCCAAATCAGGGCAGTTTCTAGGCTAAATTGCACCCAGGGCAAGGGTGTAAAAATTGTGCCCCCTTCCTCACCACCCTCGTGGACTCAGGAAACCTTACTCTTTAGGGACAGTCACACAGCCACAGGTCACAAGTAGATCTGCCTACTTACTAGTGACCAGCCGCTCATCCGGGAGGAAGCAGGGACCAGGAAAACACAGGCGAAGAGTGCCTGGAAAGCCGACTCCTCCATGGGTGCGACGCACTGATAGCCTGCAGTACTGCTAGAGGACATCAGGTGTCATCACGCGGTGGTGACGTGATGATGACTTGCAGTGGCGTAGCTAAGGAGCTGTGGGCCCCTATGCAAGTTTTACAATGGGGCCCCCCAAGCACTTTATACATACCAATTGATACGGCGCACCAAAATCTGCCAAGAATAACCACAGTGTCAGAGGTGCAAGAAGGGGATGGGGAACAGTTTGTTAATGATAACCACTATTCAAAGTATCTCTAGAAAATATTATTATGAGTATAGGACCAATAAAGAGCTAATACTGTAGATGTGGGAGGGCCCTTTGGGGCCCCTCTGGCCCAAGGGCCCCGATGCGGTCGCTACCTCTGCACCCCCTATTGCTACGCCCCTGATGACTTGACATCAGACGCAGACAGGCCAGAAGGAGTAAAGGAAGGTGATCGTGCTGGTAATCTTCTTTCTTGTTCCAGTTGGCTGCACCGCACGTCACCAGCTCCCTAGCGGTTATGTCCTTCTGCCTGCGCCCCCTTCTTCTACTTGCCGGTCTGCGCCCAGGGCAGTCTTCCTGTCCAAAAAACGGCCCTGGGCCTTATATAATGCAATGTGGGGAAACCACTTGCAGGCCAAATTTCATGGCTTTGCGGGTCAGATTTGGCTCCTGAGCCTGAGTTTGACATGTATGTTGAAGACTCAGTGGCATAGCTATAGGGGATTCAGAAGTGGAATCCGCACCAGGGCCCGTGGACCAGAGGTCCCCACAGGATCCTTTTCAACTGCTTTTTTAGATGTTTAGTGGTGCTAAGCTGGAAAGTGTACTGGTTATGGGCTTTGCCTCTGACACAGGAGACCTGGGTTCGAATCTTGGTTCTTCCTGTTCAGTTAGCCAGCACCTAGACAGTAAGGAGATCTTGGGCCTAACACTGCTACTGCCTATAGAGCATGTCCTAGTGGCTTCAGCTCTGGCGCTTTGAGTTCGCCAGTAGAAAAGCGTGATATAAATGTTATGTGTCTTGTCTATATGTGATTTGATTAGTTGTAACCATTAATAGATGGTTCTGCTCCCCAGACTACACCTCTCTGACACTGCGGTTGTACTTGGCAGGTTTTGGAGCTTTATATCAATTGTTATGTATAGAGCGGTTGAGGGGGTCCAATGTAAAACTCACACTGGGGGCCAGGGCTCCGAAGCTACGCTACTGTGTAGACCAGGCATGGGCAAACTTGGCCCTCCAGCTGTTAAGGAACTACAAGTCTCACAATGCATTGCAGTAGTCTGACAGCCACAGTCATGACTCATAAAGGCAAATGCATTGTGGGACTTGTAGTTCCGTAACAGCTGGAGGGCCGAGTTTGCCCATGCCTGGTGTAGACTGTAATGAGGAATAGGTATAAACAGTTAGGAAATAAGCATCAGCAGTGTAAAGGAGCTGTTCTGTAGGTAAGCTAATATCTGTACCGGGAGTCTTCTCATTTTAAATCCTGAAAGTATTTCTAAAGTGCATGAAACCCATAAATGCCCATGTTCTGAGACTGCTTTGTAGATCTTTAGTACAACTTGTTTGCTTATTGCTAACAGTCCACATACATACCAGAATGGATCTGGAGCCATAGAGACACATGTTCTTCATGAGTATCCTTACGTCTGGTGCAGACATGTGCTGACCAGAAATATTCCTTCATTTACTATAAATAAGAAGAGTGCAGGTCAGCAAACACAACTCTCCTCAAGATTGTATAAAGCAATGTTAGGCAACACATAGATATGAGTTTGCCAGTACTCCATTGCTTCATTATTTCCAGTCAATTAATATTGATAATAATCAATATTGTGCAGATTATCAGTGGAAAGTCTGATCGGACATGTTGGAAAATCTCTGTGTGGTGGGGCAGGAGTTGTGGGGGATTGGTGACCCATAGTGTAGCACTACATCGAGCAGCGCAACGCTTGTGGTTCGATCATGCTTATTAGCGCTCTGCTGAAGTCTATTAAAATTGTGTCTGCAGGTAACTGACCATGATAGATTCCTACCCTATTACCCTATTGACCAGTACAAACAGATGCCCACAGGTGTCCTTGCATTGGTAGTCAGTCTACTATGCGTGAGGGTCTGGTGATCCGCGCCCACGAGTGTTGTGTGATGTCGCGTAGGTCCTGGCGCCAAAAGGCTTGAGGATAGGCGCTGTGCGCATGTATGTGTGCATCGTTTTTAAAGCGTGGGTGTGTTGTACATGCATGCATATGCATTTGCGCATATGTATCTTACACCCTTGTGTGTGAGCATGACATGCTTTGAGATTCCCACCAAACGTCTTATACAAGTCTGGAGAGAACCACTCTCCAGTGCTGTAGTAGTGTAGCTTGGTTCTGTAGTGTGTGTCTCCCGTGACGATCCTATATCTGCCCGTTTCCTGTCTGATGCTGACCCTGGCTTGTATGACTACAAGCCAGGGTCAGCATTTCACATTACAGCCTGTAGAGAGAAATACCTGATAAAGTCTGATGCCTTGTCTGCATGTTGCCAGAGAAGACGTACAACCGGATCCTTACACAATCTTATTTAGTCAACATTTCCTCCTCCTGCAACTTCATTGCTGACTTCTGCCTAATATTACCTCCCGCTCTGTTGCCTGTCTGAGAATCCGCTCTATTCCTGAACATTTGCTTGTCAGAGTACCTGTACTGTTGCCGACCTCTGCAAGAACAAGTTCCTGTTCTAGTGCCAAGTTTCTACCTACTGGATTACTCAGTCATTGCATTTCCAGACTCAGCCTGTGGGAGTGTCTGAGTGCCATCCTGGTGATGCACCTGGTCGTCGTCACACCGGTTGGTCACTTAGCGCTCCTGCACCTTGTACCCCAGTTTACCCTGTTCACATCCTGGGGGTGGCTGGCTGGCAAGGCGCACGAGTACTGTTCTCTACACTTCGGTCTCCATAACTCTAGGTACATGGCCTGTATTGTAACAGAATCGATCACCGATACAATTTGATAGGGATTTCCTCACAGCAATTGTGTTTAGCACTTTAGCATCTTGACATGGTGACAGACAGACAGGCATTTTGCCTACATTTCCATGTATTACAAATGCCTATGTATGTTATTTGTGTGGATTTTAGAACGCTACTTTACTGCATGCCAACTTAACACATACTTAATGTCAACGTCTATCACCTGTGTAAATGAAGGTCCCTAAAAAATGTGGAATTTCTCTTTAAGCCTTACATTCCAACACTAACTAGTTCCTCCTGTCTCTCCACATGCAAACTGCAGTAAAACCCCCGTTATCCAAAATTCAGATAACCAGCCGTCTCAAGAAAAAAAAATCTTGGCCTTGCAGGATGCAGAACTCTACTTTTACACTTCTTTATACATTAGGTCTGTTACATTAAAGTGACACTGAAGCTAAAAAAAACCTTCTGATATAATTCTATATGTAGTACAGATAATTAATAGAACATTAGTAGCAGAGAAGTCTCATTTTTATTTTCAGTTATATAGCCTTTTTTTTTTTTTTTTTTAACCTCTTGAGGACCATGGTGGTAAACCCCCCTAGTGACCAGCCTAATTTTACATTAATTGGCCACTGCAGCTTTAAGGCCAAGCTGCAGGGCCGTATACCTCTGCACACAAGTGATCTCCCCCCCCTTTTCTCCCCACCAACAGAGCTCTCTGTTGGTGAGGTCTGATCGCCCCCCCTGTGTTTATTTTTTTTTAAATAAATATTTGTTTGTTTGTTTTTTTAATATTTTTGGACATTTTCTTTTATTTTTTTTTTCTAAATCCCCTCCCTCCCCCCAGCCGGCCAATCACGGCGATCGGCTGTCATAGGCTTCTGCCTATGAGAGCCGATCGCTCTCTTGTCCCCCATGGGGACAGCCGTGTCACACGGCTGTCCCCAGTGCAGCGCTGCTGCTGATCGCAGCGCTGCACATGTACATACACGGCGGTTTCGCCGTGTAACAGTCTCCCGAGCGGCAATCGCCGCTCGGAGACTGAAGGCGGAGCTCGGCTCCGCCCACCAAGCGGGAGATGCGCGCGCATCGTGCGCGCGATCTCCCGTAAACTGCTGCCCCAGGACTTTACGCCAATTGGCGTTAGCTGGTCCTGGGGCTGCCGCCGCGGCCACGCCTACTGGCGTGACGCGGGCGGCAAGCGGTTAAATAACATTGCATCATTCTCTAATATATGCAGTTTACACATTACACTCAGGATTTTAAATGATTTCACGGAGCAGAGCTAATTTCAACTTTCCTCTACAAGAAAACCATAAACAAACAAGAAACAACAAGAGGCATTTGAGATAAGAGCTTCAAAAGACAGTGCTGGCCACAACTTTTTTTTGTTTTTTCTCAGCTCAGATAAGCTCTTTTGCATAGATAACAACTGAAGTTTCTTAACTCTTCCTGTACTGGAAAAAATTCTGTGCTAATGTTTTATTTCTTAGCTGTACTACACATACAGTTCATTATATCATAAGTTTATTTTCACTTCAGATTCCCTTTAAGCCTGTCCTTTGTCCTAATTTGTTTTTAATTACTGTATTTCAACATTAATACAAAGTTTATGGTAAGTAAACAGTGTGGGTATAGTACTGTTTTTTTAGCTAGGCCTGTTTTTAACATTAAATCTCAAGCAACCAAAAACGACACTTATGTGGCATAAGCCAATCTCCATTGGTACCGTATAATGGGGCTTTTACTGTATGTCCCACATCTGTCCCATAATCATGTAAGACAAATGAAATTAGTGTTTGTGTAGATATACAGTGCTGCCCATAATTATTCTTACCCCTGGCAAATTGACTTAAAGTTATTTTTATTCAGCCAGCAAGTATTTTTTTGATGGGAAATGACATAGGTGTCTCCCAAAACATAATAAGATGATGTACAAGAGGAATTGTGGAAAAAAAACATTTATCAGCTTTTATTTGCATTTGAGCAAAAATCTGGAGAAGTGCTGTCCTCCTTGTTCTGCATCAGTGGAACACAGCAGTGTGCAGAGTCCGTTGGATTGTCTGCCTTGAGATGTTGCCACCAGCAGAGCCCAGATTCAGCAGGATGGCCTTGGTCCTTGGATTCTTTATCACCTCTCTCACTATCCTCCTGGCCAGCACAGGTGTCACTTTTGGCTTCCCACCACATCCTCTGAGATTTTCCACAGTGTGGAACATCTTGTTTTTTTTTTTTTTTAATAATTCTTTTCACTGTAGCCACTGGAACTTGAAAACATTTAGAAATGGCCCTGTATCCCTGTCCTGACTTGTGAGCAGCCACAATGCGCAGCCGTAGGTCCACATTGAGCTCCTTTGTCTTAGCCATGACTGTCCACAAACCAACTGCAGAGAGCTGCTGTTTTTCACCTGCTTAATTGATTAAAACAGCTGTTCCCAATTAATCAGGGTAATTAGGATGCTTTAGAACAGCTTGAACTTTTGGAATGGTATAGAACTTTGGATTTTCCCACAGACTGCGACAGTTTGCAAAGGGTATGAATAATTTTGGACGGGACACTTTTTGCTCAAATTTAACTAAAAACTAAGAAATGTTTTTTTTTTCCCACAATAATGCCTTTTGTACATCGTCTTATCTTTTGGGAGACACCCATGTCATTCTCCATCTAAAAATTACTTGCTGGTTGAATAAAATTTGCCAGGGCTATGAATACTCATGGGCAGCACTGTGTGTATGTGTGTGTATATATATATATATATATATATATATATATATATATATATATATATATATATATATATATATATATATATATATATATATATATATATATATATATTACATATACACACACACACAAAGTGAGAGCACTGCAACCATTAAAGTGAGTGGAAAAAGAAAAAAACTCTCATAGACACCAGCAAACAACACACTCTTAACGGACTAATAAACAGACAAATGTATGGTTTAACATATAGGGAGACAGAAGCACAGTTAAAGGCAGAGAGAAAGGGTGGATCAGCAACGAAAGACAAAGCAGGTCTGGAATAAGATAAAGGGGTATCAAGGTTTTCAGCAGCCCAGTCTAGGGGCTATATTACTCAGGCACCGGTTTAAAGCAGGAGGGATCCTTAAATGGGATGTTCACACCTGCCTTGGCGATTAATCCCCAGGCCATAAAGCAAAGACATCACCATGCCAGGGAATAGCAACAATTGTTCGTAGGCAGGAGGGGCTACCTGCTGGTGGTGGACTGCGGAAGTTCATGGAAGCTCAAATAAATGCTACCTCCAGCAGGCAAAATGACATGGAACACAGTTCCTGACCGCTGCAAAGTTAATCTAATCTTCATATTAAACAAAAGGGGGATAATTATGTTTCCCCACAGGTTGAGTAAATAACTATACGATTTAAAACATACAGTATGCATTAATGTAGGTGCATAATTAGCCAATATTCCCGTTTTATTTATATCAGTGGGGACGCACTTCCCTTCAGGCCCGAATTTATATCCCAGGATCCTATAAGCACAAATGTCCTGGCACCCTAGGTTTTGTCCTCCAGGAACCTACAATCCCTCTGCAAACCGCACTACAGGTGTGCTGGCTGGCCCAGCTATCGCTTCTCCCTTACTTCCCTTGCTTGTCATAGGAAGCTGCAGGTGCCCCTAAGTATTAGGTAGCTAGAGGAACCTCACTATTAAGTAGCTAGAGGTGCCCCTGACTGAAGGGATACCTAGTCAGTGGAATGCAGAGAGCAGGGAGAGTTATCTCTCATTTACAGGGGCGTAGCAATAGGGGGTGCAGAGGTAGCGACCGCATCGGGGCCCTTGGGCCAGAGGGGCCCCGAAGGGCCCTCCCTCAACTACAGTATTAGCTCTCTATTGGTCCTGTGCTCATAATAATCACTTCTATAGATACTATGAATAGTGGTAATAATTAACAAGCTGTTCCCCATCCCCTTCTTGCACCTCTGACACTGTAGTTGCCATTGTCAGGTTTTGGTGCGCCGTATCAATTGCTATGTATAGAGTGCTTGGGGGGGGGGGCATGTAAAACTTGCACCAGAGCCCATAGCTCCTTAGCTACGCCACTGCTCATTTACACTCCCCACAGGACTCTGCATAGGGAACGGAGGAGCAGGGGCAAACCCAGGATTTTTAAGGGGGGGATTCCTGAAAGGTTTCCCTCAGCCACGCACAATACCAGGGACGTAGCAATAGGGGTTGCAGAAGGGCCCTCCCTCAACTGCAGTATTAGCTCTCTATTGGTCCTGTGCTCATAATAATCACTTCTATAGATACTTTGAATAGTGGTAATTATTAACACACTGTTTCCCATCCCCTTCTTGCACCTCAGACACTGTAGTTGCCATTGGCAGGTTTTGGTGTGTCATATCAATTGTTATGTATAGAGTGCTTGGGGGGCCCCATTGTAAAATTTGCATCGAGGCCCACAGCTCCTTAGCTACGCCACTGCACAATACAGTATAATAATATGGTAGGATATCATGCTGGGTACACATAATGCAATTTCCCGTCCGACCTTCAGGATCTGACAATAATTCCTTAAATGTCCGATCTACTCCCTATCGACAATGGGATCACAATGGGAAAAGCAGTTCACACAGCTTTCACACAGTAGGCTAATACCTGGCTCTGTTAAGTTCCCCGGAGCTGCTCCATGCTCTGTACACACACTGCTGCTCCATGCAAAGTCAACTGTAGCAAGGAAAAAGGGGCGGTGCTGTGAGCTGCAGGATACCTGCAGATATTCTGGTGTCTCAACTTGTGCCTCTCCCCAGACACTGCACTGGCCCTGGTCTGAGGGGGGATTCTGGGCACCTGTAATCTCCCCCTGTTTGCCTATGAGGAGGGAGGCACTAGGGGAGGGGAGTGAGTCGACTTTCCATCATCAGGCTGAGGAGGACTGGAGAATCCTTTGGTAACGTCGTGGGCACAGGGCGGCTGCAGGGGGCTGGCAAAAGCACCAGGTAAGTCAAGTCTGTTAAGGTAAGTCTCTGTTTTGTTTTTTCCAGGCTACAGGTCAGCTTTGTTTTTTGTACACACAGTAAATGAAACTCGCTGAGGCAGTCAGTAATGACTGCCTCTAAAGAGAATCCAGCATGTATACAGCAGCCTTTGGCCGCTTGGTGCTTCGGCTGACTGGCAACCGAGAGCATTGTTCTCTTGACTTACTCCACCTCCCACGTGTCATCACGTCTACAGCGCTACACCCCCACATGGGAACAGAACATGTTGCTAGGCTAGCTGTTGACACATCTGTCAGCCCTGGAGCAGCAATGTTGCCTGGGGATCGGATACGAGGCTTCCCAAATCACATTTGTCACTCTCCACCCCTTGACACCTTCCAGCTCACACTTAAAACTCTGGCAAGCACACGTCTAACCAAGGTCATTACTTTCAGCTACCGACCACATTCAAAAGTTTGCAGAGTCTAACTCCAGAACTTACCATCTGCGGTTATATATCCGGCTTGCTTTCTTATTCAGTTACCGTTGCAAACATTTTTATGCATTGTATTAGTTATCAAATGTATTATTATGTATCCATTGTTTGTATTATATACTGAGGTTCATTTTGTAGTTTTTTTTTTTTTTACTACAAGTAGATCATAGTGCTATATGAATCATTAACAATATTAAATGAGCAATGACACACAGGGCCAGTTGTAGACTTTTTGCTGCCTGAGACAAACTTGTGAGGATGCACCCCCCATCCCATGCCCCCATTTGGAATGGTTACACAGCACCAAAAAAATGTATTCTGCTTCATTTAATGTTCTCAGTCAGCAAGGGAGCATATGCAACAACTTGAGATACTGCAGCTCCACACAATAACACACTAGCTGGCTGCGAATCTGTGACAAACAAACTGCTCACCCTCAGCCAGTCGGCTGTACTCCATTCCTCAGTCAGGACAGCAGTGCCACCTCCTCCCTTCTGTTGTGTAAATCAAATGAAACACTGCTGCTCTCCTGCCTTCACCCGCCTCACTCACTGCCAGACTCCTCACACAGCACAACGAGCTGCTTTTCCCCAATGATGACCTCTACACATCGCACGCTCTCCTCTCACTTTTCCTCCTACTGGGACTGCATGCTGTAAGTGTAAACAGTAGAAAGAGAGAACAAACTTGCACTCAAACAAAATAGCACTGGCCCTTTATGAATGCACTCGGCGCTGCTCTCTTAACCACTTGAGGACACACCCTTTACCCCCCCCTTAAGGACCAGCGCTGTTTTAGCTGATCTGTGCTGGGTGGGCTCTGCAGCCCCCAGCACAGATCAGCGTGCAGGCAGAGCGACCAGATCGCCCCCCTTTTTTCCCCCCTATGGGGATGATGTGCTGGGGGGGTCTGATCGCTCCTGCCTGCCGGGTGTGTTGCGGGGGGGGGGGGCACCTCAAAGCCCCCCTCCGCGGCGAAATCCTCCCCCTCCCTCTCCTACCTGGCCCCCCCTGGAGATCTGGGCTGCACAGGACGCTATCCGTCCTGTGCAGCCAGTGACAGGCTGTCTTCTGTCACATGGCGGCGATCCCCGGCCGCTGATTGGCCGGGGATCGCCGATCTGCCTTACGGCGCTGCTGCGCAGCAGCGCCGTACAATGTAAACAAAGCGGATTATTTCCGCTTGTGTTTACATTTAGCCTGCGAGCCGCCATCGGCGGCCCGCAGGCTATTTACGGAGCCCCCCGCCGTGAATTGACAGGAAGCAGCCGCTCGCACGAGCAGCTGCTTCCTGATTAATCAGCCTGCAGCTGGCGATGCAGTACTGCGTCGCTGGTCCTGCAGCTGCCACTTTGCCGACGCACGGTATAAGCGTGCGGTCGGCAAGTGGTTAAACTGGTTGGTGCCAGTAACTGTCAAAACAAGAGGGTAAGGGAAAGAGAGCGCTCCGTAGTGCATTAAATGGGATATATTACAATGCATTAAAATTTTACCACACTCACATTTAGTTGTTCAATCTACCGCTGCGCATTAAGCTCCTCCAGCGGGTTGCCTCAAACCAAAACAGCCTGGCCGGGGCTGGTGGTGCAGGTGGGAAGCGAGAGTGCGTCCGTCTAGGGTGATGTCACCCTAGACGGACGCACTCTCGCTTCCCACCTGCACCACCAGCCCCGGCCAGGCTGTTTTGGTTTGAGGCAACCCGCTGGAGGAGCTTAATGTGCAGCGGTAGATTGAACAACTAAATGTGAGTGTGGTAAAGTTTTAATGTGCATTGTAATATATCCCATTTAATGCACTACAGAGCGCTCTCTTTTCTTTCCCTTACCCTCTTGTAAGTGTAAACACACTGTACAAACATGCTGTCCCTGTAATCTCTGCACCTGGTGCAAGTGTTTCACCTTGCTTCATGAGAGAACCGGCCCTGATGTCACAGTGTTTTGACTGAAGTGTACCTAAACTAAACAAAGATGTCTTGTTTCACAAAACTAAGTTTAACCATTATAGCAGAAAGTGAAAAGGTCATTAAGTGCCCAGTAGAGAACAGGAAAGGATGGCATTTTGCCAAAATGTATATTTCTTCTTTTAGCTGACTTCACAGGTAATCCCTCCAACAAACAAAAGCCTGTTCCTGAATCCAGTTTCTCTTAAACCTGTATTTATTGTGTAAACTTAATTAAATCATGCTTTATATGTTTATGTTTAGGTACAGATTAATCTTTATGCTGGTATAACATGTGCTCTTGTAAGGCTAGGTTCACACATGGATAGCCTAGCAATTTTCTGTTGTGATTTACGAGCGATTTTACTCACACACGTGCTTGCAATTCTCATTCAGCAGAAGAAAAACAGGGCACCATCATTCTCAAAATGCTGCATGAGGCGCAATCGTACAGTAAGAATGGTCTCATAGGGGTAAAGGAAATGCTGCTGAAAAGTGCCCTTGTGTGAACCAGCCCTAAACGTCATCTATTTCCTGACAGTGGTGCATTGTGCTTGCATGAAATGCTGCCGATATGCATATGTGTGCCCATGATAAAAGTTATTTTTCACTATATGAAGAAAATGAGGTTTCTCGAGAGTTTTGCGCACTACGCTGTTGAAGAATATTAGCCAACTGTTCGCTAAAGAGTTCTTCATTCTCATTGGTAGTTTGCATGGAAGTAATCTTCTCAACCTCATCCAGCAAATAGTTTTCTCAGCACTTAGGCTACGGAACTACGCACTCATGTCAAATTACTGTCCCCTGCTGGTTTGGGGCTAAGTTCTGTAAGGACGTGTTACTATCCTAGATTGGCCAATGCGGGGCACACAGTGAAGTGACTGGAGACCGGGGTGAAAGGGAGAATATGCGCTTCGGGGTAGCTCAGGCTCAAACGTTGCTAAAGATCGAGCATTCACGATTTTTAGGTGGTGTGTGTATATGTAAAACATCCATTCACAGTATATTGACTGTTTACTAGTCTACTGCATAGATTTGGTAAGATTGCACAAACAAGATTGTAAGATTGTACAACAGGTCAAAAGAAGCATCCAAGTCATGACCAAGAGACAGAGGAGAGAGATTTAAGGTGGCCATACATCTAGTAAATTTGCGTCCCGATCGACCATCTGATTTGATAATTTTATCAAATTGGCTGAAAATTGGTGCAGCAACAGGCATGCCCGATGGATGCCTCAAGCCATTTTGGGCTGAAATCAGTCAAATGTAACGTCCGAGCTAGCTGGAAAATCTCGGGTCAACATTGTTGGTCAGGTGCACGGCAGTAACGGTGTACAATATCAAACCGAAATCACGTTAGTTATGTGCTATACAGGGCAGCAACATGGGGCGCGGATGGGGAAGCAGGAGCAGCTAGGGAGATTTTAATGCATGGGCACCGGGATGGGGGGGGGGGGATTAACGTGAGTGGGGGGGGCGTCATTGGCTGTGGATGCGGCATCAGAAGGCCGATCCCTGAGAGACTTCATGTTGAAATCGACCAGGAATTGGCCTGCGGCAAACAAAAGAGCTCTCTCTGATCTGATTCAATCAGAAAGATCTGTCTCTTGGACAATCTGCCTGTACATTGCTGGATGTATGGGAGCCTTTATACTCAGGCCTGTATTTACCTATACGCACAGATGTCCTGGCACCTTAGACTTTGCACTCCATGAACCGACAAACACCCACCAAACTGTACCGCAAGTGGGGTGGCTGTCCCAACTGTCACTTATCCCTTCCTTTTCCTGTCATAGGTAGCTACAGGGGCCCCTTAGCATTAGGTAACCAAAAGTAATCTCAATATTAAGTAGCTAGAGGTGCCCCGAACTATTAGGTAGCTAGAGGATCCTCAGTCTTAAGTAGCTAGAGGTGCCCCCAAGTATTAGGTAGCTAGAGGATCCTCAGTATTAAGTAGCTAGAGGTGCCCCTGACTGAGGGAGATCTTGTTAGTAGAATCATGAGAGCAGGGTGAATAACCTCTCAGTTACACGCTCAACAGGACTCTGCGCAGGGAAGGAGGCACTTGGGAGGGGAGTGAGCCATCTTTCTATCATCAGGCGCCTGTAGGCATATGCCTACAGTGCCTTATGGTTAATCCGGCCCTGGAAATCCTAGAACAACATAGTGATACTGTACATAGCTGAAGTGTTGGACAAAATGTATTTTTTTCCCATCAAACACCAGCCACATATTGCTAAATCCTAGCGAATCAGCGCATTCTTACTTCCAGGAATGGTTGGTTCACATCATTGTTTACAGTCCTGGCCAAAAGTTTTGAGACTGTCAAAAATATTAGTTTTCACAAAGTTTTCTGCTAAACTGCTTTTAGATCTTTATTTTAGTTGTTTATGTGATGCACCGAAATATAATTATATGCACTTCATACATTGCAAAGGCTTTTATTGACAATTACATGAGATTTATGCAAAGTCAGTATTTGCAGGGTTGGTCCTTTTTCAGGACCTCTGCAATTCGACTGGGCATGATCTTACTAAACTTCTGTGCCAAATCCTGACTAATAGCAACCCATTCTTTCATAATCACTTATTTGAATGTCTCAGAATTAGTTGGTTTTTTTGTTTGTCCGCCCGTCTCTTGAGGAATGACCACAAATTCTCAATGGGATTAAGATCTGGGGAGTTTCCAGGCCATGGACCCAAAATTTCAAAGTTTTGGTCCCCAAGCCACTTAGTTATCACTTTTGCCTTATGACACGGTGCTCCATTGTGCTGGAAAATGCACTGTTCTTCACCAAACTGTTGTTGGACTGTTGGAAGAAGTTGCTGTTGGAGGGTGTTTTGGCACCATTCTTTATTCATGGCTGTGTTTTTTGGCAAAATTGTGAGTGAGCCCACTCCCTTGGATGAGAAGCAACCTCACACATGAATGGTCTCAGGATGCTTTACTGATGGCATGACAGGACTGATGGTAGCGCTCACCTTTTCTTTCGACAAGCCTTTTTCCAGATGCCCCAAACAATCGGAAAGGGGCTTCATCAGAGAATATGACTTTGCCCCAGTCCTCATCAGTCCATTCACCATACTTTCTGCAGAAGATCAAGCTGTCCCTGATGTTTTTTTGGGAGAGAAGTGGCTTCTTTGCTGCCCTTCTTGACACCAGGCCATCTTCCAAAAGTTTGCACTTCACTGTGCTCACACCAGCCTGCTGCCATTCCTGAGCAACCTCTGCACTGGTTGCACTCCTATCCCACAGCTGAATCCTCTTTAGTAGATGATCCTGGCGCTTGCTGGACTTTCTTGGATGCCCTGAAGCCTTCTTAACAAGAATTGATCCTCTTTCCTTGAAGTTCTTGATGATCCTATAAAATTGTTGATTTAGGTGCAATCTTAATAGCCACAATATCCTTGCCTGTGAAGCCATTTTTATGCAACACAATGAGGATTGCATGTGTTTCTTTGCTGGTCACCATGGTTAACAATGGAAGATCAATGATTTCAAGCATCATCCTCCTTTTAACATGCCAAGTCTGCCATTCTAACCCAGTCAGCCTGACAGAATGATCTCCAGCCTGGTGTTCGTCGACATTCTCACCTGAGTTAACAAGACGATTACTGAAATGATCTCAGCAGGTCCTTTAATGACAGCAATGAAATGCAGTGGAAAGGTTTTTTTGGGATTCAGTTAATTTTCATGGCAAAGAAGGACTATGCAATTTATCTGAACACTCTTCATGACATTGCTATTATAAAAACTTAAGCACCAACTTTTCTAATTTCCAATATTTTTGACAGTCTCAAAACTTTTGGCCAGGACTGTACTTTCTGTTCCTTCTTTTTCTCATTTTAATAAAATACATACGGCAGTTTTCTTAGGTAGGAAATCAAGCGTACATCAAAAAAGGCGCCTGGAAAAAAGGGTGCGTGGTGTAGACGAAATTTAATTATTTTTTGTTCAATAACCATATTTTATCATTTGTTGTAATATAAATCTAAAAATATTGTTTATAACACTGAAACCGATAATATATGTATAATATTGTGTATAACCTTTTATCGTTTCTTCATGTATTAAATCTGAAAATATCGTTTACACACTGAAAACGATAATATATGTATAATCGTTATAATTGTACAATATTGTGTATAACCTTCATTTATCGTTTCTTCATGTAATAAATTGTAAGATCGTTTATAACAATGAAAAATAAAATATAAGTACGCTTGTTATAACTTTAGTAAAACAGTAAATATTACTAACATTTTACTACAACATAACCTAACCCTACTCTCACACTCACACAGAACCCTCCCTCTACCTATACCTAACCCTTAGACGCTCCCTGGTGGTGCCTAACCCCAAGACCCCCCTGGTGGTGCCTAACCCTAAATTCCCCCTGGTGGTGCCCAACGTTAAGACCCCCTGGAGGTGCCTAACAGCAAAATGGCAGGTGATTGGTGATTATTGCTTTCATGATTGAAGGAAAGAGATATTTAATTTTCCAAGCAAATGGATTCCCCTCTACTCCAACTAGGATAACAATATGGGTTGAAAAAATTGCAATAAATGTCTTCATATTACTGGCTGCAGCTGCTGTGACTTGTGGTTCCCCAGTGACGTAGGGCTCACTCAGAGTCTGCCAGTTGAGGCAGCTTACGGTGAGGATATGAGGACAGGTAATCTGTTGCAGAAGTAATTTTTGTTTGTTTTTTTAACTCATTTATTTCTGTAATTATAGACATTTAGACTGCAAGCGTTGCCGTCTGGATTTCGGGAACGCGTGCAGGAGGCCGACACACACAACATCATAAAGTGCATAGACTGCCTTGTCTGATGTTCACACTGCATGCGTTCCGATCGCACGGCCATACGCGTTTGATGATGTGAACATGACCTAAAGGGAACCCGAGGGGAGAGGGATATGGAGGCTGCCATATTTATTTCCTTTTAAACAATACCAGTTGCCTGGCTATCCTCTTCCTCCAATACTTTTAGCCATAGACCCTGAACAAGCATGCAGCAGAACAGGTACTCTGACTCAGCTGACTCCGGTTTTACTGGATTAGCCATATTTTTGTTCCAGGGTTTTGACTGAGACACTACGTATGCCAGAAGATGAACAGGGCTGCCAGGCAACTGGCATTGTGTACAAGGAAATAAATATGGCAGCCTCCATATACCTTTCACCTTGGGTTCCCTTTAAGTGCTATATAACCAGGGCTCCGTAGGTAAACTGTATGATTAAAAAATAAAACTTGTAGCAAAAAAATTGGATTGGATTGGAGTTTAAGGATTCTTTGTAAACATTTTATCTGGTCAGTTTCAAAGCACTGACCACATACAGGGTAGTACACAGCTTAGACTCATTAAGTGATTCTATCTCATTGGAATATCCTGCATAAAGTAATTTATTTTTTATTGAAAATGGAGTGTCCTTTAAGATTGTCTGCTGGGCCTAAAAGATGTCGCGCAGCATATTAATCATATGGCCAAGGTCAGATTGAGGCTCACACACATCACAAAGCTATTCACAGAAAGATACATAAACTCCAGCCCAGCAGTCTGTCTCCATCTAGTGGTAAGATACCAAACTGTTCAAACACTGGCTGGAGAAAAAGGGGGATTTAGTATATTTTTTTCTACCCTTGCAGCCTTTCCTTACAACTATCCTTCCGCTAGTACAGAAGCTAGAATTGTCTGTCCTGAAAATATTGTTTTTGATTGTTTTGAGTGAAAATGAAGCATTAGTACAGGTATCTCAACTCGTCTTGTTAAAGGACACCTGAAGTGAGAGGGATATGGAGGCTGCCATAGGTGCTTCTTTTCAAACAATGCAAATGTATAATTATTGCTACCCTGAAAATGTGTGATGTTTGGTAAATACTATGCTCAATAAAGTTACTTGTACACACCTGGCCATGATTATAACTAATTATGTCTACACATGTAGCCTGTGGGCTCCATGTATGCTGATGTTTTTGGTATAGTTGGGGTTGATGCACTAGCCGCTAGTAATAATGTTGTGCGCAGGCAGTGCACGTAATATTACTGTTACTACGGTTAGCAGTGTACCCCATGTTACACAATTAGTGCAATCCACACTACAGGAGTAATGTGAACGTAAATACGGTAACACACATTACACAAGCAGGAAGCATTACTATGATAACACGTATAGTGCAAGCAGCATAACGCTCGGTAACATAACGCTTGTGTAACTCCTGTACCGTGGGTCATGCTAATTGCATAAAGTGATACATTGCGAGAGGTAGTAATGGTAAGAAGGCAGAGTGCTGCCTGCGCACAGCTATATTACCAGCGGCTAGTGCATCATCCCCATTATTTACATTTCAACCACCTGGTTTCAATTTTTTCAGTTGTGTTCATAGTGTGTAAGAAGTGGGACAGCACAGGTAGCCAGCTCCTTATCTGTCCATGCAGACCGGGTGTCAGAGAGAAAATGCCACCACACACATGGCTTCTTCCCTACCCTGTAACCAACACACCTTTCAACATTCAGGTTGACGGATAAGGGGTGCTTCTCCACACACTGAAATCATCCTTCCTTAATCTGTACTGTAAATGGGTCATACAATAACTGCCAATCCGCTATCTGCACATGTATTCCTGCAGCAAGATGACCAGAAATCAAGGAGTATCCGTTACTCTTTATAGCCCATCCTCATGGATTCCTGCTACTTTTCTTGTCAGCCAGATGATAGATCTGTCACCCCAAACAGCACAGTAAATAAATGTATGGCTAATTGTAGTTACCTGCAGAGTCACAATTTAACCATTTCTGCCCCTGGGGTATTTTTCACCTTATGCATCCGAGCAATTTTCTCCTCCCATTCATTCGCCAATAACTATCATTAATTATCACAATGAATTGATCTATATCTTGTTTTTTTCCGCCACCAATTAGGCTTTCTTTGGGTGCTACATTTTGCTAAGAATTATTTTTTTCTAAATGCATTTTAACAGGAATATTAACCTCCCTAGCGTTCTGGACGAGCTAGGCTCGTCCAGAGACGCCGGAGGTCACCGCTCAGGCCCCGCTGGGCCGATTTGAATAATTAAAAAAAAAAACACGCAGCAAGCAATTTGCTTGCTGCGTGCCTTACCCGATCGCCGCCGCAGCTACCCGCCGCGATACAGCCCCCCCAGCTGAAATCCCGTGCGCTGCCTGGCCAATCAGTGCCAGGCAGCGCTGAGGGGTGGAACAGGTCTCACTGTGATGTCACGACGTCGCCGGCGTCGATGCCGCCACGACGTGTGTCGCCATGGCGACGGGGGAAGCCCTCCAGGAAATCCCGTTCAGAACGGGATTTCCGGATGGACCATTGCGCTGGTGGCGATCGGAGGGGTGGGAGGGACGCAGCAGGGAGGGGGGAATCATGTAGCTAGCACTAGGCTAGCTACATGAAAAATAAAAAAAACTTGAAAAAACGTTCCAGCGGCCGCAGGAATCAGAACGCCAGGCAGGTTAAGAAAAAAAATGGAAAAAAAATAATTTCTCAGTTTTCGGCCATGACAGTTTTAAAAAAATACATGCTACCATATTTAAAACCTACCGTATTTTTCGGACCATAAGACGCACCTAGGTTTAGAGAACAAAAACCAGGGGAAAAAAATACTAAGCATGGTGCATCCATGGTACAGGGGCGTCTTGTGGATCTTCTCCCCTCCCCAATTATTATGCCCCCCTTGTACATCTTGTGTCCCTGTGCCCCCTTTGTACCTTTAGTGTCTCCCTTGGGTCATCCTCTGTCCTCTTTATGTTCTTGTTTATCCCCCCTGTCCCCACTGCTGCCCGGTCCTCCTCTATCATGTCCCCCTGTGTTCTGCATCTGTCCTGTCCCCCTCTATCTTGTCCCCCTGTGTCCTGCTGCTGTCCCGACCTCCTCTATTCTGTGCCCATTTCCCCCTGTCCTCATCTATCTTTTCCCTTGTGTCTTGTCCCTCAGTCCTACTTTATGTTGTCCACTGTGTCCCCGCTTCTGTCCTGTCCTCCTCTATACTATATTGTCCCCGTGTCCTGCTGCTGTCCCATGCCTCTGTCCTCATCTATCTTGTCCCCCTCCTCCCCGCACCTGTCCCGCCCCCCCCCCCCCCCCGGTCTTCCGTGGGGAGTGTGCAAGTGGCTTACGGCTGCAGCCTAGTGATGATGAGCGGTGAGCCTCTGGGGAAAAGCCGCGTGGGTGCCCGTGCACGCTGCCTAAGTTTTGCTACCTTCACTTCCGCATTGGTGATGTAAGCAGAAGTGAAGGTAGCGAAACTTAGGCAGCGTGCACGGACACCCACGCGGCTTTTCCCCGGAGGCTTACCACTGATCATCTCTAGCCTGCAGCGGTAAGCCGCGATTTTTAACAGCAGCAGAAGTGAAGGGATGGAAATGTCCTCAGCATGCACGGACTCTCCCGCGGCTTTTCCCCGGAGGCTCACCGCTCATCATCACTAGGCTGCAGTGGTAAGCCACTTGCACATTCACCACGGAAGACAGAGTCAGTGGGGGATGGGACAGCCGCAGGGAGGAGGGGGACAAGATAGAGGAGGAGGACAGAGGCATGGGACAGTATAGAGGAGGACAAGGGGAGCCGGTCGCATTACCGTGAGGATTCTCAGTGGAGGGACACCTGGGTAGCATTCGGACCATAAGACGCAGGCACTTTCCCCCCCACGTTTGGGGGATAAGAAGTGCGTCTTATGGTCCGAAAAATACGGTATGTATTTTATTTGCCCATTTGTCCCGGTTATTACAACATTTAAATTATGCCCCTATCACAATGTATTGTACCAATATTTTATTTGGAAATAAAGGTGCATTTTTTTAGTTTTGCGCCCATCACTATTTACAAGCTTATAATTTAAAAAATGTTTGCAATATACCCTCTTTACATGCATTTTAAAAAAGTTCAGACCCTTAGATAACTAATTTTTTTTTTTTTTACATTAAAAATTTTATTTGGGTAATTTTTGGTGTGGGAGGTAAACAGTTAATTTAAAATGTAATGTGGGTTTATTTTATAAAAAAAAAAATGCATGTAGATGTAGTTTTACTACATCTGAGATTTTTTTTTCTTAGCCCTGGAAGCGAAGTGCTCGCTTCCAGGAAGCATAAGGAGAGCAGGAAACTTTTTTTTTTTTGTCAGAGAGACCGCAGCCTCTAATAAGAAGCCATCTGTTTTTCTGCCGGGGACTTAGATTAATGAAAGGAACGATGTTAGCCCCGGGTAAGTTCAGCTATTTTTCAGATTTGTTACAGTACTCCTTTATGAAACATGGATGTTTCCTTTGAAACAATACCAGTTGATTGGCAGTGCTGCTGATCTCTTTGGCTGCAGTAGTGGCTGAATCACACACCTGAAACAAGCATGTAGCTAGTCCAGTTTGACTTCAGTCACCTGATCTGCATGCTTGTTGAGGGGCTGTGGCTAAAAGAATTAGAGACACAGGATCTGCAGTGGAGTCAGGCAACTGGTGATATTTTAAAAGGAAAATATCCTTCTCAGTTTAGGTTCCCTTTAAGTCATAGATCTTAACTTCTTGACTCCTTCAGTCCAGAAATGTTTTTTTTGTCTGTTTTGGTAAACTGCTTGCTGCTATGACATTTGTTATTACATTGCATCTTTGAATTGACATGGTGAAGCATAACTGAAGCATTTTTCATTTTTTTTTTGTAGCAAAATTCTGATTTGTGCCTCTTACGGAGACGCCTGCTGAGTTCATTTATATCTGCAGCCACTTTCTGCACCATTTCCGCTTTACTTTTGTTAAGTGGTTCCAGGGTGTCCTCAGCAGTAGCCTCCATTGTCAGTGCAATTCCAATACCGGCCTTAAAAAGTATTGTTATTGTTAGTGAGCAACCCTTGTTGTATGCTCTCCCTGTATAAGCTACAGACAAATCTGTCCCTTAGTGCAACCAATCCTTCTTTGAAACCAGAGCACTCTGCTAGTTTCCATAGCTCTACCACTAAAAAAGAAATAGTAAGTGCCCGTTCAGACTACACGTGTTTCCAGCCGCGTTTTGGAAACGCGTGCAGGAGGCAGACACGCACGACATCAGACTGATGTTCACACTGCATGCGTTCCGGACCTGTGCGGCCCGGGAACGCATGCTGCACGCAGATTTTGTCAAAACGCGCGGCTGTCCCATTCACTTTTCAGTGATGGGATCAGCCACGCAACGCACACAAACGCGGATGGTGTGCGTTCGTACGCGTTGCGGTCCGCACGCATGGCCATCCGCATTTGTGATCTGAACGGGCTCTAAAGGAGTAGAAGAAACCGAGCTGGGCACGGATAGCTCACTTCCTCAGAGACCTCAGAGAGGCTTTTTTTGGTCTCTGAGGAAGCGGGCTATCCGCGAAACGGCTGTTAGACCTGTTACCCCCTTGGCTTAGAGTCTGTATGTATAAATGTCACTGGAAGCATATGTGCCTGGTGCCCAGCGCGGTCTCTCCTACTCCTTTACAGCAAGTTGTTTAGCTGGAGCACACCACTTATCCAGGAGGCAGATTGCTGTAGGTCAGCCTGCATCGAGTGCCAGCAAAATCTCCCTTCTCTATTAAAAAAGAAATAGCATCTGGCACATATGTAATTGACTTCTCATAAGGAGTTTTCTCTTAGGTTATGTTCCAATGTCATTTTAAAATAACTTTTCAGCACTTTACAATTAAAAAGTACCAAAAAGTAGATGAAAAGGTACTAGCAAAAATATTTTCATGCTTGATGGTGGTTTACTAGGCATTTTTATTAGCAAGGTTTGAAAAAATCACCTAGGAGAAAAAGTCAATTGCATATGGGCCAATGTCTCTTGTTAGGTTGCACTTCCAACATTCTGGCTTGTGATCACATGATGTGACATGCAGAGCAGGATCATCCACCAGGCAACCTAAGCAGGTGCCTGGGGCCTTGTGGGTGTCAAGGGGCCCACCAGCCACCTTCTTTGACCTCTCTCCACTTCAGCTTACCAAAAGGATCACAAGGGGCCCCCAAATCTACTACCTTGCCTAGGGCCCCATTACATCTTAGTCCATCTCTGATGACGTGTTCAGGGCTTAGAGGATGGTGTCAACATTACTGTGCCACGCGGTGGTGGGAGAGGGGCGATGGAAGAGACTGTTCAACCACCAAGTGGCGATGTAATGCGGTTACCATCCCCTGAGCCCTGATCACGTCATATCATGTGAGGGCAAGCTAGAAGACTATTGCAGCACTGAGAGTGGAGGAGAAAAGCTGATCCAGCCGCCCGGACAAGTAACTATGACAGCTCCCTGCCAGCCTGGGGAAAAATAGCGCCCTGCAGTCCACTTATAGTTGTACTATATGTGGCCGCTAAAAGGTTAAAGGACCATTTCCACTACAGGCTTCTGTTAGCAGTTTTTTTCTTCTTAGGCCTGGTTCACATTAGCGTTCCAGGTCCGGCTTCCCCGGACCCGGAACGCTCCGTACACAGTGGATCGTGAATGGATACATTGTTAACCTCCCTGGCGGTAAGCCCGTGCTGAGCACGGGCTATGCCGCCGGGAGGCACCGCTCAGCCGATTTGCATAATTTTTTTTTTGCTGCACGCAGCTAGCACTTTGCTAGCTGCGTGCAGTGCCCGATCGCCGCCGCTACCCGCCGCTATACGCGTCGCTGCAGGCGCCCCCCCCCCCAGACCCCGTGCGCTGCCTGGCCAATCAGTGCCAGGCAGCGCCGTGGGGTGGATCGGAGTCCCCTTTGACGTCACGACGTCGATGACGTCATCCCGCCCCGTCGCCATGGCGACGGGGGAAGCCCTCCAAGAGATCCCGTTCTTTGAACGGGATCTCTTGATCTCCGATCGCCGGCGGCGATCGGAGGGGCTGGGGGGATGCCGCTGAGCAGCGGCTATCATGTAGCGAGACCTCGTCTCGCTACATGAAAAAATTTTTTTTTTTTTTTTTTAAAAACGTATTTGCTGCCCCCTGGCGGATTTTGACAAACCGCCAGGAGGGTTAATCAATGTATCCATTCACACTCGTGCGACCGTCCGGATCCGATCCGGGAACGCAGCTCCGGGACGATCCGGCTTTTTTCCAACTTGCCCCAATTTTGTCATTCGTCCCCGTGCGGCTGCGGACCCAGCCCGGATCCTGACCCGAACATGCGGCCATGCTGTGCAATGAGAAAAGGATGTTTCTCATCACACTGGCAATAGGACCGGATGCTTCCAGCACCGGTCCTATGCCACTTGGGGGGCCCGGACTACACGCCGGTATCCCCCATGCTTGCGGTGCCTTTCTGGCACTGCAACGTATCTAGTTCCGGCTACTTTATTGTAGCCGGAACTGATACATTCTGGATCTGCAACTTGTGGCAACTTGTGGCCACCGCAGAGACCCGTACTTGCGGCCCCCGGACCCGGACACTTGCGGACTCGAATCGTTAGTGTTAAAAGTGTTAATCTGTTCTAACCAGCAGGGGGAACAGTTCTGCATGATAGTAAGAACCTTCTTAAATCCTAGGTAATAGCGGCAGTTTAGCGTGAATTTCTAGAGCTGCACTACAGTTAAAGAGAAACTCCAACCAAGAATTTAACTTTATCCCAATCAGTAGCTGATACCCCCTTTTACATGACAAATCTATTGCATTTTACAAACAGACCATCAGGGGGCGCTGTATGACTGATATTGTGGTGAAACCCCTCCCACAAGAAGCTCTGGGACCGCGGTACTCTGGGCAAACTGCCACAATGTAACAATGTTCACAGACAGGAAATGGCTGTTTACAGCTGTCTGTAACAGCCAGAACAGCTAGAAACAGCTACATAACCTGTCCACAGTAACAATGTCACCATGTAATACATGTCAGAATGTGAATCTGGGAGAGGAAAGATTTTACAATGAGCAAACACTGACTAAATCATTTTATACATAATTATTGTAAAAATGAAGCACTTTTTTATTACATTATTTTCACTGGAGTTCCTCTTTAAGAGAAGTGCAAACCCATTCCTAAACTGGTGCAGATTAAGAAGTGCTTGATAGCAGTTCTACAGACGTAGAACTGCAGGCTAGACATGATTGCAGAGTGCAGGCAAGACATGCTTTGTGATATGCTCCTCCCACCTGCTGAATTCCTCCGCAGAGCCTGCTGCTATCAATACAGCAGGTGTGTTGGCTACCTCAGCAACAGCAAATCTCCTCACAAATTACATTATCTGAGAGACCTCCCTAGCTCCTCCTATTTTACAAGGAATCTGCACTATCTAATGATTTCTTAATATACCTGAGACAGTTCTGCATGGATTTCTAAAAACCTACTAATATTTTGTCTCAGACACTTGATAAATCTGGCCCTGTGAATTTTCACAGAAAAATGTGAATGTTCCACAAATTTTTGCATGCGTTTAACATTTTACTGCATTCTTTGCAACCCTTGTAAACCGAATACGTATGTAAACTTAAAAAAACAAAAGGCTGCTTTTTCCCCCACACAGACAGTGAACAAAAAGTTGCAGGTATTGGAAACCAGCCCACAGACTTATTGACATGCAGGGCCGGTTCTTCAGTTTTTGCCACCTTGGGGCTCTTTCACATTGGATAACGTATGCAGGAACCCAATTTAGTGCACGCATACTGACCTACGGCATGATGTCAGGAAGCTGCGGTTCGACACGGATAAGTGGCGCTAATTCTAATGCACCCGATGGGAAAACGCTGGAGCTGGACGATTATAGGTATAGTATAAGTTAGTCAGGCATAGGTGCACCCAGTATAGGAAGCCAGGCATAGGTGTCAGCTGCATGATGACAAATTTAAAATATTTTACATTTATTGGAGGAACCTCTCCCTTCCTTTCATATTGTCGGGACAGAATCCAGCAAACTGGTGGAGTAGATGGTGTCCAGCAAAGGAGGAATTGCTAATGGCTGCCCCCAGTATAGCACTGAAATGCCCATAGGCTTGACGGAATGTTTATCTTTGTATGTGTCAGAGTGGTGCAACTTAATATTTTGAATTTCCTTTTTTTGGGGGGGGGGGGTTCCGCTTTAATTAGGGGCCCCCACAATCTAATCCCTACCATAGTCTTATGTCTATGTATGTATTGTGTAGTGTAGTGTATATATTGTAGTCTATTTAGGGGGACACCCCCTAGCCAATTTAGGGGGAGGCCAATTAACTTATTGCAATGTTTTTTGGGATATGAGAGGAAACCGGGTGCCCGGAGGAAACCCCAGCCACGGGGACATACAAACGTCTTGCAGATGTTGACACAGCTGGGATTCGAACCTGCATTGCAAGGCAAGATCACTAACCACTATGTCACCGTTCTGCCTAAAGCAATTGTGTTTTTGTAAAAAAAAGTTTATGTTTACAGTTCTGTTTGATGATTTGATGAAGGGGGAACTTCTAAAAGCTAATCCTATAATAACAATGTTTTTATTAGTGCAAATGCAAAGATTATCACATTCACATACCTTTGTTGACGCTACACATGCACTTACACAGCTACAATAATCTTCAATCCATTTATGTTATTGTTTATTTTAATACTACCTTGTAATATTACAGTTCACCACCAGATGGCCTTACAGGACTACAATAAAATAACCTGTGCAGGAAACTGCAGGCAGTGTGCGACCTGTAACTGCAAGCAGAGTATTTGCTCTTTTGCTGAAATGCAACACATTTTAGCAGTTGTAAATTAAATATTATTATACAATACATTTATGTAATTCTTACCACACAACACAAACAGTTATAAAAATGAGGCCAAGGTGGTTTCCCCCTCCTTTGAGATAATACAATACACAACTACTCAAAAGCAGTACACAATAAAAAAAACTTAACCATTATCAGTCTAAAAGTATATGGGGCAGCAACAGACAGCGTGACTGGCGTTGTTCGGGTAAACTTTCTGTAGAGGGCAGTCCCTTCTTGGGAACAAGTTTTTATCATACAGTATAAATCAACAATTCAAAAAAGTCATGATAGAAATTTTTCAAGAGCTATAGTAAAATTTGAAACAAAACTTCAATCTCTAATATCTATTTTTCAGGAAAGCTCATAGAATTATAGTCACTAGACATTTGTAAGATTGCCAAGTGCAGGTAGCGCACATCAATTTTACTGTTACTCACGCAAACTATGTAGCGCATGTTACAACTAGGTAATGCGCCTTGTGCTAATTTTGCAAAGTAGTCAACATAAGTAACTGTAAAATTGCCACTGCTTGTGCACGGCAACCTTACTGATATATAGTGAAATGGCCCATGGGCAGATGAGGTAAAAAATGGCTTAAAAAAGGTCCGGTCACAGCTTAATCATAAATGGATCAAGGTTAGACGCATGTTTCACAGCTAAACAACACAGCTTCTTCAGCAGTAAAATTAAATTTCAACCCCCAATTTTGATGAACCCAAATAGGGTCTCACCTGTATAAAGTTTAAATTACTGCTCCAAAATGTCAAATGACCAAGATCAATGATTACTAGGACCAGTTTTACCATAAGGCACTGTAGGCATGCGCCTACAGGCACCGGTTTATTGAAAGGCGGCTCATCCCCCCCTCCCCCGGTGCCTCCCTTACTATGCAGAGTCCTGAGCAGTGAGTATATGAGAGGTTATTCACCCAGCTCTCTTCATTCCACTGACAAGATCTCCCTCCAGTCAGGGGCACCTCTAGCTAACTAATGCAGTATTTTCCGCCATATAAGAAGCACCCAGGTTTAGAGGGCACAAACTAGGGGGAAAAAAAATATATATATGCATACTAAACCTGGTGCGTCCATGTGCCAGGAGCGTCTTGTACATGTTCTCCCCCAATAGAGAGCGGGCGCACGGGGGAGAAGACCACCAGCAGCGTTACACAGGAGACCGATCCCGGCAGCCATGCGCTATGTGATCCGGCTGCTTGAACTGTTACACTTGCGCAGAGGGATTAGAGATGCAGGGAGAGAGAAGGGAGCGGGTACACAGGCAGAGAATCCCCGACATGGCGGCGGTTCGTATCGGTGGGCGATCGGAGGTCGGGGATTCCCTGCCTTTGCCGTATAAAATGCAGGGACTTTTTCTCCCCGTTTTTGGGGGAGAAAAAGTGCGTCTTATATGGCAAAAAATACGGCATTTGGGGCACCTCTAGCTACTTAATACTGAGGTTCCTCTAGCTACCTAATACTTAGGAGCACCTCTGGCTACCTAATACCAAGGGGCAGCTGTAGCTACCTATGATGGGCAAGGGAAGTAAGGGAGAAGTGACAGATAGGTAAACCAGCACACTTGAAATGCAGTTTGGTGGTGGTTTGTAGATTCATGGAGGCCGAAGTCTAAGGTGCCAGGACATTTGTGGCTTTAGGCTCCTGTGAGGTAAATCCGGGCCCTGCTGATCACAAAGTAAAACCCAATACCTTGTGACAAATGTTAGAGTGCATATATACGGGGACCCATATACCCAGGGATCATTAACCATTCAAGGCTGCACAATAACAAAATGTGACCAATTTGTTGCTTTAAGGTGCATTAACACCAGAAATTGCAGAACACAAACTGTGATTACATTTTATTCTTTCAATTCATACTGCGTGCATTTTGGTGTGGATTTTTTTTTTTGGGGGGGGGGGGGGGGGGGGGATTTGTTATTTCCTGTGTATATTTGCAGTTTTCATGCAATTGGCTGGAAAAAATTGGAATCTTTCCTGATTGCCACCCTCACCTCCCCAAAAACTGCAGGTTATAATTTATGTCTACAGTTATTGGCTAGACTTCCAAAATGAAAATAGGAACTGGGGTGCAGCAAAATGGACAGCAGGTGCTCTGGACTATTAGTGAAAATAATTTGCCTGTAGCAGGAGGCAGTTTGTGCGTTGAAGGAAAGGAGAGCGGTACAATAATTAATTAGTGTCTGCAGCATGGTGGAGGTTCCTTGAATGTTTGGGCCTGCATTTCTGCAAATGGGGTTGAAGATTTGGTCAGAATGAGGGCTTGTTCACACTAAGGGCGTTTTGGGGATTTTTTTAAGCTCCGGCGATTTTGAAAATCGCCCTAAAAGAGCTTGTGCAACGATTCCCTATGAGAGAGTGTTCACATCTGAGCGGTTCAATTCCGATCCGCTCACCAAAGCGCTGCCTGTATCATTTTGGGGTGACTTGCCTCAATGGAAGGTATAGGGAAAACGCAAAATGCTTAAAAAAGTGCTTTGTATAGCGATTTCCCCGGTGCTTTGAAGAATAAATACATTGTATTTATTCTTTTACGGGTGAAATAGTTCACTTCCTGACTTGCGTCAGGAAGTGAAAAAACAAATCGCTCTGCAAAAGCGCTTAGAAAGCGCTTCACAAAAAAACGCAACGTGCAGGTAGGCGCTAAAAATAATCGTGCACAAAATCACAAAACGCTGGCATCAGCTATTGCGATTTTAGATGTGAACAAGGCCTGAATGGTGTTCTCAATGCTGAGAAATACAGGCAGATGTTTAGCCATCATGCAATACCATGAGGGAGGTGTATGATTGGCCCCAAATTTATTGTGCAGCAGGACAACATCCCCAAACATACAGCCAAAATCACAGAGGTCTATCTTCAGTGTAAAGAAGCAGAAGTCGTCCTGGAAGTGATGGTAGGGTCCCCCCAGAGCCCTGATCTCAATGAGTGTGTCTAGGATTACATGAAGAGAGAAGGATGTGAGGAAGCCTACATCCACGGAAGATCTGTAGTTAATTCTCCAAGATGTTGGGAACTACTTACCGTACCAGCTTAGTTCCTTCAAAAACTGTGTGCAAGGCTACCGAGAAGAATTGATGCCGTTTTGAAGGTTGGCCACACCAAATATTGATTTAATTTCTCTTTTGTTTATTCACTGCATTTTGTTGATTTATAAAAATAAATAATTAACACTTTCATTTTTGAAAGCATTCTTTGTTTACAGCATTTTTTCACACCTGCCTAAAACTTTTGCACAGTACTGTAGTTACTAATATTTGACGTTCTGTCCAGCTAGTCCTTAGCACAGTAGCCTGGACTGACGCAGCACTTTTGAGCAGGAGGGGCGCATGGGGTGCATACTATTTTGGTGTATTGCATCTTTTTTGAATTGTTGATGATGGGGTCATAAAAAAGTTTTAGTTTTACTGATTATTCTTTAAGTGCATAGAGAAGTGTATGTGTGACTGCATTAACTGAACACATCCAGTCGCTGATATTCTGGAAACATATTTCCATATTCACGTTTCAGTGTGGGAATAGGTTACATCTACAAATCAAATTAATTATTAACCACCTGGAGATGTGACTTCCAGCGTATTCACATGAGCACCCTGGGATTTGTGGTTCTGGAGAACATCTAAAAGTGACTTCCTCAAGTCCCCTAGATGATAAAGGGATGCTTGGGGTGTCATTTCCACCAGGGGTTTTAATGGATTCTGAATATGTAACTAGACAGTTTATGACTATTTCACAACCAGAGGTATGAAGTCCTATGGAAACTAGACATCACTATGACTTATCAAGCAAAGAAGAGGTCTCTACAAGGCAATGCAAGCATGCATGCCACTGCTGTTCTGTAGAGGAAAGTAAATTAAGGGGAAGGGAAAGTAAGAGAAATAAAACGCAGACAACCCATTCAAGTTGCATAGTTTTTGAATATTTAATAACTTTAAATCTTTCTAGTCAACATTATATCCACATCCATTAAATAAAAAATTGAAGCAATTTGTATTGTTTAAATTACAAGAAAATTTTACTGTGCACAAAAATTATACAAAAATAGTTTTTCAATTTATCATCCCTCCATTTACCATAAATTGTCCGTTTGCATTTCCAGGTAATCCTGATTTCTGCCCACAGGTGTCCTGTTCCCTGTGCAAGTCAGAAATGCATCCATTTTGCAGGAGAGGAATATATAAATAGTCTTTTTCTTACAGCATTTTCTGCAGAACTTCAATGTAACTGACTCCATTTCAGAACAAAGTGTTGCCCTGAAAACTGGGTCTAATTACTTTAGAAAAATACATTTGAAGGTTGTCTCCAGATCTTTGACAAGAAGCCCCTAAGTGACAAATGGAAATGACATTCTTAGGTGTGGCCCTATAAACAGGCCCCCCTCAGCACTGAGCTGTCACAGCACACAACACCATTTTATTGCTCGTTTGGTGGCCATTTTGTGGTGATGCTGTCCTCACACGGACAAATTTGTGCTGAAATAGACACACAAGCAATGAGATTCATAATAAATCTTATCAGATATATGGGAAGAAGGCACACAAGTCATTAAAGTAGAATTTGTTTGAATTCTGGCAGGAAGAAAATGTATATTAAAAAAATAAATAAAAAAAAAAAGTGAAAAATGGGATGTTTGAACATAAAACAACTTTGCTGTGAGCGAGTAATGCATGTGTCGATAAATGATTATTCATGTTCTAAGTGCCCACTGATTACACTCCAGTGTCTGGTATAAAAGTTAACACCTTCAGCGCTGCTATAGAATCACTTTTGCCCAACAACAAGGCACTATTGCCACAACCTTGCCACTTCACCTCTTGGAACAGAGTTGTCCACAACTGCAGTTCTTTAAGGCTGTACATATTTTGGAAGAGCTATGATTGCTAAACTGTGCACCGATACACGGTATGTAAATGAATGTAATGTTCAAACGCAGGTTCCTGGTCCTTGTGGACTGGGGCATACCACTCGCCTAGAGCAGCTCCAACCTATACAAGTATCAACAATGCATGCATTTCCATATATCACCCGCAAAACAAAAAACTACTGGTATCTATGACAAAGCCTGTATTTCTATCCAGATAGTGTCACAGTACTCCTGCTACCAAATTTACCATAAACACTTCCCAATACAGCCATAGAAGATCAGACCGAAATTTAGTCAACTAGTGTTCACTGCTAATGTTAGAACTTCATGGCTCTCTTCTCCCCCCCCCCCCCAAATATATATTATTACAGGTTATTTCTTAATTAATTTGCCAATCCATAGATTTCGGAGCCGTCTCATAGCAGACTGCCATATTGACATGCACAAGGCTAGGCTAAGTGTTCCTGTCTATGGAAAATGGATGTGGGAGGTGCTGTGATGGGCAAAGTTTTCACACACATCCAATGGCTTCTCCCACAATTGGCCCCATACATATGAACTGCACAGCCTGAATGATCCTTTAATGGGGCTTTCATTATTTTTGCCAAGAAGAGATCACCAGTGTATCTCTAGATTCAGTAATTCAAGTGCCAGACTGGCAGATAATTACTGTCTGCACACAGAATGTTACAATTCTTCTAATGTGTGACGTGTTCTATGTACGGCTCACAAGCAGTCACACGGACAGACTGACTTCTTACAGGACAGCTGGGAAATGTTCGACAGTGTACTGGATAGGGGCTCTGCCTCTGACACAGAACACCTAGGCTCGAATCTCGACTCTTCCTGTTCAGTAAACCAGAACTTATTCAGTAAGGAGAACTTGGGCAAGACCCCCTAACACTGCTACTGCCTACTGAGTGTGCCCTAGTGGCTGCAGGTCCGGCGCTTTGAGTCCCACAGGAGACAAGTGTGATATAAATGTTGTGTCCCTTGTCTTGGTAGTACTCCAATGCTGGGATTTACTGCCTGACATGCCCTGAATAGTGCCATACACATCTTGGAGGTTAATAGTTGAATTCTAAATGATTAAAATGATTAGCTTCCCATAAGCATCCCACAATAGGCAACCCACATTTCTAGACATAGCTGTACAGTGCAGGATGAAGCGGCCATGCACTGCTGAATACTCTGAGGAGGATGAGTCATGCACACTCCACATAGGAATCTGGGCTTCGTCTCACACAGCAGACTACCCCAAGGCCCGGTGTGTCAGGAGTTAATGTGATCTGGGAATATCACTGCTACAAGAACAGGAAATTTAAGTTCTTACCCTGGATCATAATTTAGGCCAGGTGTTTCCTGATCAGCTAGATGGGACTTGCAGGGATGTACATGGTAAAAGCATAGAAATCACTATATAATGCAAAGCGGGATTCATCTGGACAGTGTCTGGAAGCGGTGAGCGAGAGGGAGAGGCTGTCATTTCTGCACGCTGATAATGCTGCGTGACTGACACAATCTCAATGTGAAGCTGACCTATACTTTATAAAATAGTGGTATTATACAACTCTAACCAGCGCACAGATTGTTCTGTTCTGTAGAACAATGATTAACCTGAACAAACAAGGTTTGTGCACATTCTAAGAAGTAAATACAAAAAAAAGGAATTAATGGCGGAGACCATTTTACCCTGCACATGTTGTCAGTGTTGTAAATGGACAGGTCCTATAAATAAAGACTGATGCTAACAAAGGATGGGTGTGTTCATTTAAAGTGGACCTGAACTCTTGCACAAGACAGAAGGAAAACAGAGAAATGCACCTTGTATGTATTTAGAGAGTTTAGCCTGCCCAATTCCCCCTTATTCGTGTCTAATTACAAGTTGTAATTTGATATCTGCCATGTCAGCTGACTGCCACGGCAGATAAGCCCATTTGAAAGCACAGGATGTTAACAATAGGTCTGCTTCCATGAAAGCAGGAAGTAGAAACAATGGGGATTTATTTTAGGATTTGCATCAGCTATAACAATGAAATATTTTTCTTTAAAAAGGTTATTATGCTGTTGTGTAGCTTTTATAGCAGAGAGGAAATTACAAATTCTGGTTTGCTTGAATGCGTTTCAGTGTGTTTTAAAGCCTAACTCGCAGAGAAGTTCTTAATATACCTGGTATAGACAGCTTACAAAGTAGCGTATGTTCATATGTGGTCATGTGACCTGTGGAAGTGAGCACTATGCTCTGGATGGGGCTGCAGTTTGATTCAGTGTTATCGTGCAGTTCAGGCTGCAAGGGGTGGGGCATGGACTAAGCTGCCTGAGGTCATTATAACCCGAAGCTCTATGAGTCAGTACTGAGGGAAGTGGCTAGTGAAAGGGTAAGGTAATTACTCATCACACAAGAAGCTCTACAGCACGGAACATTAGCATATAACAATGCATATTACCGGCATATCCGTACAGGTATGGCTTCGGCCAGAAATTCACTGTTAACATAAAGAACAGAAACGATTTCTAAATGAGGGAAACTCCAAAATCTGATCCCAGTGGGAAATTCCATGAATTCCAAGTAGGAACGAGTTTGCAGCTTTATAAAGTAACGCTCTCATGAGTGTGCTACAGTACAGACATTTCAGAGAAGCATCTGAACTAAAAGATTATTGGTTTCAGATACCACAGAATGAAACCTCTACCTGATTGGAATAAATATAAATCCCAGCACAAAGTATTTCAGAAACCCTTAAAACCAACATCCACATAAATATAGTAACATCCACATAAATAGTGTAAGACACCTTTATGCCCTTCAGTGTGCAGAACACAGAAGCCCTGGTGGTAGCAGGTGGTAGTGCAGAGACGCTGCAGGAAACCAACACCACCACCATAAAGTCAACCAGAAGCTCTGAAAAGGCTAAAGAAATTACTATGTGGAAGTTGCTACTGAAGCCTTTCAATGCTTCCTAAGTACGCTATCCAAACAAATCTGACCTCCACATATAATGAAATCCAAAGTCCAAAGCTACTGATGAACCCAAAGTTTGAATAATACGCAAATTGCAGTTTGACCACAGCTGGGGTAAGCAAATTTACCACGTGCCAACCTTTGTTTCTGGTGCCGCAAATTGCTGTTCTAATTGAACCGAAACTTGCATATTTGTTGAACTTTTTTACTCAGAGATAAAAACTGTGCAGGTAATGAAAATAAAAAAGACAAAAGGTAGAATATAACCTACAAGCCATAATGGTTGCTTTAAAGGGTTCCTGAAGTGACGTGGCATGCTATGATAAACACGTAAACACATAGTGAACACAGGCAGGTTCTTAGTAGGATTGGCACTATGTGTTGGTCAATGTGCTGAAATAAACTTCTTTTGTTTAATCAAAACAAAACAAAACAAACAAAAAAAAAAACAGTGTCAATCCTAAGAACTTGCCTATGTTCACTTTTTTTTACTGCAAGGGTTAACAAAACCAGTGCAGTCACAGTCCCTCCTAAAAACAAATGGCTGTGCAAACACACAGTAGTGATCAAAGCTCTAAAGTACGGCATTTCTTTGTGTAGGATTTTAATACCCTTCCATCCTTAAACACAAAAATAAGAATATGGGACTCCAGGAAAGTTCTGTTAAAGTGTAGTTCTACACATACAATGACTTATCTAATAAGTTTATTTCCACTTCAGGTTTTCTTTAACAGAGCAGTTGTATATGCCTGAGGCCACCGCAACAGTCATTTTCCCCAAGTGGCCATGATCCTACATAGTGTAAGCTAGGTCTGAATAGTGATCTGGGGACCATAGGAAGGAATACAGCTCATTCAGAACCACTGAGGATGCAGCTGGGACACTGGACAGCTGTGATGCAGCTCACATGCCATACAGTGGCAACAATGCAAATCTTACACCATATAAACTTCAAAGCTAAAATTATTACTTTCCATGGTGGACCTTCTCTCTCAATGCAAAGTAAGAATCCCCTGTTTTCCCACTACCTGACTGAAACCTGCGGTGAAAAATAAAAGATGGAGCATTAGAGTGGGAACTGGTTTGGTAGCTGTGACATCACATAACCTTCTTATATACCACTTGCAGACAGAGGGCCGAAACATTTGTGATGAAGCAAGAAATGAGATTCATTGGAGGCATTTCTGACAGCTTCAAATCAGAAAGGGTTCGTGTCTTTTCTTTAAATCGCAGAGCATGATGAATGGAGACTAAAAAAGTATAAAAAAAACAAAAACAAAACTTACTAAAGAAGTCAATAACTTGCATTAAAAAAAAAAAAATATATATATATATTCCAATTTATACAAACCTCCTTATTCTGTTATACACATATATGTAATTTCCATACAGACAACATAAGAACATTCTGTGATCATGTGACGTTTATGATTCAGATCTGTAAAGTTCCTACACAACCATAAGACCCATGTCCAAATGATTGGCTGACCAGCTTCAGTATCACAAACAGGTTCATTGTGGGCAGATCAGGCGGAAGCAGCCTGATCTCTGATTGGCCAGATCTCTGGCCTGAGTATGGACACCATTAAACCCATCTAGCCTACTCTTCCCTCTTTAAATTCTCAAAGCTCAAACACACCATTATGTTTACTCCATCCAGCAAACGATGGCTCTGACAATACTGCCAGTGCTAAAATTAGTATTGACTCATGCACTACAAAGTTAGACTGTCAATTCATACAAAATCCACTGACTGAGGCCCTAGTATTCAAATGCTTTTGTTAAAGTCGAAGATTTTATGAAAACAAATGCCTGATTAACTCCGAAAACAGTGTGTGCTAGCTTTACGATTCCAGTGCTGGTCACACAACATACGTCCAGTCATCAGGACAGGAAGCAGCACAATCTGTGTCAGCTGGGATACATAAAGAAATAAGAAACTGCTACAGCCCTTAAAAACACGTCTTGTCACACCGCAAAATAGTTGGGAAGCTTCATCTTCACTTTCAGAAACAGATTTTAGCCATTCCTCACTGTCCAAAACGGGAAAAACGTTTTGTGAAGAGCTCCTTCAGGATTACAAAAGAGTGATAAGTCATTGCTCAGTGTGCAAACATGTATAAGAAAAAAACAGCCCTTGATTAATATTATATGCAATGAAAAAACAAACAAAAAACAACCACACCCACAATGCACTGGTTCAAGTTTTCATCTGGTCCCTCATAGTGCCCTATGTAGAGGAATTACTGGATGGCTAAAAAAACAAAGCTGGGGCCCTATAAATGTGTATTATCCCTCCCAGTGGTGCATAATAGATCAAACAATTATCTCCTCCAATGTACTCCTCTCCTTGCTGCACTTTACATTCCACATGATGCTGACCAGGCCAACAGACAGTCTTATTAGTGCATGAAATGTGATTGTGGTTGTCTACACAGACTAACAATCTGGCTCTTTGATTTTCATGTACTAGCTAGCAGTGAATTACCGTAAGGGCTTGTGTACACAAACTGCGCCACTAATGCAGCATCAAAACAACATGCCAAACAACATACTGCAATTGGGCTGCAATCTATTTGCTGGCCATGTACACAAGCCTTAAAACAGTTTACAGCCTTGAAAAGAGTTTCCTGTCAGCTGAGCCACCCATACCGTACTTTTCTAGTGTTTACTCTTCAAAGACCAAGACTGAGGCAATGTCCTTTTCCTGTGCATGGATATCCCATGACTGAAAGGGTTAACTGAAAACCACTCCAGCAGGCAGGTAAAGAATATGGAGAATGAACACTAAATAGGCACTATAATTTTAAAACAAAGATCTGGAAGATGAACAATGGACTAACGAAAAAACAAACAAAAAACAAATCAAAAATATGCCACACAAAGATCAGAAAAAATGATGTTGAGGTTTCCTGGGCGATAACTAGAGCAGTGGATGGAAATCAAGAGGGCTGATGATGTCCTCAGAATCCACATGGACTGGTCCAGTGTTGAAAGGAAACCTATGTGAAGTCTGTAAGATGGCATGACATTTTGGTGACGTGACATCAGAATTGTCATCAAAGGGTACTCTGTTGCTTTATAAAAGCAGTTCTTTCATTGTGACTGTCAAACTCCTCGACTTCCGACTCAGAGAAGCCTTCTTCCTGCCACATCTCTGATGGGATCCCTTTATAAGAGATGATCCCACTGTCCAACATGTAAAGCTTCTTCCTGCCCAAGATTACCCCAGAGCGCACCTGGAGGAAGAAGAAGACGCTGGCAAAGACCAGGATGATCATGACACAGCTGAGGCTAGCCACAATGACTGGCAAGTTTGATGTTGTACTTTCCATTTCGTGTACCACTTCCTTTAGTGTTGGTGATTCTCTGCTGATCTGCACCTGATGGGAACAGGAGCAATCCAGCGCATTGTAGTGTGAGTGAGCTGGGCAGGTAAGGCAGTCATTTGCTGTGGAGCCTTTGCAGGTATAACAGGATGGATGGCAAGCCACACACACATTGGCCAGCAGAGGCTCTATGCTGTTCTCCAATGTGTAGTGAATGCTCTGTACAGTGCTTGTGAATCCAGGTGGACAGCTCTTCACGCAGGTCTTCTGATGCAAGAAGAAACCTTCTTCACATACTGTGTAAAACAGAAGAAGACAGTTGTTACTCAGAAGGCTACATAACATGAATAGGCTATGTTCTTACATGCAAACCAGGCTGGATTCCTGCTCTTGGGTGGCAAAAGTTTACAACCCTGCCTACATCACATCCAATAACATAACATGAAGAGGTTGTTAACAGGTTAGTAAATTAGTTGCTCTGTGACTGCAGTCATGTACCCCCTAGTGAGTTTTTATGTAAATGTACGCTTTCCTGCATCTGTGAATGGTAATCTGCTTTTGCTGTGTGTACACTAACCTTTCAGCAATCCTTACTATAGCCGAAATGACCCGTGCCACTATATAGTGAGGTGACAGATAAGATATGTAAATGGGAAACACGGGTCCATGGATCGAATCCCAGCCAGGGCACTATCTGCACAGAGTTTGTATGATGTCCCCAAGTCTGCATGGGTTTCCTCTGGGCAATCTGGTTTCCTCCCACACCCCAAAAACATACAGGCAAGTTAACCTCCCCGGCGGTCTATTAAAACCTATTAAATCATGTAGCTAGCCTAGCGCTAGCTACATGATAGCCAATGTGCAGCGGCATCCCCCCACCCCCTCCGATCGCCTCCGGCGTTCTGAACGGGATTTCCTGTTTGGCTTCCCAATCATCAAAGTCGTGACGTCAAAGGGAGTCCCGATCCACCCCTCAGCGCTGCCTGGCGCTGATAGGCCAGGCTGCGCAAGGGGTCTGGGGGGGGGGGGCGCGGAGCGGCGGCGATCGGGAGGTACACGCAGCTAGCAAAGTGCTAGCTGCGAGTACAAAAAAAAAAATTATACAAATCGGCCCAGCAGGGCCTGAGAAATCCTCCTGCGCGGCATACCGCCAGGGAGGTTAATTGGCTTCACCCTTAAAAACTGAGCCTAGAGCTAGACTATGATGGACATCCGACTATGGTAGGGATTAGATTGTGAGCCCCTCTGAGGGACAGTTATGCCGGGAATACACTGTTCATTTTTGAGGTGATTAGATGGTTCGCTAAGATAATTTCAGACATGTCCGATCTCCCTTTCGATCCTTTCGCCGCTCGATTTCTGGTTTTAGAATAGAGCGGTAAAAACAATCGAGAGGAGAATCGACCGCCAGAAACGAACAGTGTATTCCCAGCATTAGTGACAAGGCTATGTACTCTGTACAGCGCTGTGGAAGATGTCAGCACTATATATATATTTGCCAACTGGCCGTATTCCTACATATAAAGTAAAGAATGAATAGGTAAGTACTTGTAATCTAGCCACGAAAGAGCTACAGACAGTTTTCCCTCCGTTTTCTGCAAGTCAGAAGCAGGTGACTCACATTGGCACCTCACACTTCCACTCAGAAGTGAAGCCTTGTGCTATCCTATATAATAAAACCCTTGTGTCTCTGCGTCCTGTCCGTGTGTGTGTGTGTCTCTGCGTCCTGTCCGTGTGTGTGTGTGTGTCTCTGCGTCCTGTCCGTGTGTGTGTGTGTGTGTGTGTGTGTGTGTGTCTCTCTCTGCGTCCTGTCCGTGTGTGTGTGTGTGTGTGTGTGTGTGTGTGTGTGTGTGTGTGTGTGTCTTTGCGTCGTGTGTGTGTGTCCAGTGGCATAGCTAAGGAGCTGTGGGCCCCGATGCAAGTTTTACAATGGGGCCCCCCAAGCACTCTATACATAGCAATTGATACGGCGCACCAAAACCTGCCAATGGCTACTACAGTATCAGAGGTGCAAGGAAGGGATGGGAAACAGTTTGTTAATGATTACCACTATTCAAAGTATCTATAGAAGTGATTATTATGAGCACAGGACCAATAGAGAGCTAATACTGTAGTTGAGGGAGGGCCCTTCGGGGCCCCTCTGGCCCAAGGGCCCCGATGCGGTCGCTACCGCTGCACCCCCTATTGCTACGCCCCTGTGTGTGTCTCTGCGTGTGTGTGTGTGTGTGTGTGTGTGTGTCTCTGCGTGCGTGTGTGTGTGTGTGTGTGTCTCTGCGTGCGTGTGTGTGTGTGGCAGGGACAGCCTGAGACAGGAGTAGGACGGGACAGGGGGCCGGACGAGTGCGCGCACGGCAGACGCACGACATGCGGGGAGACGCGTACATGAAGCGGCAATGACAGACCGAGAGCCCATTTTTAAACATGCTAAGGTAACTAGTAGCCTACTAAATCCTGCTGGGGCACCATTTCACTGACTGTATCTGTTTTGTTGTCAGAAGTAAGAAACTCATGCTGCCACCTCACATTACCAATTAAATAAATTGAAATGTCATCTGAAACTTTTTTACTACTGGATTTAAAACTAACATATATTTTACCTTCTATACAGGGCTACTGTCTGCCTAAGTATTTTAGTTTTTGCACAGAGTTTTACTGGAGCAATAAGAAACTATTTGCACAAGACTTTCTATTTATTAGTTTTGCTATCCAACTACCCACATTACCCTCTCTTCCTATCCCCGCTACAACTAACAAGCAGACCTTAGTGTTGAAGTCCACTTTAGAGAGAATAAGTACTAACCGTAGTTATAGGACTGTGTATTTACATCAGGACATTAAAGAAGAACTATAGTGAATAACACGTAATTATTAAACTGCTTATTTTTTTCAATATTCATTAAGGGCCCTTTTCCACTTGCAATCGCTAGCGTTAGCGCTAAATGCTAGAGATTGCGATTCAGCAAAATATTTTTTTCTTTCCCGGCGATAGAGTTTGCGATTTTGCTATGCACTGCAGGGCATAGCAAAATCACGGCAATAATCGCTCCGCCGCGCGATCGCGTTTGTGTCAAAATCGAACTGCGGTAGTGGAAATAACCTACCGCGAATCCTATATTATTTAGCAAACCCTAGCGATTTTAAAATAGTGATTTGCGCTTTTGCGATTCAGCAAACGCAATCGCGCTAGTGGAAAAGGGCCCTTATAGATTATTTAACCCTCCTGGCGGTCTATAAGAAACCGCCAGGGGGCAGCGCAGCAGTTTTTTTTTTTATTATTTTTAAATCATGTAGCGAGCCTAGGGCCACTGTGCAGCGGCATCCCCCCTCCCGCTTCAATCGCCTCCGGCGATCTTTGATCAGGAAATCCCGTTTAAAGAACGGGATTTCCTGGAGGGCTTCCCCCGTCGCCATGGCGACGGGCGGGACGACGTCACGACGTCGTGACGTCAAAGGGAGTCCCGATCCACCCCTCAGCGCTGCCTGGCACTGATTGGCCAGGCAGCGTACGGGGTTGGGAAGGGGGGGGGGGGCGGCAACTAATTGGCACGGAGCATAGGCGATCGGAGTGCACACGCAGCTAGAAAAGTGCTAGCTGCGTGTTGCAAAAAACAATTATGCAAATCGGCCCAGCAGGGCCTGAGAAATCCTCCTGCGCGGCATAGCCCGAGCTCAGCTTGGGCTTACCGCCAGGAAGGTTAATCAGTGTTTGCCCACTGTAAAATATTCTCTTTCCTTGATTTACATTCAGAAATGTATCACAGGTGGTGACATTTCTAGTTCTGCCAGGTGATCTGCACGGAATGTTCATTACTGAGAGTTCTATGCACAGAGGGAGATGCTGCTTGCTTGGCAGTTAGCTTTCGCGTGGAGAAGGGGGCATCAGCTTCTGACTGGGATGAAGTTGAACCTTTGGTTAAAGTTCCTTTTTCAAAAGGACCACTACTGCTAAAAAAGTAGGCAGTTAAAATCAGTCCATCTCCTCATGGGGGATTCTCAGGGTTTTGCTTGGGCTTTGTTTTCAACAGAATTTCCTGAACAGCAGTTTAACTGCCAAAATAGTAAGATACCAGCCGGCCTCCATACTCACTTGCACACTATGATGTCAGTTAGACTTTGCAACTGCTGTTCAGGAAATGATGATGAAAACAAAGAAAACCCTGAGAATCCCCCATGAGGAGATGGACTGGCCCAAAACCCGGCGGTTCTGTCAGATTTTAACTGCCTACTTTTTCGCGATAGTCTTCCTTTAAACAGTTTTATTACAATGTGCCCTGGATCAACAAAACCTTTCATAGTCTATTAGCTTCTATTAAGCTGACAATACCGAATGGCTAATAGATTTCTGATTGATCCCATGAGTACTTGTGAGTCACTGCCCTTTGTGCTGCATAAATCCAAATTAAATAACCCTCAAACATTGTAAAACATTCTGTGTTCAAGAAGAACAACGGGATGATCTGTAGGCTGATCTTTAAACTGATAAATTAGAGTCCTCAGGGAAGGTAAAAAAAAGATGTACAGTGCAGATGCTTGACATGTCAGTGTGATCCTGGGACACAGTATTCACTATACAAAGGAACCATCCATCAAAAAGGACAAAAACACATACTCTGAAAGTACTGAACCAACAAAAAGGTTATACAAAAAAAGAAAAAAAAAGGTAAATGTTAAAATATTTCAAAAAATGCATGAAATCTCCCCAATGTAGCCTGAAGCCATTACTGCATCCTAATAAAAATGAATCTTTGGTCTGTCCACAACATGGTTTCAGCAGTGACATGTACACTTTAAAACCAAATGTGCTTCTCAGATCTGTCCAATAATGTTGATGTGAATGCCGGAACATAAGACATGGCACACAGGGAAAGTGTATCTGCTTCGACTTGCCCTCTGAAATCCCTGTCAGCATTTTACAAATTTGCTGCGTGTAGATGAAAGCACGATTTGACCCTGCGCACATCTCTCATAGCGAGCCGACAGGAATAACTTTCCTTTCTAAATGATGTCATTGTGGGTCACAACAGATTGCTGAAGGCAGATAAATTGAAGCACTGAGTGGACATAGTTATGACGTTGGGACATGAAGTCTAAATACATTTATTTCTGGAGAACTATAACCGATAAACGATTTCCATAATTATACACAGCCCCTGCACAGCACTCTGAAAAAGATGTAGGTGCAGAGCATATAACACGCTGCTGAGAGACTAGCAAAAACATTATGAGATTGGCATGGTGTAATATGTGGTTGGCATCTGTGTATTCGGACTGACAGATGCCAACCAAACATTAACCGGCATGCGTGTCTTCATCATCGCTCTGGCTGCTGGGAGGTTAGGGAGGCTACAAGGAGAGCTGGAATGGGTAAAACACTAGATGCTGGACAGGTAGCATGACAATTTATGAGAATCTGCATTTGCAACTTTCATATGTTTCTGTACTCTCCAGCAAACTTGAACCTACAGGATGTAGAAGACAGAATAAGAAAATACTAGTGCTGGCACAGGCCTTACCCACCAATCACATACATCTATGATTAGAAAACACAGATGTAACCAATCAGCTACTGGGAAATGCCTTCAGACTCCTACCACTATCTGTTTCTAGCAGTTTCATATTACTGTATGTGAATCACTGTTCAGCATTCACTTGCTATAATCTCTTGGAGGAAAGAAGGAAGGAAAGGTATGGCATATTTGGACAAGATACTAAAGGATAGAAATGTAATTTTAGCAATAAAGAGCAGGGTAGTTAGTGTAGAGCCATGGACCTCCCAGTAGTAACATGGCTGTGAAAGTTGGATAAGGTCATGCATAGGACAATTGATGCTTTTTAATTGTGGGTGTGGAGAAAGCTACTGAGAGTTCCCTGGACTGCCTGAAGATCTAACCAGTCAATACGAAAAGAAAAAAGGCCAGAGTCAATACCACTATTAAAACTTAAATACGTTGATCACATAATGAAAAGACCAGATTCTTTGTAGAAATCCTTGATGCTAGGAAAACATTGAGGGCAAAAGAAAGAGGACAACAAAGGCTAAGACTGTATATGTGAAGCTGGGAACATGCCTAAGCAACAGCTGAAAAGCCATGACTGACAGAGACATCTGGCAGGCAAAAGAACAAAGAGTCGACTAAACAAATGAGTAGGAGGGAGGAGGAGAAAGGGAAGTTTTGAGTTCTCTCTTTACCCTGCTCAACAGTTTAAACAGGAATGGGAAAGTTGTTTTGAAAAAAAGGGGGCCAATTTAATTGAAATGTAATATATTCACAGCATTGTGGCTTCATAAATAAAACAAGCCTCTTGCTAGCAAACATCAGATAAAATGTGTCACTTCTGTGCTGTATCTGACAATGCAGGCTGTGGATGAGGCACAGCAATCAGCAGCTCTATTTATGTGTGATAACCAGAACTATAGCTGCTTACCAACAACTGAGTGCAGCTGTATGTACACTGATCATTTTAGCTGCCATAATCACTCTTAATCTGCGAGATAAAATACAAACAGGATATCTCAGCTTTGTGCAGCAGCTCCCCCCTTCTTGTGCATATGACAGAACTGGCACCAACTTATCAGGTGGAAATAACATTGATGGCCGTAGCGGACAGGATACATTGATCTGCAATGCAGTCTTGCTATAAAAATAAAAAAAATGTCAGTGGGTTGAGACCACTTTTAGGTAAGCCTTGAGCCTCGCACATTTAAAAAGGATGCAACAAGGCAGTGGCGTAACCAAGTAGCATAGGGCCCCATGCGAGTTTTACATGGGGCCCCATGCACTTTATTGAAATGGAGCCCCAAAACCTACCAAGGTCAGCTGCAGTGTCAGAGAGGTATAAACAGAGTGAGAAAATAGCTCGTTAAGGGTTACCACTATTCAATGCACAAATAGAGGGTTTTTTTACCAGCATAGCACCAATAAACAAAACATTAAGATGGATGAAAGAGGGCCCTTGGTGGGCCCCTATGGACCAAGGGCCCCAGTGCGGTCGCAACCTCTGCATCCCCTATTGCTGCGCCACTGCAACAAGGTGGTGAACTCACTTACTCCCCTTGCATGGATTAGAGATCACCTCCCCCACCACCACCTTCCTGCACAGCAGTTGGAAAAGGAAGGGCTGGTGGGACATGGGTGATTTCAAATAAGGATTTGAAAGGGTTAATGTACATGTACTAACATAAGCCATCGCCATGGAGTCTTGGATAGTTCCGGGTTTCTCTTTTTTGCAAACCCGGAACTCGCCAAGACTCCATGGCGATAGCTTATGTTAGAACATGTACACTAACCCTTTCCAGTCCTTAATTGAGATCACCCATGTCCCCCCAGCACTTCCTTTTCCATCTGCTGTGCAGGAGGGTAGGGAGTGATCTCTAATCCATGCAGGGGGAGTAAGTTAGGGTACCACCTCCTCGCACTAGTGCAAAGATGTGATCCATCAGAAGGGTGGGGCCAACAGAGGTGTAGGAGGGGTTGAAACAACAAAAGAGGAGAAAAATTGTGTGCCTTGTATAGATCTGACTTGAAGAGGATTGCTTCTTCCTGAACAAAAATAAAGCTTCACTTGAAAGACTATTTTGCATGCAAAGTTATTTGCCATCCCTCAGCTCCAGTTACTGAAGAATTTAATGCAGCCCACTGGAGAGCAAGAAGGCAGAGTCTGCGTGGGATATAATAAGCTCATTTCAGAGGATGCTCTGCATGCCTGTGAAGGGAGACCTCACTGGGACTTGTCTACAGGTTAAAAAACTAAATCTGGAGCAAAACACAGCACTAATGTGCGCACTGACATGTGCTGCATGGTCACCTCACCTGAACCACTGCAACACTTACTGCTTAATTAGGGGATATAGAAGCCTTCATTTATTTCTTAATTAGGCTGGAGCATCTCATTAGCATGAGGACGATGGGTCCTCACCGGTGATATGAAAGCTCTTCACTTGGAAGTAATCTATTATGGTTTGTCTCTGGAGAAATGGCTGTAATATGCTTTCATGCAGACAAGTAATAGGAATTACTCTTTTAACCTATACTCAAATAAAGTCTCAGAGATATTGCAGCCCACACACAGGAGGCTTCATTCAGGATAGACTGGTGACATTTCACAGTAGATTACACAGAGTATACACAGCCCTACAAGACACCAATTCCCAGCTCACTGCCACTACGGCTATTAACTCCTGACCAGCACAGGACACAAGACAGATTTATATATTAATACCAACCCACAAGTTGTACTTTTGTTTCTGCAGTTTCTGCAAACTGATCAGGATGAGGAAATTGGATTTTTAAAGTGTGGGAAACGGCGCAGGCTGAAACTGTGCACACACACTAAGTCATATAGACGGATGGGTAGTAGTGGGGGCAGGTTTAGTACCCAGCTCGGAAGAAAGAATCATTGCTGGAAGCCCAATTCCCCCCCCCCCCCTTCTTTAAATTTGTTTTTTAACTACTGTATTGTGTTGTACCACTGTACAAAAAATTTGCTGAAAAGCTACCCCCTTGGCATTTAAAGTCAGTGGAGCAGAACAGATGGTGGAGCAGGTTTTTTACTGGCAGGTTTTGTTACTGGTTCCCTGCTGTGTCTTTGCCCTCCATCCCCTGCAACATGATGTGCAGAGTGCGCTGCTCAGGACTACCTGTGTGTGCAAGCAATGCGTGAGTGGTGCAATGATCAGGGATTCTTTCTGTGTGGCAATCAGTGTCTCATATCTATGATGCCATCTAGTGGGGCCTTGAGACACAGCTGTATCATTCTTGGGGCACATCTGGCTATGGGGAGGGAGGCGGACTTGTACTGGGGGCACATCTGGCTACTGTGGAGGGGGCTTATATGCGAGTCAGTCACTTTTTCCTGGCTTCTGAGGGAAAAGTGGTTACCTCGGCCTATACATGAGAATATATGGTAATTTTGAAAAATATGATGCAATCTATCGCACCAGCAATAAAGGTGGCCACACACAATACAATTCTTTATATTTTTCAATTTAGGAATTACAACACATTTCTCATTGATTGTAACATTTGATTCTGATTCTGATCTGACCAATGTATACACGCGTTCGATTTTTTGCAAAATGTAAAAAAAATAATAATAATTACGGTAACAGAAAAAAATGGTTTGGGTCTATAAATCAAGGTATTGACAATCTATCCAATGCCATTGAATTTTCATATGAAAGATTCACAGCACCACGTCAGTAATGTATAGCTCTTTTATTGTAAAATCACAAAGAGATAGCCATAGCAGCGACAGACGCTGTTTCGGACAAGGTCCTTCCTCAAGCTGCATCAGGCTCTCTCTGAAATGTATCACAAATTGCCCCTTAAATAGCCACCAAAATTACAAAATGACCAATCAGAATGCAGAGGGGACGTGGAGGACCTAATGGGGAACTACAACAAGCCATATATGCTCAACCCCTTATGACATCAATACAATTAGCCAATCGTGAGATGCCACAAACATTCAAAATCCCCCTTACCTACCAAGTCCAACCGTCCAGGAAGAGGACCAGATGGAAAGCAGGAGTTCTAATCCATCTGTGTTACACCGAACGTCTAGACACTTCCTGTGAGCGTCCAGATGTGTCATTGATCACATGACTCACCGTACGCATAAAACCGTCAGCGCATGCGTAAAAACGTACGCATGAATCTCACAAGAAGAAGTCTCCAGACGCATACCAGCCGCATACACCGGCGCATAAAACGTGCATTTAAATAGAACGCGTAAAAGCATACAAAAACGTAAAAGTTGCATATAAGAACTCCACTCGCACACTGCATGACACATCACACATACAGAATGTGTAAAAGCATACATCAACGCGTATAGGTGAATATAACATCATATAAACGTCACATTGGACACATACAGAATGGTAAGTGACACAAATGGATAATAAATCTTATCCCTGCAAAAATCAAAAAGAAAAGAGAAAAGAGGATTAAAAAAAAAAAAAAAAAAAAAGAAGAAAACTATCCCCACGTCCCTTCTGCATCCCAGATACAAAAAAAAGAGACACATCACAATACTGTATTAATAAAAGCTCAAGATATAACCCAACAATAACCACCCCCAATAAAAAAGGGAAAAGATATGTGGAACCAGATTTATCAAAAAGCATACTATATCTAAGACCACACCAATAACCATGTAGACCCAAGTGTCAATTTTTTCCCAGAGTCACAAGCAAAAAGAGAGATCATAGACCCTGTTAAAGTGGATCCGAGATGAACTTTTACTCATTGCATAATTGTGTTCCTTTCCTATTGTTTATAGGGCATTCCTCAAGCCAAATACTTTTTTGTTTTTGTTTTAATACTCTAATTCCCTATAAACTAAACAAGCCTAGCCCACAGTTTTTCAGAGAGCCTTGGCAGTAGCAAGGGCTCATGGGAGCTCAGTCTGGGCAGAAGGAGGGGGAGGTATTACTAGCCAGAGATTTCAGAGGCACAGGGGAGGAAGGAGGAGGAGGGGAGATTAGGTTTTTTCCAAAGGTGCAGATAAGCTTGCCTGTTTGTAATGGTTACAAACAACATGGCTGCTGTCATTGTATCACAGGAATAAATAATCATATTATATTAAAGCTGTTTGCAGCTAGATATGCTGTGTAAACTATCTAAACTTTTGATAAGATATATAGACAAGTTACTGGTTATAGTTAGTTTTTCATCTCGGATCCACTACTACCCCCAAAGTTTCCAGGAGTTTAATCCAAACAGCTTCCCTTCTCAGGAGTTCCTTAGATCTATCACCCTTAAAGTTGCTGGGAACCCCGTCAATGGGTTCCCAGTCAATAGGTCTAGGTTTAACTTTGTCCCTCACTGTAGGGGCCCGTTTAAATGAAAACGGGAGGATAACAGAACTCCTCAATATGAGGAAAGGATTGATTCAAGAGGCCCCAATGTTTCCTCACAACAGACCCTCCCTCCCCTCCTGCCCATGGGCAGTACAGGACGGCGATTCGTCCTGCACCGTCTCGGATAGGCTTCAGCCTATCAGATGCCGGCGATCCCCCGCCAATCAGAGGCCGGGGATCGCCGATCTCCTTTACAGCGCTGCTGCGCAGCAGCGCCGTGCGACGTAAACACCGGGAATTTCTTCCCCGCGTGTTTACATTTAGCCTGCGAGCCGCGATCGGAGGCTCGCAGGCTGTTCACGGAGACACCCTCTGTGAACTGACATGGAACGGCCGCTCCATGTAAATCCACTTACGACCAGCCGCCGCCTATCGGCGTTAGGCGGTCGTTAAGTGGTTAAAATATACATGCCAAGACTCTTGCTGAATACCACAGAGTCGGACGTATTCCAAGACAAATGAGGGCCAATGTGGCTCCTTTATTGTTTCCAAAGGATGGGGACTTTTGTACCGGATGGGAGCATATCTGGAACAAGGCTGTCTTTGATGCTATGGTATACCTTGCGATTAGAATTCAACGTGAACTCTCTATCCTGGATGACAAGATCACCAAAACTAATACAGACCTTTAAGGTTTATTGTCTTTGGAAGAATACACTGGTTTTCAGGAACAACTGACATCTAAATTTGAGATCTATCGCTTAAAGGCAGAAGTGGAGAAAAGACAGAAGTTCCAAAGTGATAATAATGATTATACATTACGCTTCATTAATGCATGGCAAAAAAATCTCGTTTGATAGAAGTAGGAGACCTCCCACATCAAGACCGAGGAAGCCACGGCAGACACCAAACCGGTTACCAAGATCTAGTACAGGTGATAATTCCACTGATGCCCCATTGTCTTCTGATGACAGCACTGCTGGTTGTACTCGACGTAAAAACAATGCTGTGGCAAGCGATTCAAGCGGAAACAACGATGGAGCGAATGCCCAGCCATCCAACAAGATGAGTCTGAGACAACGAGGGAACCAGACCCTTCATTAGTTGTGAATATCTCTAAAGATCAACTTTCTGACACAGAGTTGCGAGCATTAAATCATGGATTAGGATTTTGTCCAACCAACTCGCTTGACTCTTTTCTCATGAACAAGAGTGCTTTAGATTTTTGCGCAACATCAAACGTAGTTTTTTTTTCTCCAACAATTCTTTTTTGTCTAGACCGCAGTATACTGAAGAGGGACTTTTTTCAGCTAGGGATTTGGGTCTAGGGAACAAAAGTTCCTTTTTCCTGCCAAGTCATCCTGTTATTGACCTATTTGCCTCAAAGGTTATGGAGGAAGTTCAATCTCTGGAGCGTGAATTCCGCAGTGGACACTTACACTATAGATCTAATATGAGTCAGTCGGATAGGTTGGTTCTTAAAGGACTTACGAGGCCAGATTTGCAAAAAAACCATAAAAAAAGTTAGATACCTGTGCGTGTTTGCAAGGCACGGAGGACGCCGTCCGCACCCTCCGTGCCGTTCCGCCTGGTCCCCGCTGCTTAATATGCCCCCGAACGGTCCCCGACCGCGCGGCCCGGGTCGTGCTCCCCAGCCTGTACCAAGATGGCCGCCGGAGCTGGCCGCGGCTGCGCAGTCCGCATAGCCGCGAGTGCGGCTGCGCAGCTCTAAGGCCAACCCCCCGATCCACGTAACAGTAGCGTGGATCGGGGAGTTGGCCTTAGAGCTGCGCAGCCGCACTCGCGGTTATGCGGACTGCGCAGCCGCGGCCAGCACCGGCCACCATCTTTGTGAAGGCTAGAGAGCCCGACCCGGGCCGTGCGGTCGGGGGTCGTTCGGGGGCATATTAAGCAGCGGGGACCAGGCGGAACGGCACGGAGGGCGCGGACGGCGTCCTCCGTGCCTTGCAAACACGCACAGGTATCTAACTTTTTTTATGGTTTTTTTACAAATCTGGCCTCGTAAGTCCTTTAAGAAATTACAGGATAATTTGAATATCACTATTAGGGCGGTGGATAAATGGGGAGCGGTGGTGGTCTTAGATACCTGCTACTACAAGAAGGAGATTTTCTCTCAACTAAATCAGCCTGATGTATACTAGAAGCTTACTGGTGATCCTATTCATCATATACGCAGAAGAATACAGACTATTCTGGATCAGGCATACTCTAGAAATACAGTGGGTTGCAAAAGTATTCGCCCCCTTGAAGTTTTCCACATTTTGTCATATTACTGCCACAAACATGAATCAATTTTATTGGAATTGCACATGAAAGACCAACACAAAGTGGTGTACACATGAGAAGTGGAACGAAAATCATACATGATTCCAAACATTTTTTTTTACAAATAAATAACTGCAAAGTGGTGTGTGCATAATTATTCGGCCCCCTTTGATCTGAGTGCAGTCAGTTGCATATAGACATTGCCTGATGAGTGCTAATGACTAAATAGAGTGCACCTGTGTGTAATCTAATGTCAGTACAAATACAGCTGCCTAGTGAGGGCCTCATAGGTTGTCTAAGAGAATATTGGGAGCAACAACACCGTGAAGTCCAAAGAACACACAAGACAGGTCAGGGATCAAGTTATTGAGAAATTTAAAGCAGGCTTAGGCTACAAAAATATTTCCAAAGCCTTGAACATCCCACGGAGCACTGTTCAAGCGATCATTCAGAAATGGAAGGAGTATGGCACAACTGTAAACCTACCAAGACAAGGCCATCCACCTAAACTCACAGGCCGAACTAGGAGAGCGCTGATCAGAAATGCAGTCAGGAGGCCCATGGTGACTCTGGACGAGATGCAGAGATCTACAGCTCAGGTGGGAGAGTCTGTCCATAGGACAACTATTAGTCATACACTGTACAAAGTTGGCCTTTATGGAAGAGTGGCAAGAAGAAAGGCATGGTTAACAGAAAGCATAAGAAGTCCCGTTTGCAGTTTGCCACAAGCCATGTGGGGGACCACAGCAACCATGTGGAAGAAGGTGCTCTGGTCAGATGAGACCAAAATGGAACTTTTGGCCAAAATGCAAAAAACGCTATGTGTGGCGGAAAACTAACACTGCACATCACTCTGAACACACCATCCGCACTGTCAAATATGGTGGTGGCAGCATCATGCTCGGGGGGTGCATCTCTTCAGCAGGGACAGGGAAGCTCGTCAGAGTTGATGGGAAGATGGATGGAGCCAAATACAGGGCAAACTTGGAAGAAAACCTCTTGGAGACTGCAAAAGACTTGAGACTGGGACGGAGGTTCACCTTACAGCAGGGCAATGACCCTAAACATAAAGCCAGGGCAACAATGGAATGGTTTAAAACAAAACATATCTATGTGTTACAATGGCTCAGTCAAAGTCCAGATCTAAATACAATCGAGAATCTGGCAAGATCTGAAAACTGCTGTTCACAAACGCTGTCCATCTAATCTGACTGAGCTGGAGCGGTTTTTCAAAGAAGAATGGCCAAGGATTTCAGTCTCTAGATGTGCAAAGCTGGTAGAGACATACCCTAAAAGACTGGCAGCTGTAATTGCAGCAAAAGGTGGTTCTACAAAGTATTGACTCAGGAGGCCGAATAATTACGCACACCTCACTTTGCAGTTATTTATTTGTAAAAAATGTTTGGAATGATGTATGATTTTCGATCCACTTCTCACATGTACACCACTTTGTATTGGTCTTTCACGTGGAATTCCAATAAAATTGATGCATGTTTGTGGCAGTAATGTGACAAATTGTGGAAAACTTTAAGGGGGCCGAATACTTTTGCAACCCACTGTATAATAGATGAGGATCTCCGGAGATTTTTGGTTTGTGACCACCCTGCTACCCCCTAGTTATACTCTGCCGAAAATCCACAAGAACCTACTCCGGGCACCAGGGAGACCCATTGTGGCTGGAGTAGGTTCAATTTTTGTTCCTTTGATGTATTGTTGGATTCTTACCTGAAAGATACAACTATGTTCCTTGAGAAGTTAAATGCATTGAATGTTGATTCCTCTGATATTTTGTTTGTTATTCTTGACGTGGAGAGCCTCTACACCTCCATCCCACATAATGGGGGTGTAGAGGCTGTGGACTGGTTTTTACTTACCCGATCGGATCTCTTTGAGGCCTCTTGCACACTGCACGCGATTCCGATTCAGATTCCGCTTTTTAATCAGTTTTTACTTCCGATTCCGGTTTGCAGTGTGCAGGGAGCAAACTGCAAATCAGAATCGTATGTAAAAACTGATTAAAAAGCGGAATCTGAATCGGAATCGCGTGCAGTGTGCAAGAGGCCTAAGGGACAGAGAAAATTTGCTATTTTTTTTTTTTTAAATCATACTGGAGGATCTCTCTGAGAGCTGTCCGACTGCTCATGTGCATTCCGAGCACGTTGCCTTCTTGGATACTGTGGTGATCCGGTCCGGTACGGTTTTTCAAACTGATTTATTTGTCAATCCAACTGACTGAAATTCTTTATTGGAATTTACTAGCTTTTATCCCATTTCTACCCATGAGCATATTCCGGGTGGTCAGTTGGGCAGAGTGAGACGTATTGTCTCGGAACCTGTTGTTCGAGAGATTCGTATTGTGGAGATGAGGGAAAAGTTCAGGCAGAGAGGTTATCCAGAGTACACCTTGGAACAATTACCTTCACGCAGGAAATGTATTTCCCCCTTAGTAATAAGCTGGGGTCTATTGTGAGGAAACATTGGGGCCTCTTGAAGCAATCCTTTCCTCATATTGAGGAGTTCTGTTATCCTCCCGTTTTCTTTTAAACGGGCCCCTACAGTGAGGGACAAAGTTAAACCTAGAACTATTGCCTCTACTGCGACTTCTAGAAGGGGCACTTTTCCTTGTCTGGGCTGCCATTTGTGCAGCCATTTTGTGAGGGGAGATACGTTCGCGCACCCATCCAAGTGTGAGAGGTTCTCTATACGGAGTCTCTACACTTGTGATTCTTTGTATATTTACTCCAATGCCCTTGTGGGTTGGTTTATGTGGGTGAAACCACATAGCGGTTGCGCGAGCGTATCTCCTCTCATAAATCGGCAATTAGGACTCGCAATATGGAGCAGGCTGTTTCACAGCATTTTACTGTGTGCCGCCATTCAGTTTCGCAGTTAAGGGTTCAGGTCATCAACGGGGTTCCCAGCAACTTTAAGGGTGATAGATCTAAGGAACTCCTGAGAAGGGAAGCTTTTTGGATTAAATGCCTGGAAACATTGGGTAATAGTGGACTTAAAGTGGATCCGAGGTGAACTTTTACTCATTGCATAATTGTGTTCCTTCCCTAATGTTTATAGTGCATTCCTCAAGCCAAATACTTTTTGGTTTTTGTTTTAATACTCTAATTCCCTATAAACTAAATAAACCACGCCCACAGGTTTTCAGAGAGCTTCGGCAGTAGCAAGGGCTCATGGGAGCGCAGTCTGGGCAGGAGGAGGGGGAGGTGTTACTAGCCATTGATTTTAGAGGCAGAGGGGAGGAGGGAGGAGGGGGGGGGATTAGGTTTTTTTCACAGGCTGAGTGCGCAATATACAGATAAGCCTGCCTCTGTGTAATGTTTACAAACAACATGGCTGCTGTCGTATCACAGGAAGAAATAATCATATTCTATTAAAGCTGTTTGCAGCTAGATCTAAACTTTAGATAAGATTTCATTTTTCATTTTGGATCCGCTTTAACAGGGACTATGATCTCTCTTTTTGCTTGTGACTCTGGAAACATTTTTTGACACTTGGGTCTACATGGTTATTGGTGTGGTCTTAGATATAGTATGCTTTTTGATATATTTGGTTCCACATACCTTTTCCGTTTTATTGGGGGTGGTTATTGTTGGGTTATATCTAGAGCTTCTATTAATATTGTGATGTGTGTCTCTTTTTTGTATCTGGGATGCAGAGGGGACGTGGGGATAGATTTTTTTTATCCTCTTTTCTCTGACTTTTGCAGGTATAATATTTTTTATCCATTTGTGTCACTTACCATTCTGTATGTGTTTATATGTTATACTCACCTATACGCGTTGATATACGCTTTTACACATTCTGCATGTGTGTCATGCGGTGTGGAAGTGGAGTTCTTATATGCAACTTTTACGCGTTTTTGTATGCTTTTACACGCTAAATTTAAATGCAAGTTTTATGCACCGGTGTATGCCCTGGTATGCGCCTGGTGACTTCTTGTGAGATTCATGCGTACGTTTTTACACCTTTACATGAGAGTCATGCACACCTTTTTATGCATGCGCTGACGGTTTTATGCGTTCGGTGAGGCGGAAGTCATGTAATTAATGACACGTCTGGACGCTACCAGGAAGTGTCTAGACGTTCGGTGTGACACAGATGGATTAGAACTCCTGCTTTCCATCAGGTCCTCTCTTGCTGGACGGTTGGACTTAGTAGGTAAGGGGGATTTTGAAGGTTCGTGGCATCTCACGATTGGCTAGTTGTATGGATGTCATAAGGGGTGGGGAATATATGGCTTTTTGAAACAAAGTCAAAAAAATAATACTCAAAATGAATACGGTTTTACTTTGCTCAATTGGTTTTACATTAATTTTCCATCCGTGGGTGAGTCCATTCAATATATACATGTGAAACCTATTGACTGAAATGTCTACCTTTTCTTTTAGTCAATAACATTGATCTCATCCAAGATCAAAGAAAAGGTAGAACTGAACAGTGTATGGACACTTTAAAGGATTAATTGTATTAACCGTGAATAATATAAATTAGAATACAAAGACGGTCAAACCTTTAAAAAGGTTTAGAAAACACAATAAAAGAAACCTGCAGAGTTTTGCTCTGCACTGTCAACCTTACCAGTTTACCTGGATCATGCATCATTTCGGCTTCCTACAGGTTCCCTGGCACTCCTAGAGAACTGACCTTGTAAGTAATTATCTGCTGGCCATTCCGCTGCTTGTGACTACTTTCCATTGTTTATACCCAGATACTCAATTGACAGAAATTGCTGCCTGTACTCAGCGCCTCTTACCCTCAAAACATAAGTAACGATAATACATGCAGGTGTATGTGTATAAGGAGATTCATGAAATCGCCTCCGCTGGTCATATCATGCCCAAATTCCATAGCTCCACTAATTCTCTACCCTGCATTGTGATAAAAAAGCACTTTATAATCAAATAACATCCAAGTAAACTAACACACCCTGATGAAGAAAACGTACTAAACTGTAGGGGTTGGAACTAGTGTTGTGTAATCAAAATTTAAATTAGATAGCTGATGCGTTCCACCCACGGTCTACGTAACTCCCCTACTTCCTCCTTCAAACCCAGGAGGAGGAAATAGTGGAGTTATGCTGACAGTGAGTGGAATGCATCAGCTATAGGCGGCAGCATAGGTAAAGTCAACCACCCCACCACGGGCAGTGCTATCTAATATTTAAATTCTGATTAAGTATAGCTATGTATTTATAGCTTACTACACTAGTTGGAAGTATCCCTGGCCATGTTAGCAAGCAGCATTGGAGTAAATCGTACCCCACAACTGGGAAATGACTGGGGGACCTGGCAGGCAAAGCACGCAGTTTTTTTTGTAGATTTCATGCTGAAATCTATTGAAAATCCATGAGTAGTGTGTGGTGAGATTCATTCAGGTAGATCCATTACTTTGCAGGCGCATGGTACAAAATGATTTCTTTATTTTCAGTCTACACAAGAAAACCTATTGCAGGAGTCTGGTTATTTTGTGCAGTTTCCGATAGCTTAGGTAAAGGAGAAAACCCTTGAACACTTACCCACGCATGACTGGCTGGAAGCTACTGTTCTGCATCCAACACCATCCACTTGGTTTGAGAGGTTTGGACTATCAGATGCTGTGCCATAAAGCACCAGGTCAAACTGGGTTAATGTTCCTATGGAAAGGAAGGAAAAAAAAAAGTCAATCAACTAAAGCTACTTTAAAATGTGAATAAACTGACACCAAATGAAGATTGAATTACATCAGCCCAAGTAGCAGAATTCCACCTAAAAAAAACCATTGTTCGCTGAGAACAATGACCGGAAACAAATCTGAGAACTCTCCCGCCTCGCTGACTAAAGGTGCCGGTGCCCACTAATAATACAATCTTACCACTTCTACGTAATATGAGAGGCTACAGTATCCAAACTATCTAAACTATAGTTTACCCTACTAAATAAAATTTGGTAAGGTAGTACAATCAAGAAACTAGGCAATTGATTACTAGGTTTCCATGGATGCATCAATTGATTAATTGATCTCTGGAAGTTTTAAGGGCATATTTAATAGAAAAGAGGTAGGTAGGTCGGTATGTAGGTATTAATGGTTAGATTAAAGGTCATACGTCATTCGTTTGTATAAAAAAATAATGTTTATTTTAACATCTAAAACGCTTGACAGTGCATAGAACATAGATAAAAAGACCCATAACTGCTTATTTTGACAATTCAAATGTTACCATACCAAATACATCATAATTAAGATTATTGCAGACCTCTTGGGTTAAGTCAATAACACTTCTTGGTGACTTGGATAAATCTAAGATTCTAGCATCCAAGCATATCGCTTATTGTACAATCAATATGGTATTATTAGTGGGCAGCTTTACTGTATTGCAATGACTTCCTATTATATTCTCCTCAATAGTAGGATAATATGATGGCTCTTTACACAGTGAAATGTTTATTCCCTGTTCTCCACAAAAGAAAATGACTGGAACTGCATTGGAGAGATTTTCAAGTGAGAAAGTATTCTCCATCGGACTATTACAAAGCCCTTTTACCACCTTTCTTTGCCTTAATAGATTCGACCCTAAATTCTGACTGCTTTCAAGGATTTAACATTTTATCCCAACAAAGTATGTGAAATAGATCCGGTAATAACTTTACAGTACTTACAGTACCGACCCCCCCCCCCCCCCCCCCCTAAAGACACCCCTCTCAGGAAACCCTCCCTAACCACTGTTTCTCTGTGCTAGCTATTGATCTCTTTTACTTTCACCATGCATAATTAGCTTTTTTGAATAAACCATGTAGCCTTATGTCCATTTTAAAAATGTTATGTTATACCTTGGACAAACAACCATTCTTATTGAACTTTAAGTGTTCCCAGAGTGCCCTGTAGGTCCTTGACTGCATGGCAAATGGCTTTACAGTAAAACCTGTGAACTGTCTGGTATATGTGTTGTATGTTCATGAAGTGTCCAGAATGTTAAGACCGAGTTGCTTCCAGTTTTGCATAGTAGTATTGGTGGTGTGCTGTGATCTCTTTCCTCCCACTGGCAAATTGAACGCTGGACTTTGTTGCAGCAAACATGGTCTTGATGAAGTACATCCCCTTCCATGCACTTGCACTTAGCTGTCCCAGCATTAGTACATTGCTAAAAGGTTCTTTGCATGTATCAAGCAAGTTCTTCAAATATATGTGTGTGAATATTGTTGTGCACTGTGATTTATTAATGGTTTTGGACATATTTATTGACTTGTAGCGCTGTAAAAATCTTGAGTGGACCACGTGCAAATTCCTTTCCAAACATGAAAGTTAAAATAAACCTGTAAGAGAAAGGAGTGCCCCTGGGAGGTACTTACCTCGGGAGGGGGAAGCCTCTGAATCCTAATGCGCAGGCAGCACTGATTTTTCTGAGTTTTGCAATTCAGAGTGTGAATGGGGCCTTATATTGGTCAGGCACCTATGGTCAACACAGATATTTGTCCTTCCAAAACGCTAATAAAGGACTGCCAATTATGTCATTTTTTTTTCTTGTTCAACTGCTAAAATATACTGGGTAGAGGCTGCTTTATGCAAATATGCTTGCGGCTTGAGATTCATAGATTCCATCACAGCTACCGCTCATCCTTTAAATTATTATAATCAAGCTTTCTTGACTGACAGCTTCAAGCTCCAGCAAATCAAAGCAGAGCGCCAGAGGAAACCTGGCTTGCTTTTTATAGTGTCAGTATGACGGTACACAGCACACAGGCATGTCTGTCCTAAATACAGGGCAGGAGGAAAGCTGTGTACAGAAGCAGAACCACAGATCCTGTCACTAACAATCCTCTTATTCAGGTGCAGGGAGGTATCTTGTGAGCAGACAGAGACTGTGCATGCGAATACTAAGCAGCTAATTGGAGTCCTGTGCTGTGTGACCCATCTGTGTGTGAGTGATAACTCGCTGCTCCTTCCCCCCCACCCCCAACTCTCGCTTCGCTCTTCTCTACACTTGGTTCCACGTGACGAGCTGCTTAATATAACAAACCAAATTGAGTGGTTTCAATCCTCCACACGGCTGACAAAATGTAGTAAATAAACAAGCCCTTCTTTCTTATCTTGCCCACATTCCATGAATACAAAAACAACACACACTGAGCTATTCCAGCGGACCTGCAGAGCGGGAACTGAGCAGTAAGTGCTGCAGTCATTCAGGCAGCAATTACTGACAAGTTTGTTCTATCCATACTTGTCATAAAGATTTCCAATCTTCTTACAGTTTACAGAAGTTTTCACTCCTCATCGGGTTATAAGCGACTGTAGATTACCAACTCAGACTGGACCAGAGAGATCCTTTATGTGTTCCCACTCCTGTATGGACAGACCTAATCTGCTTAGTGAAAAGAATACCAGCACAGCTGATCTTGGTTTAAAGAACTGTCATTAGCAGAAAGGAACTATAGTAGAAACAAGGGTTAGCCAGGCTGGTACAGATCAGAGGAGATGGGGTTGCTGTGAGATTAAAGAATGACACCTGCCATGTAGCAGCACAACAGTGAAATATCCTCTGAGGACTCAGGAATGCACAAGATGTGGGTAGCTACTTCAACTGTACTAGAACTCCGGTACAGAAAATACAACAGCAACAACACTCCGTGCATTGCTTTTACTGCTCACTTCCCAAACCATGTACAGAATAGAACATGAGAGCATTAATGAGTACAGAAAAAGTTTGGTAGAGCAAGCTTTTGGGGATCTGTCTTATTGTTTGGGCTATTTTCAGATAAAAGTATTATAGAGCACGAGTCGATGAGTTAGAGCAAAATTACAGATATACCGTAATACTTATTCAACTCTGGCAAATTTGACATAAAATTAGTCTAAAAGTCTAAAATTGGATTAAATCTTTCCTTGAAGACTTATCGCTGATTACACATTTAGACCACTGTTCCTCTAGACTTTCATATAAGATGTAGAGACCTGTTTTGTGAGCAAGCAAAGGAAAGAATGTTATCTTGGTGACAGATGCACTAATTAGCAATACAGCATAAAGTGGCTTATTGTGTTTTGCTTTTTGCTGATTAGCAGCAGCGTATTTGTTTGCATCACATACGTAGCTCCCCCTGATCGTGCAGCTGTTTGCAAGGAGGCAGTAGAAATATGGGAATTTCTGCTGCCACCACGAGTTGCAAAGGGAATGGATTCCCCCCTCCCCCCCCCCTTACACAGATGACATTTCTTTGGCACAAAGGCTGGTAGCATGAGTACAGTGGTTTGCAAAAGTATTCGGCCCCCTTGAAGTTTTCCACATTTTGTCATATTACTGCCACAAACATGAATCAATTTTATTGGAATTCCACATGAAAGACCAATACAAAGTGGTGTACACGTGAGAAGTGGAACAAAAATCATACAGGATTCCAAACATTTTTTACAAATAAATAACTGCAAAGCGGGGTGCGCGTAATTATTCAGCCCCCTTTGGTCTGAGTGCAGTCAATTGCCCATAGACATTGCCTGATGAGTGCTAATGACTAAATAGAGTGCACCTGTGTGTAATCTAATGTCAGTACAAATACAGCTGCTCTGTGAGGGCCTCAGAGGTTGTCTAAGAGAATATTGGGAGCAACACTGTGAAGTACAAAGAACACACCAGACAGGTCAGGGATAAAGTTATTGAGAAATTTAAAGCAGGCTTAGGCTACAAAAAGATTTCCAAAGCCTTGAACATCCCACGGAGCACTGTTCAAGCGATCATTCAGAAATGGAAGGAGTATGGCACAACTGTAAACCTACCAAGACAAGGCCGTCCACCTAAACTCACAGGCAGAACAAGGAGAGCGCTGATCAGAAATGCAGTCAAGAGGCCCATGGTGACTCTGGACGAGCTGCAGAAATCTACAGCTCAGGTGGGGGAATCTGTCCATAGGACAACTATTAGTCATGCACTGTACAATGTTGGCCTTTATGGAAGAGCGGCAAGAAGAAAGCCATTGTTAACAGAAAAGCATAAGAAGTCCCGTTTGCAGTTTGCCACAAGCCATGTGGGGGACACAGCAAACATGTGGAAGAACATGCTCTGGTCAGATGAGACCAAAATTGAACTTTTTGGCCAAAATGCAAAATGCTATGTGTGGCGGAAAACTAACACAGCACATCACTCTGAACACACCATCCCCATTGTCAAATATGGTGGTGGTAGCATCATGCTAGAGACTTGAGACTGGGGCGGAGGTTCACCTTCCATCAGGACAATGACCCTAAACATAAAGCCAGGGCAACAACGGAATGGTTTAAAACAAAACATATCCATGTGTTAGAATGGCCCAGTCAAAGTCCAGATCTAAATCCAATCGAGAATCTGTGGCAAGATCTGAAAACTGCTTTTCACAAACGCTGTCCATCTAATCTGACTGAGTTGGAGCTGTTTTGCAAAGAAGAATGGCCAAGGATTTCAGTCTCTAGATGTGCAAAGCTGGTAGAGACATACCCTAAAAGACTGGCAGCTGTAGTTGCAGCAAAAGGTGGTTCTACAAAGTATTGACTCATGGGGCTAAATAATTACGCACACCCCACTTTGCAGTTTTTGTTTTTTTTCAATGTTTGGAATCATGTATGATTTTCGTTCCACTTCTCACATGTACACCACTTTGTATTGGTCTTTCATGTGGAATTCTAATAAAATTGATTCATGTTTGTGGCAGTAATATGACAAAATGTGGAAAACTTCAAGGGGGCCCGAATACTTTTGCAAACCACTGTATATGGACAAGGTGGAGTTGATTGGTACAGCAAGTTGCCACAGACTATAAAACTTTCATATCTTGAATGCTGCAGCCCAATTTGCAGAAGTGCTGGCTCACTAGATTGTATCTTCTTACTCTCATATAATCGAGTCTCATAGGGTGGAGTCAATGAATATAAACTCTTTACACCAGGTGACAAAGCAGTTCTTTGTCTTGTGCTTAGGCTGCTGGCTGTGATCCTGGCTGGGTAAGATAGTATTGGGTCTGTGTATGGTGGGGGTTCTTTAGAAGGTCTTAGGAAGCTGCATTAAAGGATACCAGAACCGAATGGTTCTTGTAAAAATCATAGCAGCACTGTGTAGGTTGTAAATAGCACATACCAGCTGCTCCTCCTACCGCCCTCCTGCTAATCATGTGACGCTTGGTTTAGTGGAGCGCACACGCAGCACGGAGGGGTCAGTGTGCTTCTGAGCCTCGCACTATGCACCGGCCAGATGTGAAGAGGGAAGGACATACTGCGCACACAGGCCGCAGTATGTCCGGGTCAAAGTTCAGTAAAGTCAGCGCTGCGTAATATGCTGGCGCTTTATAAATACAATAAATAAATAAAGTCGCCGCACACCGGGATGTATACACGGAGAACGGCGGCAGGAGGAGCAGCTGGTGTGTGCTATTTACAACCTACACAGTGCTGCTATCATTTTTACAAGAACCGTTTGGTTCTGGTTTCCTTTAAGACTAGGTATTAATGGATTTATTGCGAGAGATGTTTTCAATGGTTTATGTTTTTATATTGTGAAATAATCAGGGCTGTGGAGTCGGAGTCGTGGAGTCCGGCAATTTTGGGTGCCTGGAGTCGGAGTCGGAGTCGGGGAAAAATGCACCGACTCCGACTCCTAATGAATTTGTAACTGTAATTAAAATAGAAAATATGATAAAATGTTCTATTTCTCAGATAAAAGTCATTAAAAATAATGTATATATACAGTATATATACAGTAATAGCTGTGCTTAGTCTACAAAAATGAAATAAACCAATCAAAATTAGTTACTTGTGCTGCTTCAATAAAGCAGTCCCCGTATTTTTAAAGTCAGATATACATATCTGATTGTGACTGTATATATGATGTGTACACAGGAATCTCTTATATATACTAAATAACATCTATGCTGTAAGAATAAAGCCTGATGTGTAGCTATGTCACTAATAGAGATGGTCAACGAGATGGAAATAATTCTGCATTGATGCTGATTTATGCAAATGTATGCACTCCCTTTGCTGATGAAATCAAATAATTTGATATGTTATTAAAATTTGGTTTTATACATACCTGGGGGCTTCCTCCAGCCCCCTTCAGGCTAATCAGTCCCTCACTGTCTTCCACCACCCGGATCTTCTGCTATGAGTCCTGGTAATTCAGCCAGTCAGCGTTGTCCGGCCGCATGCCGCTCCCACAGCCAGGAACATTCTGTACCTGCGCAATAGTGCTGCACAGGTGTAGTATGCTCCTGGCGGCAGAGTGTGTGCATGCGCACTACGCCTCACTGGCTCAAGTACCTGGACTCATAGCAGAAGATCCAGGTGGTGGAGGAGGACAATGAGGGACTGATTATCCTGAAGGCGGCTGGAGGAAGCCCCAGGTATGTATAAAACTTTAATTTCATCTGTCTCAGGTTTACTTTGTTACACAGTAGTACTATACTCTACATATGCACTCCCCACAGAGCTGCAGGGAATCCACTGAGGATGCTGTTCACATTGAACACAGAGGTGTTGTCTGTTTACAATCTCCTCATTCCTCTGCAGAGTACCTGCACATCATTCTTACATGTACCCACACTTACATTGCCTAGGGCCTGATAGATGTTCTTTGTTCCGGTTTGTACCTTTTACAAGTACTCTTACCAAGGACTAGTTTTAGTCTAAAGGGAATAAATATAGTAGTCTACATATCCTTCTCACTTCAGTTGTCTTGTAAAATTCCTAAGCGTTGGCAGTTAAGAGACGAATTTCATGTTACATACTTTTAATCAACAAAATTGTAATATGCAAATTAGAGGAGTCTGAGTCGTGGAGTCGGAGTCGGTGGAATCCTAAACTGAGGAGTCTGAGTCGGAGGATTTTTGGACCGACTCCACAGCCCTGGAAATAATGTGTATATCTTGCTTTATGCAGCTCATAAATGTTTGTACATGTAGTGCAAATCCCACATACAATATAAACTTTATTTATACAGTTGTTGGTGTGCATTTCTTTGCCAACGGCCACCTAGACTTAGGAAATAAATACTGTGTTTATTAATATGCGATTGTTAAAACAATATTTTCAACAATCGTATTATTATTATTATTATTATTATTAACAATATTGATTTCTTACACAGGCTGCACAGATGTATAATACTTCACGGTAACACTTAAGTTCACATCTGAAAATAAGTTTGAAGAAGGGGACTAGATTTCTGAAAGCAGTAACTGTTAAAGGGAACCTAAAGCTAGGCTTCCATATTTATTTTCTTTTAAGCAGTACCAGTTGCCTGGCTATCCTGCTAAGCTATTTGGCTGCAATAGTGTCTGAATCACACACTTGAAACAAGAATGCAGCTAATCCGGTCAGACTTCAGTCAGAGCACAAGATATGCATGCTTGTTCAGGGTCTGTGGCTAAATGTATTAAAGGCAGATGATCAGCAAGACAGCCAGGCAACATTCACAGTTTAAAAGGAAATATATATGGCAACCTCTATATCCCTCTTGCTTAAGGTTCCCTTTAAAGGTATAATCAAGATACAGAAACATTTTTATTTCACTGGTACAAATTTCAAAGAAATATGTAGCAGTAATTGCTCTTCAGAAAACGTAAGATCAGAAATATTATGTGACATTTGAAGGTTCTAAAAAAAACAGGAAGCTGCCAACTAGAAGAGCACTCTCTCAGTATCTCTGATTTAACCACTGTCTGTAAGTACAGCTTCCCATAATTGTTTTTTTATTACAGTCCCATCTCCAAGCGAAAGTCTGAAAATACTGGTAATCTGAGTGTTTGGATGTGATATGTGGCTTCTGCAGAACAACGGACTGCAGTGACAGCTGCTTCCTCCGACTGAAGAGTGGTCCAGCTCTTACTCACTTGTATTAGGATGCACACACATCCCAATATGAGTGAATGGGAGGTAGACCGCTCTTCAGCCAGGCGTAAGCAGCTATGAATGAAGCAGACCTCAGCACTTCCACTGCTGCACTCTACTTTTAATAGATTTAGCCACCATAAGCTTGTACAAAACTCTCGTGCATAGTCTTTATCCTACATGGGGGTGATCTCTGCACCTCTCTAGCCCCCCAGTCACCTATCAGTTGCAGCAGGTGTAGAAGCTCTCTGGGTGTGCTGCAGCTAACCAATGGCCAAAATCAAGCTAGATTCTGGCAGTATGCCATCCTTTCCAGGATTTGCAGCTGATTACTGCCGATTTCTGAAAAAAACATTCTTTGGTCGCCTTTAGGTCACCCTCTTTTTCACCTCAATTTGCAATATATCCAAAAGAAAAGTCTGGGGAATTGTCCATGGTCTGAGCATGTAATGATTATTGTTGAAGACTTGGAAGTCTGCCTTCTACTCAGGAAAAGGATCTTTTTGTACAGGAACGTTGTGTTCATACGAGTTATCAGAACAAGCCATTTCCTCTACATCAACAAAGCACTGAAAACTATTAGGGATTTTTAGGATCATTACAGAAACTTGTTCCACGTGTGCTGGAAAAGCTACACACCATCTAACAGAATAATTGGAAGAACAGAATAAAAAGTGGATTAACTAGATAAAAAGACCATCTTAAAAGTTTACATTGAAATGGGTTTTGAAACGCACTGTTTCTACCACACAATTAATGCTTTGCTGACTGACATAATGCAAGGTAGAATGAAAGTGGATCTGTTGGAGAAGCTGTATTCTAGCCTCGTCCTACAACTAGAAGGTGCTGCAGGCCGACTCCCAGAGGCAGTGCCATTTTTTTTCCCAACATGTCACTGGGCATGATGCCGATCAAATCTTTTTCATTAAATGTTACACAGTTTCTGCAGACTGCAGGTCTGATTTATCAACATGTGCAAAGAAAACAATAGCAAACGTTGTTTAGGGTTGACCAATCAAGTATCGGCTGTTAAATGTCACAACAACTTTCACAACAACTGTATCAACTGTAGTCCAGTTTGCTCTGCACCCATGTTGCTAAATCAGCCCTAGTACTTGGCAATGCCTATGGGCTAGTCTGCAGATAGTACACTGGTTATAAGTGCTTGCAGGCGTACCATCTGCAGATGAAAGTTGTAATGTTTGCTCGCTTCTAAGAAGCACTTAAGGACGAAAAACTTTTTTTTTTGTCAAAAAGACCCCGGCCTCTGATAAGAAGCCATCGGTTTTTCTGCCAGGGACTAAGATCAATGAAAGGTGTACATGGGGGGTGGGGTTAGGGCGCGGGAGCACGCAGAAGCACAGCAGCAGCCGCCTGGACGTGACAATCACGTCGAGGCGGCTTAAATGGTTAAGAATATGCAGATGAAAAAAAACACAGGTTTTAAGGAAAAAATATTTTCAGCACATCATAATAAATAAAACAAAAATGAAAAAGCTCTACAAATTATTTTTTGAAGGCATTTTCAATTTAAAAACTTTTAAAGTTTAAAGATAAATTTCGTTTTTTACTAAATGGTGCAGAGACAATTATGTCTGACGTGCAGTAACTTATAAGCAAACAAAACTCCAAACAGTAAAAAATGGACTAATATGGTCTGCAGCCAATACATGATGTGCTTAGCACTTTGCTCCCTGCCGTGTTTTTGTCGTAATTGATCATAAAAGCATTATTGGGCTAATTCAGTGAGATTTATGTTTCTAGCCTCTCCACTTCATACAGTCGGTAGCATCAAGGTGAGCCTTACCATAATTGTTGTTGCCACTGGTGTTTTCTATCACGAGCACCCACTCTCCTGCTGGGTTTTCATCCCACGAATGGGTCGTCATAAAAGACCAGTCATTAAAGCCATCCGCAGAGTAATCCTGAGGCCTAAGACACGAGAAAACAATTAACACATCTTCATCTCTAACTATTTATCTACCGACAAGTTAACAATAGTGGAAAAAAGAGGCCACTGATAGAACTTTAATGTTATCCTGTTAGGAAAAAAATAAACTGCCCCAGGGTCGGTGCTTACATCTGGATCTTAATGAGGCTTCCCCCATCCACTTCAGCCTTGAAGATCCAGCCGCTGGCAGCCCTAAACGGCACGTGGCAATATTTACCTAGCTTGTACTGCTCCTGTGCAGGAGCACAGATATGTAACTATTGACGCACACTGAAGCCCCTGCTGCACCTTCACCACCGGGGGCTGCCAGCAGGGCTGGATCCTTAAAGAAAACCTGAACTGAACATTAAAAGTAAAAATAAACATACACAAGTCATACTTACCTCCTGTGTAGTCTATTCCTCAATCTATTTTTCCTCTCCCGCATCCTGTTTGTCCACTGTGATCAATGGAATTCTCCGTCCTCCATTTTGAAAATATCCATTACCCCATAACAGCTTCCTGGTCAGCACACAGTTAAACTGTAACATCGCCCACTTGAGCCATAGGGAAACATGGACATTAGCTGGTACATCAGTTTTCCTCTCAGCTATAACTGACAGCAACTGATATTGTACTGACAGCAACTGATAAATTTCAGATCTGACAAAATATTGTCAGAACTGGAAGGGATTATTGTCAGAAGAAAATGGTGAGCTTCTGAGAGGAACTGATGGCAAGGTAACTATGTAATGTTCATTTGAAGTTACCTCATGTGTTTATTTTAAATAATTTTACTCAGTACAGGTTCTCTTTAAGGCTGAAAAGGATGGGGAAGCTTCATTAGGCTTCAGAGGCTTCCCCCTCCCGAGGTAAGGACCCCCAGAGAGCATTTTTTTTCCTTACAGTTTCTCTTTAAAGAAACACTGAAGTCTAATTTTTTTGCCTTATTTTCTTATTCAGCCTTCTTCAGCATTAAATAACTTGTTCTGCTGTGGGGATGCGGCGATTCAGCTTAGAATTTAATGCTGTGAAAGGAGGAATAAGAAAATAAGGTAAAAAATGAGACCAGTATTTCTTTAAGGGGAACCAATAGATTCAATTGTCTCTCACTAGGATGTTCAACTATAGCAAATTCTACTTGCAAACTTAAAAAACATGGGGCAGCAGAGGTTAGATTTAGGCTAGATAGTCACATAGGTTGAGGAAAAATAAAAAAGACATCCATTCATCAAGTTCAAACAGAAACATTGGTAATACACGGTTCCAGAAATTTCTGGGCCCCATACTGGGCAAACCCACTGCTACAGAATGGCATTCTGAATCTACATTATACTAGCAAGCATCCCCCTCAGAACTTGCAGCTCTAGTCAAGTGTCTGATAAGTGCCCTCATTTGTTTCATGGTAGGACATACTGTACGCTGTAACTGACACATGTATTATTCTATGTATTCAACAGAAGAGGTTGGTCTCTGTGTAATAGTGGGCGTTTGGGGCTGATCTAGAACCACCTTTTGCTCCTGCTTTTTTTCTACCTCTGTCAAATACAATTGCATTATTCTATCGGTACCCCATTAAAAGTCCCATTGGAGGCCCCTTTAGTGACCAAAATTTAAAGGGTCAATCCAAGCAATCCTGATATATATATATATATACACGCACACATCAATATCTATCTATCTATCTATCTAAATATACATATACACAGTGTGTGTGTGTGTGTGTGTGTGTGTGTGTGTGTGTGTGTGTGTGTGTGTGTGTGTGTGTGTGTGTGTGTGTGTGTGTGTGTGTGTGTGTGTGTGTGTGTGTGTGTGTGTGTGTGTGTGTGTGTGTGTGTGTGTGTGTGTGTGTGTGTGTGTGTGTGTGTGTGTGTATTAGATGACCGGTGTCCACATATATAATACATTACACATATGTGGACGCTGGTGTCTAATCAAGCCTCTTGGGACCCGAGAGAAGATCTCATAGTTGTAGATTGTTGCTCCTGAAACTCATTTTACGGAATGCTTTTTCCCAGAATATGAGATGTATGGAAAACCCAACAGGGAGTCTGAGACTTTCACCTGCTGCTGAAATATCCAAGAGATATAAAAACAATCAATCTATCAGCATAAAGTCTGAGGCTTGAACAATTTATTTTGGTTGGTCGGACCTTTCAAGTTGAGGGGGGAAAGAAATCGACATTTGCGCATCTTGTAATAACGACGTTACCTTGGTGCCAGCAGACAAGAGCGGGTGCCCATAGGACTTGTCAAATAAATGGCAAGGTCTCCCCTGCGGTTGTAGGACAAGGTTAGTCTGGCTTGAACATGCTCCAAAGTGCTGATGTCATTAGCCATTCCAGTGCACGGCTCCACTTTCCGTCTGACTTCCAAACGCTTTCCTATGTCCCTAGGAGAAACATTGTCAAGCATTCATTATATGCCAATTAGCGATCTTCCGTGCCATATCAACAAAGAATGTGAATTATTTAGGTCACTAGCCACCATCATGAGAGCACATGTTCTGGAAGCAGCAATTTAGCTCAAAGAATGAACAGTTAATGTAGCAATGGCTGTACAAAGCAAAGTGAAACAACAGAAAAGCCTCTGATAATGCGCTTGATTGAAGAAGTAGGTGCATATAAGTAAATACAGAATAGGAGCTGGTATAATTACAATGTCTGAGGCCCAAGTTGCATAGTTATATTAGTAAGTCACTCAGTTGTGAGACAAAGCAACCAATCAAGGATTGATACTCTGCACTGGTGGCTCTCCAAATCAGATTCTGCTTTTTGGCAATGCGGCTGCATGCTATGCCAGAAGCTAGTGAAGGCAAACATAACGGTGTACATTATATGCCAGAGAACCAGGTGTCCCTTTCACTCCCTGCTTTTCATTATTCTGCAGCATAAAATGGTGCGCACATCTCAGGCTTGCAAAACACAAATGAGTGTAAGCAATCACAAATGATTACCAGTAATATACCATCATATTAATTGATAAGTCTTAAATGCTTTCAAGGGGAAATAAACACAATGCACGCCTGTAGTGGGCCGATTATTCGTCTTTAAGCCTCAGAATCAGGAAAGAATGGGGGTGCAGGAACATTCAAGTACATGGCACAGCAATGCACAGGCTCTGCCAAAAAGAGAGAGACCAGGAGAAGACCAAAAAGGTCAAAGGAGGTAAAGGGCCGTTAGAGGACCTCACTAACTGCCCAGGTCCACCCTTGATTTTTGAACACGGGACTGGGGCAGTTAAATCTGTATTGACTAGAAGTATCTCTTAATCTTTTTACATGGATTATAATCTGAATTAAATGTGAAGGTTGCTGAAAAACAGGCTTGTTAGATCTTGTAATTTTAAATGAATTGTCAAAGAGCTGACTACAGCTGACAAAGGGACCTTAAAGGGCAGGTTTATTTTTATTTATTTTTTGCAGCTAAGGACTTCAAAACATTTTTTAAAGGAGTATATTACAAATGTTATTTTTTTTTATCTTAAGTTCAATCCACTGAAACATCAAGCAGTCCCCATGTCATTGAAAATTATAAGTAAAAACGCAGTCAATACAGAAATGCATTACCTCATCTTCTCCGCTGCCATCTATGCGGCACAGATCTTGTTAGTTATCGGCGCCCAGCAATTGACTTAGGCCCCGTTCACACTGCACGCGTTCCTATCCGCGTTTCGGAAACGCGTGCAGGAGGCAGTCACGCACGACATCAGATGATGCATGGCCTAATGCTCATTTTGCTGGGATAGCTCTCAAAGGAGTAGACTTACAGGTTATGTGATTGCTCTGAAATTCCAAGACTTCAGGAAAAAAGTAAATAGCAGCTACTGCAGTTTTTGGTGTAAAGAGGTCATGTGACAGGACCTACATTAACAATGGCTCAGTCAAAGTCTGAAAAAAAAAAAAAAAAAACAGGAGTCTATCGACTAATTCTTACAGCTGGCAGAATGAGAAGTGCAGAAAAGGCTGTGGAAATCTATAGGCCAGCTTCACTCATGATGGCTGCTTTCTGGTGTCAAGTCTCAATGTTGTATTTAGAATCACTGAAGACCTTATGTGTATTGTCTAGTGCTTTCCTTTAAAGAAACCAAAATGCACTTTGGTTTTGTAAAATAAAAAAAAATCACGTAGTACGTCAATGCAAAGCAAAAGGTGCACTGGTGAACGGAAATGACAAGGGCTGTACTGAGGCTAATACCTGTTTGTGGTTAATAATTAGGCGAAACCTCAATGTGATTCACTTACACCAGACATAATTCATGTATTTCTAGTTGTTGTGGAATAATGGATATGAAGCAAAAACAAAGAGCAGTCATCAAGGTATTGTCACTGGTTTCATTGCCATTAAACGTCTTAAAGCTTTGCACATTACTCTCATATTGCCACCGATTTGTGAGCCCTTCGTGGACACTGGCAGCTATACATCCTTATTGTGCTCCAGACTGCTCTTCCTTTCTGATTATATCCATGGTACTTGAACACCTATTCCTCAACACATAATGGTAGTCATGCAGGCATTACCACTCTTCTAGACTAGTGTAAAAGCATCACATTTGAGTCTTTCTGGGAAAATGTGAAGCAGCACAAGCAGGGGCTCAGATCCATTGTCAAGAGGCATTCATGAGCTTAATGGTTCCTGAGCATTAAAAATGAACGCTTGCCATAATGATACATAGTACAAGCTGAAGTAGAATATACGGCCAATGTCATCACTTTCACAGGGAAATGTCTGCAATAATGGATGAGACAATTTAGAGCTAATCAAAAGTCTATAGCATGCTGGGAACACACTGACAAACTTGATGTGGCCTATTTAACTAAACAATGCAAGGAGCCACCAGTCATAATTCCCTGTGAAGAATCCCTAATCGCTGAGAATGTTTAATGCATAAACTTGCACATTTGTACTTTATTATTTTATTACCGTACATTGTAAACCGGCTTTAATTTATCAGGCTGAAAGCACTCTGTCTGGGCCAACCCTGAGGGTGCACACGGCACTGGATGAGAAGGCCAGCTTCAATATGCACAGCTATCCATTGCACCTAACTTCAACAGCAGATGGGTGAAATAAAATGAAGACTCGGAAAGGTTATTGGAAGCAGTTTGCTTATCCCCAGCTACAAGCAGAGCACGAGATAGAGCTGCAGCTGTTTTCCCCTGCAGGGCTCCATTCATGCTTAGTTGGACAGACATCTCTTTGAGCTCTGGCTCTGACCCAGTGAGGTGTGAATGGCTTGTGTGTCTAAATCCCCCATAGAGCCAAATCCAGGTAATACACAGTCTGTTCCCATCACTGACTGCGCATTTATATCATAGTGAGGAGCAACATTAGCAATAACACCAGGAGCTGTATCCGTTTACATATGCTATGCTGAGGGAAGACAAAATGATCTATATTATTTTCCGAGAAGCAGGAGAGAATGAAGGTCTTGTTCACTTGTTGAGCACTATGTACTGCCACAGCTCCTGTGCTGCTTTCAGAGCATGGATGGATGACAGACATCATTTAAAGGTGTCCTCCCATAAAATCAAATAATGAATAGTTCAAGAGGATTTTTAGAATTGAACAAAAAAAAAAAATAAAAAAAAAAAATAAAAAGAAAAGAAAATCTGTTCAGCATAAAGGCCCTAAACATTCCCACACATTATACCCAATATAGAAATGCCTGTAATGGAGACCATGACCAGGTAAGGATGGGCTCACAGAAGTTTTTCCTTAGGGCCTGTTTCCACTACATGCAGATTGGATGCAGAATGGATGCAGAAAAACTGACTCCAATAAATGCCTATGGGAAAATCTGCATCAGAATAATCGCGTTTAGTGGAAACAGGCCCATAGGCATTCATTAGAGTCAGTTTTTCTGCATCCAATCTGCATCAAATCTGCGTGTAGTGGAAACAGGCCTTTATTATATAGCATTTATGTGGACTACATAGGGAGCTGTATTGACAACATTTTCACATCATTCTCTGCCTAACAAAGTTAGCTCTTTTTATCGATCAATAGATTTGATAAAATCGTTGAAACCAGCTCCTAATCCATTATAAAAAAAAGAATGCATGTTAGGTCATAATGATAACTAGAAGTTCAAACTTATACATACACAAGTTGGCCCCTGCTTAAAGGATACCTGAACTGAGAGGGTTATGGAGGTAGCCAGATTTGTTTTCTTTTAAACCGTACCAGTTGTCCAGCAGTACTGCGGATCTTTTTCTGCAATAGTATCTGGATCACACACCTGAGACAAACATGCAGCTAATCCAGTCAGACTTCAGTCAGAAATCTGATCTGCATGCTTGTATTAGAGGCAGATAATCAGCAAGATTTCCAGGCAACTGGTATTGATTAAAAGGAAATAAATATGGCAGCCGCCATATCCCTCTCACTTCATGCGTACTGTAACCAATTATATGGCTGTGAAAATTGTCTGTGCCAGAAATTACTTAGCTGGGTTATATAAAAGGGTGCTATTACATATGCAACCAGATGTGTTTTTTCGGTACTTATCCGTTAGCCGGGCGCATCCTCTAGGTGGCGACAAAACTCCACCAGAGTTACCTCTTTCCCTACTATCCATGTCGGCCTGGAGGGGGAATAGTAATTAGCGCCACCTGCCGGATGCGCCCGGCTAACGGATAAGTACCGTTTTTTCATTGCCATTCAAAGTTTACAGAGGTGATATCACATTACCATAAAGTGTGTATTTCTGTTCATTTGATTAAAATTAAATTTAAAAAAAAAAAAACACTACTAAAATTACTAAATTTCACTGTGATTCAATGGGCCTGATGCACAAGGTAAAGTTGGTATGCGCAGTGATTATGCAGCAATTTTACCATTACTAACATGGGGGGCACCATGTGTTAATACTTAAGTGCCGCGGTTGTTACTGCGGTAACATTCACATTGCTACGGAAACACGCAGTTAACCCGCCGTGTATTGCATAAGGCCCAGTGCACTAGGACAATAAAACATGAAAATGTCACCAGTGGCGATTATCATTCATAAATACTGTGCACGCAATCCTTAATCAAAAAAGGCTTACTCAAAAACGAAGTCATAAAAGTTCAGTCATGTGCTTGCATGTGTGGTAAAATACGTGAAGGAAACAGAAGAATTTCGTGGCAAGAATACCGAAATGGACTGCATTTAATGTCATTTCACACTCCAGCCAAGTACTTCAGGGCAGTAGCAGAGCTTGAAGACCATTTCATATAATTGATGTCTTGCAGTGTACCCCTAATTGGAAGGCTGGCTTCAGCACAATCAGATGGCAGAGCTCTGTACTTACAATCAGCCAGCCAGCAGTGACACACCTCCACCCAGCTCGCAGCACCGCAGTTCTATCAGCGGCTGCAGTAATTAAGGTATAGTGTGCAGCGCGGCATGAGGAAAATGGCTCACAAACCATCATACAGAGATTGTGCTGACCCCATAAAATAGAGGCCAGTGTTCATGAACAAGACTACTGTGCAATTTGGATGAAAGTTGTGTAGGCCCTCACCAAATGTGCTGGCTCTCTGAGATGCAAGAGACAACACATTTGTCTCACAAATGGTTGCGGTTACAGACGCTGTTCCACAGCTCACAATAAATTCCACTTCAATTCATCAGATAATTCATCTTTCAATGTGCCTCATAAATTAAACGTGCCATTCCTAAAGTACACAGCCTGATGCTCTATCTGTAACTGCCAGAGAGCCTGGATGGAGTCTGAGAAATTCCAAGAATCCGCACCTACTGACTGAGCCTGCTGCAAAAAAGCAAAATATCAGGACAGGCATGATTTCTTTTCATTGAAATTCTATAGATGTTTAGTCATGGAAGCAGAATATGAGGATTTGCTACTTGGGTCTTGCGCACAGATTTGAACATTCATCGAACTGTACAAAATTTCCAATGATTTTTCCTTTCATTCTCATGTAGGTAGAAAAATTCATTCTCAAATTTTCTGCTAACTTTTAACATGGCACACGTTATAAGGATCAGCTTTAGTTCAAAATTTATGGTTTATACAAATTTATATTTTTGCAATTCCCTTTTCAACTCAGAGGCGTACCAACAGACCCTGCGAGGGATGCAGCCGCAGGGGGGCCCAGAAGCTGCAGGGGGCCCCGTGGGGGAGAGGTTTATTTTCTCTGTCCTGAGAGACTGACAGGATAGAAAAAAAACTTCTGCACAATTGTTACTGCATCTGCTAAGCCACTTATGAGGAATCATGCAAAGTTTTGCAGACAAAGAATTGTAGACCGTCTCTATACAGTGTACAGCAGTGTTCTACCCCCAGCCTTTCTACCCCTCCACAAGTGCTGTGTCCTGTAGGGATGCTTGAGGAGTCTGGGCACGAACAGAAAAAGCGTCCTATTCTCTGCACAATTGTTCTAATGACTGCATCTGCTCAGCCACTGATAATGAATCATACAAAGTTTTGTAGACAGATTTGTAGACTGTCCCTATTCAGTGTGCAGCAGGCTCTTGTGTACAACGCCCAGCCCCCAACCTCTCTACCCCTCCCCAAGTGCTTTGTAATGTAGTGATGCTGGAGAATTCTGCAGAGCCAGTTCTGCTCTATCAGAGATGGACAGAGCGAGTGTAATAAGCTGATGCTGGAAGCACACTTGTCTGTCAGTTTTCTGTATGCGTTTTCTGTATGTCATGAGTGTCTGCATGTGTGAAAACATGCATGTTTTATCACAGAAGCTAATGCAATTGATAGAGAAAATGCCTGCAGTACTTCACTCCTGTCTATCTGTATGGGGAAAACACATTCAAGTGTGCATTAGCCAACCGAATAACATTGGTTCTCGGTTTACCTGTGCAGAAAGGATGGGGGTGGGGGGCATTTTGGAGGGAGGCCCCATCCAAAGTTTTGCAGGGGGGCCCAGTGATTTCTTTTTATGCCCCTGTTCCTTACAATATCATCTAACGTGAAAGACAACTGAAATGTGATGTACTCACTTTGGCTCTGTGAGTATGTCAATGACACATTTTCTCTGAGGTCCCACAGTAGTCCAGTTTTTGGCAAGAGCTACCATGGCTCCAGCATCTAGTAGCCCATATCCATACGAATGGCTAACTGCAAAACACAGAGCAAGTACCATTAGTGAGAAGAAGCATGCATTCTACATACCACCAACTATCAGAAGTCAGAAATACAAACTAGAACCAATTTACTGACATATCTGGAAATCTGTTAGAGAACTACTTTTAGCAAAACATTAGCAAGAGGTTTTAAAATCACAAGCGCTTAGAAAAAGCTCTTGCAGTGTGAACAGCCCTAAAAGAGAATATGGAGAGTATCGCTGTTGGCTTAAAAATGCTTATTATCTGCTTATTGTGTTGATCCTTTGTTATATAACTGAGCAGGATGCAGTATACAGACCAGGAGCTCTGATTAGCTGCATGTATGTGACTAACTTCACAACATTAACCTGACCATCAGGCAACTGAAATAGGTTTCAGCCTGCACTCTTTATTCCTATAACCCAGACTTCTTTTAAACTCTCTGATTAGAGGTCTGATATGGGCACCAAGCATTAGGAATTATAAAAAATGTGCACTATTTTTCAATGACAAACAATACACTCCAACTGTCATATGTTTATCTCTAAAAAAAAAAAAAAGTACAGGAGTATAAATAAAAAAAGTCAGTGGCAGATGTGTACTAATTATGAGGTCACTTTAGGTAAGACAAAAGCCCCTTTTAATTTCCATGCATAATGATTACCTTTCCGTCCAACTCCATTGGTGATCCAGTCATTTGTATTAAGATGAGCTGGGTTTGATGTTCGTACAACCAGATGCTGCATATCCCTCCAAGTGAGATTATTACTAGAAAAGAAAAGCAAGGTTTCACTCAAAACGTATATTAGGCTAAAAGGTTTCTCTTTGTGAATACAACCTTTTCAGACCAGAAAAACTATACGGAAGTGCCATAGGAGAAGAATGCACTGTCCCCAGATCATCACTTTGAGCTGCAGATAATCATGTTAGGCATGATGTGTGATCTGTCATGTCTTCTGATAATTGCTATAAACTATGTGTATACCTTGTTGACATATAAGCCCACAAGTGTTTTTGGTTAGTGTATAAGTACGCATGATGTGTCCATGGAAAGCTGGAATATGTAGTAAGAAATGAAAGGCTGCTACCAATTAACATCATAGAACAGAAAGTTACCGTATGTGCATGGAAATGGTTCTGCTTCCTTGTATGATACCAATGATACACAAAAACAAACAAACAAAAAAAGTAAAAATGGGGATTTAAAGGATAATTTGGTTTTATCATATGGGGGAGGGTGTGATCTTAAAAGAGAATGTGGTTAAAAAGAGTGGCTAAACAGGGAAGATGACCAGTGTCATCTTTATGCACTCCAATTATCTTACCCCCTGTTGTAGCGTTTCCTCATTATAGTAGGTCTATATATAGTGCCCCATGCTCTCAACATAGTGCCTCCAGATATATATAGTGGCTTCTTACAGTAATTCCTTATATATTGGCCCCAAAGCTATAACCAGGGATGCTCACCGGATGAAATATGAATGAGTTTCATTCGGATTTCATCCAAGTAATTAAAGCACCTGAGCAGGTGGGCGAGGGGGGGTAAACTTACACAGCAGGCATCTTCTTTAACCTGTCCCACGGCGCATCCTACTCTGCGTTCCAAGCCACGGTCACGGGATTACAAACACTTCCTCCTTCCGGGTTGAAGGAGGAAGCAGAGTAGTCACGTGACGCGGCTTGGAACGCAGAGTGGGACACGCTGTGGGACATGTTAAAGAAGATGCCTGCTATGTAAGTTTAACCCTCGCCCACCCACACAGGTGGCTGGCTGGCCATAACACCTGCTGATGGTCTCTACATAGTGCCACAATATACCCCCCCCCCCCCTACCCCAAATTATTTATAATGCTATGAGTGTACTTCCATTCAGAGAGCCACTTTAGAATGTTTTCCCTTACATGGTGCCCCATTATGTACTTCTGTTCATATCATGCACAGTGTAGTCCCACTTTTATGGTTCCTTTTGCAGTGATCCCCATAATCAACTGCCTTAAAGAGGAACTTTATCCCAATCCGTAGCCGACATAATCTTTCCCAAAGGAAATATGAACCTTTTCTTGAATAGATCATTTTTGTACGGCTAATATTGTGGTGAAACCCCTCCCAGAGTGTGATGTCATGTCCATAGTCCTGAAAGTGTGCAGTCTGTGAACCTGTTTGCATTGTGGGAAATAATGACTTGTTCCAACTGCCATGCAAATATCTCCCTCTGTGCACAAAATTCTCAGTAAACATTCTGTACAGATCACCTGGCAGAACTAAACAGGTCACCACCAGTGATACATTTCAGAATGTAAATCAGGGAGAGGAAAGATTCTACACAGGGTAAAAACTGACTAAATAATATATAAATGAATATTGTAAAAAATAAAGCAATTCTATTCATTATGTTAGCTTGAGCATATATTATTGCAAGCTCACATACCCTATTCCCCTTGTTGAGGTCATTTGTGTCAATTCACATAAAATTGTCAGCCATTTCAGATGAGCAGTAAAAGTTAAGTTTTAGTACTAAATAAGTTCATTAATAACCAGTGTTTGGCATTGACAACTATAGACCGCAATGGACAGGTATGTCTTTGCCGTAGCATTTTGCCTAAACATGCCTTTTTTTTTTTTTTTTTCAACAAATCGGCAATATAAAATTAAATTGAAGAAAATGGGAAAATACCTTCTGCAACTATGCAGCTACCGGCTTACATCCATGCAATCCGAAAAATACCCCCTGAGCATGCACTTAGCCCATCTTGAAGCATGGCTTCAGAATAACTGAGCAATAAAGAAATATTCTATTAGTTGGATATAAAATTGTGTTCCTGAACTTGGGCTTTAAATAATAAAATGCAATTCCGTAAGCAGCATATCAGACACAGAGAGGCTGCATGCTTTCTACTGTATGAAGGTGGTATGTCAATCATAAATGGTACAATCAGATTTCTAAGGTCCTGCTTTAACATTTCCTGACCATAATTATATAGTTCCTTCCTTCTCACAGGAGTATTAGGGCATGGAATACATACTTTGCTTCCAGAGCCAGGGCGATAATTCCAGCAGCCAATGGTGCAGAGGCAGATGTCCCCGTGTGAGTGTCTGTGCACTTCTGCCTTAGATCTGTTGTTACCTGATGGATGACAAAACGCAGCGATTAGAGCATTACAATACCGCTCAAAAACAAAACAGGCACTTTACCAATAGGCAAAACACATATAGTGACACAAAAGCAAACAATTGCTCTTGTTCATTCAGAAACTTTCTAACAGGTTTAAAGGGAATCTGAAGTAAAAATAAACTTATGATGCAATGATTTCTATTTGTTTAAAAAGTAGTTAGGTTTATTTTCTACACAGGTATGAGTTGCTTTCTCTAGGATCCGTCACTTTCTATAATTGTGTTATGTTTTTAATAACCAGTAAGAACAGATATACCTCTGGACATATGCTGCCTTTACATGGGCTTGGGACAATCTCTCATGTTATAAATCTTTCGGCCTTGTCTGACTCTCTGTAGTCAATCCAGATGGCCCATCTATGTACAAACTTGTCCTGATGGCCTTGGGCGGATAGACAAAGTTCATCCAGTCTCATTAATTCATTCAGGTGTGAGAATAGATCTGAGACTGAGGGGCTATCAGTAGATCTCCATTTTCTGGTTATCAAGGTTCTGGCTGCAGTGAGAATGAATCTGAAGATTGAACTCTTGATACTGGAAAATGAACCAGGTATGGCAGATAACAAGGCTATTGCTGGGGATGGAGGAACTGTAGTAAGATATAATTCTTTGTGTAACTCGAAGACTTTTGTCCAGAAGGGTTGTAATTCGCCACAGTCCCACCAAATATGTATGTACGTCCCTTTGTGGTTATTGCATCTCCAGCAAAGGTCGGAGGTTGTATGTTGAAATTTGCTTAACCGTTCGGGGTCCCTATACCATCTGGAGAATATTCTGAAGTTTCTTTCCTGGTGTTTTGTGGAGATTGAGAGTTTGTGAGAGAGTATAAAGACCTTTTCCCATGTCTCAGCTGGGAGGGCAGCTCCCAAGTCTTTGTCCCATGTGTCTGTAATTTTTTGAAGGTGCTGTTCAGACCCTCTAGATATGAGTAGGTTATATATTTTAGATAAGGTGTGTTCTACCCGTTCTGTTTGTGTACAGATGCTCTCAAAAGGTGTCAGGGGTCTGTGAATGTTGGTTTTGGGGTGTAAGAAATTATAATATTTATCTAACTGGAATTTGGTTAGCCAAGTTGGTTTGTAGTTTGGGGTTGAGGTGGGCCAGTCAGTCATGTTTTTTATTCCATTTTGGGTTAGGTAATGTCTGATTTGTGGCCAGTTTGATCTGTTATTTCCTAGTACTGATGGGGATCTGAAGCCTATTTTGAAGTCTGGATTGTCTAGCAGTGGGGTGAGAGGACTGGGCACAGTAGTGAGACTGTAAGAGCTATATAATTTGTCCCAGGAGGTAATAATTTTACCTGCCCAATAGGGTAGATTGGCAACTGGAGGTCTTTTTGATTTGGCTGTCCAAAGTAGCGCTCGGAGATCTATGCCCATTTCTCCCTCCTCCACCTCTATCCATTGTTTCTGGCTCCTGCCTTGAAACCCGTCTATTATCATAAGTAATCTAGCAGCTTGATGGTATTTGGTTAGGTCAGGTAATCCTACCCCTCCTGTCTCTTTAGGTCTTGTTAGTAATTTAAAGTTGGTCCTAGGTCTCTTCCCTGCCCATATAAATTTAATGTAGGCTGTTTTGATAGTTTTTAATATGGGGCTTGGAATTGGGGTTGGAATGGCTTGTAGCACGTATAGGAGTCTTGGAAGTACATTCATTTTTACAACGTTTATTCTGCCTAACCAGGACAAGCGGAGATTATTCCACCTGTCCAGATCTTTTTGTATAGTATGTATGAGTGGGATGTGGTTTAGAGAGAGTAGTCTAGTTAAATCCGTGGGGATGTTAATTCCCAGATATTTGATATGGTCAGATTTCCATTTGATAGGGAAGGAGTGCTTCAGAGTTTGTAGTATTTTGCTTGGGAGGGATATATTGAGGGCTTCTGTCTTTGATAGGTTCATTTTAAAGTTACTGATGGCGGCGAATCTGTCAGCTTCCTGCAAGAAGTTTGGAATGGAAATAATTGGGTTTGTCAGATATAGTAATAAATCGTCTGCATATAGGGCTGTTTTGAATTCTTTCTTGTCTGATTTAAATCCTGAAATGTTCACATTGTTTCTGATGGCAGATGCGAAATGTTCCATACATAATACAAATAGTAATGGTGACAAGGGGCACCCCTGCCTCGTTCCGTTGCTGATGCCGAAGGCATCCGACAGGACCCCGTTTGCTTTGACTCTAGCCGTAGGACCCCGATAAAGCCCCATTATTCTATTTAGGGCCTTCTGCCCTAACCCCAGGTTTTCTAATACTCGGCGTAAATAGCCCCAGTGGATCCTGTCGAATGCCTTCTCAGCATCCACCGATAGGAGACACAAAGGTACCCCCTGTTTCTGTGCTCTAGCCATCAGGGATATAGTTTTAATTGTATTATCTCTGGCTTCACGAAATTGTGTAAATCCCACCTGGTCGGTATGTAAAACCCGGGGATTTCTATTTGTATTACAAGTACAGCTAAATAATAGAACATTATTAGCACAGATATGAGTCTCATATCGTTTCCAGTGCAGGAAGAGTTAATAAAGTTCAGTTATCTATGCAAAAGAGCTTCTCTGAGTTGTCCGACCCAACTTGGGTAAGAGAGCAGTGCTATTTTCTGAAGCACTTATCTCAACCTGTCTCTCGCTGTTTCTTATTTAAGGTTTTACTGCCAGGAAGTTCAAATGGTCATTAGCTCTGCTCTGTTTCATCATTTAAAATACAGAGAGTGTGTTTGTAAACTGTAAAAAATACAGAATGGTGCATGTTATAAATAAAGCTATATAACTGAAAACTGAGACCATTTTCTTTGCTACTAATGTTCTATTCATTATCCATACTACACATACAATTCATCATATGTTTTTTTCCGCTTCAGTGCAACTTTAGGAAGCAGTGTGCCAAGATGAGCATTTCTGTGCTTGTTCTAGAAACCCAATTTTCAATTTATGGCTACTGTTATTAGTCTGGGTACTACACTTATAATGTTAAGGAAAAATGATGTAAAAATATATTACGTTCAAACGTAACCCATTAATAATAATAATAATAAAAACTGCTGGAATGGAGCCACAGCACACAAATACACTTTGTTCAGGCTGTATGTTGAAACACTATGAATGCACTGTGAGCCGCAAGGCAAACAGAAAAGAACACGTTTGGAACAGGGGCGTCCAACTGGCAGATAGAGGATGGAGGCAATCCAGTCCCCAGATAATGCTGCAGATTCAGAATAACGTGACAAATGAAGTGGGAGAAACGAATGGCAGGAACACGAGTCAGGCTGCTAAGCTTTGTTAAACACAGCAGCTTTATCAAATAAAAGCACGCAAAAACAAGCAGTATGCAGAGATCTACAGCAACCAATCAAAACGGAGTTTGACTTTGTCAGACAAATACATAGTAGCTAATTTTCTTATTGGATGCAAAGATTAATGGCAGACGTCTCTTTGTTTACAGAGTTGCTCAACAAAGACCCCGATATCGGGTGTTATTGTTACGAACAACTACAGCAACAGAATTACTAGCAAAAGGGAAGGTAGTTCTTGTTTTAATTATAACAAGCACCTTAATTAGCTGCTGTCAAATTATTTTTAAAGTACCGTATGTGGTCAGGAGCCCCTATACCAGCCACTCCCAGCAGCACACAGAACTGCAAGCTGGGGAAGGGGGGGGAGGAATAATATCCCACAAATACAAACAAAACAAAAATCAGACAGGTTAGTCAACGCTCTCTCAGCCCCACCATGTATATAGATCTTTCAGCGTTTGGGACCGCAATTTATATAGCAGCAAACAGAGCAGAGTCACAGACAGCCATGCCCACACACATACAATCAAGTCTCTTAAGAGACACAACCTAAAAAAAGTTGTGCAAAACAACTTTTGTTTAACCTTTTGCTCTATGCCACATCTGAATAACACAGCTGAATAGAAAAAATAAAAAAAGACTGGTTTAATATCACTCCAAGGCATATTTACAATTCACTGCTGCTAACAGATAAAATTGCTGGTTGCAGAGTAAATTCTCATATTGTGTTGTAATTAAGTATTTACGGAGTAAAAAAAAAAAAAAAAAAAAAGTAGAGAATCCGACCAGCCATTAATCCCCCCCATTGAATCTCCCCCCCCCACCCCCCAGGAACAGTAAGATATTTTGTGTATTGTTGATTATTTCAATTTGAAAATTTGAGTATTTCTGAGCTTGAAGGGGCTTGGGTTGGCCCCTGCATTGCTCCCCTTCTTGTGGTGCTCCCGAGTCGTGCTTATCTTGCAGATTTCTGCCGAAACAGATGGACGGGATGACTGCAGTGCCTCTAAGCAGTAAGAGAGCTTGGGGCTCTGTATATGCAGCTCCCCAATTTATGGGGGGCCTACCCACGGCACCTGTTAAAGTGCTAAATGTTGTGCGGACTAACTCCTGCAGGGCAAAATTTTGCAGTGTAGTTGACAGACCCTGCATATTCTGGCATGCAAGAGCAAATGCAAATGTGCACGAGCAGTGCCTCTTAATTGAGCCAATTAGGCTTAATTTGCAGCCAGATATCAGGTTTCACTTGGTTAACCTCCTTAGCGATAACCCTGTGCTGGACACGGGGTAAGCCGCTGCGGAGGATTTCTCAGGCCCCGCTGGGCCGATTTGCATAATTTTTCTTTATACACGCAGCTAGCACTTTGCTAGCTGTGTGTTACCTACGATCGCCGCCGCTCTGCGCCGATTCGCTGCTACCAGCCGCGTAAGAGGGTGCCCCCCGAGACCCCGTGCGCTGCCTGGCCAATTAGTGCCAGGCAGCGCTGAGGGGTGGATCGGGACTCCCTCTGACGTCTGTGACGTCTTCGTTCAGAATGGGATTTCCTGATGGGCCTGATCGCCGGAGGCGATCGGAGGAGGTGGGTGGGGGGGATGCCGCTGCTCAGCGGCTATCATGTAGCTAGTGCTAGGCTAGCTACATGATTTAAAAAAATAATAAAAATTAAAAAATATTGCTGCACTGCCTCCCTGGTGGATTTAATTGACCGCCAGGGTGGTTAATGCACACTTTCTTGTTTACAAACATTGTTGCATGCTTTCTTTTGGAGGTGGGTGGTGGCAGCCTTGGGGAGAGCCGTCTGCGCCTGTCCTACCCCCTCCCTCCCGGTTGGATGCGTGAGAGCCACCCCTGAGCTTGAAGAGGCTTGGGGTGGCCCCTACACTGCTCCCCTTTCTTGTGGTGCTCCTGAATCGTGCTCATTTTGCAAATTTCTACCAAAACAGACGGATGCAGTGCATTACAAGGGAGGTACCTATCCTTTGGGGGGGGGGGGGGGGGGAGGCTGTGGATGGCATGAGGGGCCTACCCGCGGCACCCCTGTTAAAGTGCTTAATGTTGCGCAGACTAACTCCTGCAAAATTTTGTGGTGTAATTAGGCGTAAGACTCTGCATATTCTGGCATGCAAGAGCAAGTGCAAATTTGCACGAGCAGCACCTCTTAATTGAGCCAATTAGACTAAATTTGCAGTCAGATACCTCTGGCTTCACTTGGTTGATGCACACATCTTGTTCGTGAGCCTGTGTATTTCAGTACCACAGCAATTTTATCAATTAGCTTATGAATGTAGCAGACATTTGAGTACTAACCACTGCTGTAGCTTCAAAACCATTTAGATATTTTTTATTAGCTTTATGCTGGGTTTAATTTAGACCATAGATTAAATTTGAGTTTTATCCCACTTCAAAACCTCCGACTCCAACCCCTTCCAGATCCCGAAACACATCCTCCCACTTTGTGTTAGTCCCTTCCTAATGCCCAAGCCTAACCTCCCTCTTACCCCATTTCCCAACTTTACAAAAATACAGTAAACCCTAACTATGACTGCATAGATCCCTGGTGTTGAATCCAAGCACCCTCGCCCATATCTGGTTCAGAATCAGAATATCTGGTTATCTGGATCCCCTTGCAAATAAAGTCCCAGGGTGTAGACAGTAGCTATAGTGTGGAGGCACAAACCATGCTTTGTCACTAGCATCAGGGCTGTGGAGTCGGTCCAAAAATCCACCGACTCCGACTCCTCAGTTTAGGATTCCACCGACTCCGACTCCTCATTTGCATATTACAATTTTGTTGATTAAAAGTATGTAACATGAAATTTGTCTCTTAACTGCCAACGCTTAGGAATTTTACAAGACAACTGAAGTGAGAAGGATATGTAGACTACTATATTTATTCCCTTTAGACTAAAACTAGTCATTGGTAAGAGTACTTGTAAAAGGTACAAACCTGAACAAAGAACATCTATCAGGCCCTAGGCAATGTAACTGTGGGTATATTTAAGAGTGATGTGCCGGTACGCTGCAGGTGAATGAGGAGATTCTTCCTCTATTACACATTCTTCATGCACAATCTGAACATGGATAAGGCACTAGGCAATGTAACTGTGGGTACATGTAAGAGTGATGTGCAGGTGCTCTGCAGGGTGTCAGGAACCGGCATGCCTGCGTATACAGTTCCCGACTGCGGGTTTGACCAGATCAAGCGGGGAGCAGCGTTATTCGAGCTACAAACAAGGCTGTGACCCCTTAAAAGCTCCTTACTGCCACCACTAGCAGTTTGCTAGACACGTCCACTCGGCTGTCGGGTGCTCAGCACGCAATCCGCGTTTTCGTATTCGGGTCAGCTTTGCGCTTTAGGCCGAATACAGGAACGCCACGCACACACGCACAGTTGCAATCTTACACTGTAGTGAAGCAAAACCACTAACAGTCGTTCTGAACGATACGGTTAGCTACTCTGCTGTCGAGCTACTCGCACTGGCGTTTTCGTAAGTTGGGTCAGCTGCGCGCTTTAGGCCAACGTACGACAAACGCCCCCACACACAATGCAATTACAATCTCATACGGTAGGGTTACTCAAACATACAATTAGGCATGGATTTATACACAGTTGCACTTCAGTCTCTTCTCGGCTATGAGTGTTGGTTTAGTACAGCAGAAGTCAAACTTATTTAAATAACGATTTAATATTCCAGGAAAACGTGGAACAATGCAGAACTTAATATATACAAAAGATGTACAAAAAAACAAAGTAAAAAAGTTACAAAGATAAAAGTTACAAAAATACACAAAAGGATATTTGCATAAAATAAAAATGGGATATAACGTTCCAATTCGCTCGGGATCACTCTAGCTATGCGCTACCTCCAAGAGACGATTCTTTCTAGGCATCTGGCTCTGCTTTTTATACTGTGAGATACGCCCGGAGGCTGCAACTTCCTTGGGGAGGGGAGGAACTAGTTTTAAAAGTGTATTTCGCAGCAGATCAAAGGTGGGGACTTGACTGCTCTTGGCATAATAAACCATTTCCTGGCCAGAGGCAGTTTCTTGCCCCAAGACTAACGCAATTTTCCCGTTTGTGACATCACGGTCTGCCGAGTCACTTGTCACATCTGGGCTAGGTGTGACATGTGAATTTCAAGGTTTTTCCTGTCTCAGTTTTCAGGTCATCAAAAAGGACTTCCCCCACGCCAGGTGACCATTGATTAAGGCTTCCTCAACCTTACAGCAGGCCTGTCATATGTAAATGTCAAACATTCCTGTCCACTTTGAACTTGGCAGACTCACTTAGTCCGATGTTGTTTTGACCAACAGGCAGCCGTCTACATTAATACAAAAGATCAAAGCAATGCCCCACATTTGCAGGGTGGCAGACAAAAGGGAACCCAATTACCTGTTTCTGGCTGTCCAGAGGAACTGTATGCTAATGTCGGTCTATTGACACACACACACAATCACATTAACCGTTTCCTGGTGCCAGGTGGCACCTTCAAGAGCCAGACTAGCTTTTAGCAGACATAGTACACAGAAAAATGACAGAAATATGTTCCTGTATTCCCTAACATCATCAGCACCCCAATATATCACCACACAGGGGAATGAGGAGATTCTTCCTCTATTACACATTCTTCATGCACAATCTGAACCAGGTTTATGGGTGACAAACAACACCTCTCTGTTAAATGTGCACAACATTCTCAGTGGATTCCCTGCAGCTCTGTGGGGAGTGCATATGTAGAGTATAGTACTACTGTGTAACAAAGTAAACCTGAGACAGATGAAATTAAAGTTTTATACATACCTGGGGCTTCCTCCAGCCCCCTTCAGGCTAATCAGTCCCTCGTTGTCCTCCTCCACCACCTGCATCTTCTGCTATGCGTCCAGGTACTTGAGCCAGTCTGGCATAGTGCGCATGCACACACTCCGCCGCCGGAAGCGTACTACACCTGCGCAGCACTATTGCGCAGGTGCAAAATGTTCCTGGCTGTGGGAGTGGCACGTGGCTGGACTGCGCTGACTGGCTGAATTACCAGGACTCATAGCAGAAGATCCAGGTGGTGGAGGAGGACAGCGAGGGACTGATTGGCCTGAAGGGGGCGAGAGGAAGCCCCAGGTATGTATAAATAAAAAAACCTTTACTTTTCATCCGTCTCAGGTACCCTTTAATTTGTAGTCACCTAACCAAATTTTAACAACATATCAAATTATTTGATTTCATGAGCAAAGGGGCACTCATTTGCTGATTTGCCTAAATCAGCATCAATGAAGAATTATTTGCATCTCATTGACCATCTCTATTAGTGACACAGCTACACATCAGGCTTTATTCTTACAGCATAGATGTTATTTAGTATATATGTTACGGCCAGAACCCGTAGTGTGGCCACTTCTAGTTCTGGCCGGCCACTTCGGGTTCTGGCCGGCCAATGTGCGAAGTAGCCGCAGCGCAGGGGCCAATGTTAGAAATGGAATGTTACGCCGTCTCGCTGCGGCCAAATTGATGACAACTTGCATAATTTAATGAAATATAGGCGGCGGCAATGTAATAGATGAAGCCGCCGGCTTTCGCACTGCCTCTCTCCTCCCCCGCCTCCCTCCTCTCCCCTCCTCCCATACGGAGGGGGAGGGGGGGGCGGGGAGAGGAGAGAGGCAGTGCGAAAGCCGGCGGCTTCATCTATTACATTGCCGCCGGCTATATTTCATTAAATTAAGCAACTGGTCATCAATTTGGGCGCAGCGAGACGGCGTAACATTCCATTTCTAACATTGGCCGCTGCGGTGCGGCCACTTCGCACATTGGCCGGCCAGAACCCGAAGTGGCCGGCCAGAACTAGAAGTGGCCACACTTCGGGTTCTGGCCGTAACATATATAAGAGATTCCTGTGTACATATCATATATACAGTCACAATCAGATATGTATATCTGACTTTAAAAATACGGGGACTGCTTTATTGAAGCAGCACAAGTAACTCATTTTGATTGGTTTATTTCATTTTTGTGGACTGAGCACAGCTATTACTGTATTTATACTGTATATATACATTATTTTTAATGACTATTATCTGAGAAATAGAACATTTTATCATATTTTCTATTTTAATTACAGTTACAAATCCATTAGGAGTCGGAGTCGGTGCATTTTTTCCCGACTCAGACTCTAGGCACCCAAAATTGCTCCGACTCCACAACTCCGACTCCACAGCCCTGACTAGCATCTGCCATAATACAGTCAAGTGCTGGAACCCAAAAAGCAGAGTGAAACAGATCTGTTTCCAAGTATACTCACTCTGGGCATTTCCCAGCCTCCTCCTTACCATAGTGCTATAATCTAATCTCTAAAGCTCTTGGCAAACCTGCTTCCACCTGGAGCTTCACCTGGATGCAGTCATACTCTCCCCATCCTCAACGAAACAGTGGCATAAACCCATGTTCACTATTCCCTGGCCCTGTGAGTATATCGACCAAAGAGGCGAGGGAGGCGATGGGCAAACTAGCGCTCTGCATCCTGGTCAACATGCAAGGATGGTCTGGTTTTCCCATAGGTTGACGGATCAGATTACAGCATTATAATAATGGGGTGTATAATAACACTGAGCGTGTCTACGCTCACCCCCTCTCCATGGAACCACTAAAGCTGGTTATGTTTAAGTCACTTCAGCGACACGTTAAAGGATACCAGAGGTGACGTGACATGATGATAGACATGAAGATGTACAGTGCCAAGCACACCAATAACTATGCTGTGTTCCTTTTTTTCTTTTCTCTGCCTGAAAGAGTTAAATATCAGGTATGTAAGTGGCGGATTCAGTCCTGACTCAGACAGGAAGTGACTACAGTGTGACCTTCACTGATGAGAAATTCCCCTTTTCATCTTATTCTTACTCTGAGAAGCAATTTTCTGCTAGGAAAGTGTTTTATAGTTAGAATTTCTTATCAGTGAGGGTCACACTGTAGTCACTTCCTGCTGAGTCGGTACTGAGTCAGCCACTTACATACCTGATATTTAACTCTTTCAGGCAGAGAAAGAAAAAAAAAGGAACACAGCCTAGTTATTTGTGTGCTAGGCACTGTACATACACATGTCTATCTAATGTCCCATGTCATTTCGGGTATCCTTTAAGATATAACCTGATGCTCAGTACAAACAAACAAACTGTTGTAAAATACTGCACTTAGCAACCAAGTAACCACTTTCTTGTCCCTGGTCCTTCTCTTCCTTTCTTATTCTGGTTCCTTCTGTACAAAGCCTGAGTACCTTCACTGCTGTCTCAGCAGCAATGTATTCCAAGATAGCTGCCAAAGTCTTCATGATGAGATATGAAATCTTGGAACAGGACAATGGAACAGAGGGAGCCTTCCAAGGCAAGCATCACCTATTTCTCCACAATGGTTACATTTTATTAACCTCAAATTCAGGGATAGGATTAACATCTCTTCAGATTACAGCTTATTTCATATACATACAGCTACATACAGTACACCAGGGGTGATCTGAAGCCTGTAGACCAACAGGGAAGGAGACTGAGCTGTTAGTATGTTATATATAGTGTGTCTTCCGGATTTCAAGTGTCTGACATCTGTGTGTGGGTTACCGTATGTTGAAAAATAAAATGGTTTCCTGATCCACTGTCTTTTCTTTCTGTGAGGCAATGGATATTTGGATCATCTCAATCACTTGCTCCCAATACTACACGTTGAAGTGTTTTTCAGAAGGTCACGCGAAATAAGTATATGATGAATATGCTTTGCAAAGTTCATTACATCCGCAACTTAATATGTAAAATGTATGTGTGACTGATTTTATAAGTGGCAATACAGATAAATTGAATGGAGAAATCAAAGACTGAGTGACAATTGAGTCAATCTAGTGAGGTGTACTTGTTGAGAACTATAGATAAATGAGTAATTACAGATGAGAGCTTCTTGACCTTGTACTGTGAATAGAGAAAAGAGAAAACCGAGTACTTACGATCTGCTTTTCATTCTGACTGCCGCTGCTGTATGTGGTTGCCAGGGTGGAAGAACAGGCTTCGCTGTACCATGGTACATTGCCAAACTGGGTGGTACTGCTGATGGACAGTGTGTAGATGCTGTTTGTGTATCCATCACAGTTGCAGCTGTCCTGTTCCTTCCCTCCATTCCCAGAGGCCCACACATATATGGAGCCAAGACCATTACGACCCTGTTACATCAACAGAAAACACAAACTCATGACATAACCAGCAGACTCCTGATTACAAACTCAACAACAACGGTCTAATGCTTTACTTTAAAAGGACACATCCTACACTAAGACAATAGGAGATTTGTTGGTGTGCCAACAATTATGCAGAACGTCTGACTTTAAACATGGTCTTCTAAGCAAAACGTTTGTAAGTGTTTTATGATCCCCCTGCCCAATTTTTTTTTCTTGTTTTTAAGAAGAGATTTCACCAAAGAATGTGGTTACTCTCTCAAAATGATCTGCAACCAAGCATCAGGGATTGTCATTGAGATGCAAATAATTCTGAGTTGAAGCATGATTATGTATTTGTATAGAATATCGTCAAGGTGGAATTTGATTGACTCAATCTGCATAGGAAATTTACATAATTTTGTATTAACTCAGAATTATTTGCATCTCGCGTGGCATCTCTATACAAGGGATTCTAAAGCTCAAAGCACACACTAGATGAAACTCAGCCAAGACGGCAGATAACTGCAGCCTCTGCCGAGAATCCAGCCTGTGTGAAGCAGCCCCGACTCCTCTTGACCAGTGATTCACTTGGTGGATCACTTTGGCCAAGAGCATGGTTTTCTCCAAATAGCTGGCCCATCCTGTGACGTCGCTAACCCCCATACATAAACAATACCACAAACAATAATAAAAAATAAATAAACCAGAGCCTCATAAAGAATTGATAATTGCCTGCCTATTTACAACAGTATATAGCTGAAGGTTACAGTGTCAAAAGTATCAGAGACATCACTAGGAAGGCTGAGCTGCAATGAGTCAAATGAAGGTTTGGTAAAATGTCTACCTGGTTGACCCCTCTAAAGAAAGCTTCTTCTGCTAGACGGGCTGGACCATCCACAGTCTTCCCATCATCCTCTGGGCCCCAGCTGGCACTATAGATTTGGATGTGGTTAAAGTTGAGTCCTAGTGACCTTGCTTCTACAGCATCAGTCACTTCGCCATCCAGCATACGAACACCTGTCCAAATGAGAATTAAACCCATTAGATTCAAACAAGGTTTTCAACATTAAGAACTTCTACCCATTGTTCATTAATCGCAAATAAATCCAATGATGATGATAATAATGAAACCTAAAACTTTAAAAAAGACAGGTCCGAGGAAATGGCAAGGTTGACATCCTCTGCGCCTGCTTGAGCACGTGGTTGCGCAGTTTACGATTGCAATCACGTGGCCTGGAGCGTTCTGCGCAGGTGCAGAATTACTGTGCCTGCGCAGAACGCTCCCGGCTGCTGGAGCGTGATGCAGACCAGGACCGGCACTGCCATACATGCAAAGGGGGCAATTGCCCCAGGGCCCCTGACATCTGCAGGGGCCCCTGCGTCAAGACCAGATTCCCACAGCACAGGTTGCAGAGGTAGATGCATTCTACGTGAGAAAAGCAACAGATGGAGAGCTGGGGCGGGAGTCGCACAGTGGCAGTAGATCAGCTGTTGTCGAGTAATCCACTGTCTGCTGTCGCGCTGTCCCCAGTCTCTCCTACATGCACAACACAGAGAGGAGAGGGCCCCTCCTTCCCCTCCACTCCTCTCCACTCTGACTTCAAGGGGAGGGGCTGAGTAGAGGACATGGACCCGGGATATTTGAGAACTAGGAAGACAGCATAGGTAGGTAGCTATGTGGCTGAAGGAAGCACAATGAGGAAGGGGGAGCCTGGGCTGGTAATTAGGCTCTACATTTATCAGTATGGACACTTGTGCACATATATTCAATCGAGCTCCAGCCCTTTATTTTTAGTTCATGCAGCAAGGATTCTGCAGGCAGCATCAGGAATGTCAGGCATGTGTGAGTGCACTGACCGGCTGCTGCTCTGTAGGATGGATCTTTCCTGTGTGCCCCCCCCCCCACTTATGTTTGCCCCATGGCCCCTTAAACCGGCCCTTATGCCGACCTGGTGAGAGGGGATACCTGGACACCGGAGCTGCAGCGAGGAACATATTGGCTGCCAGGAGCTGGATGAAGCCCCAGGTAAGTACTGGTAGTTTTTTTCCCCAATTTCCTCGGATCTGTCCTTTAAAGATACACTAATAGTGCAACACAAATCAAGGTAATATAACCATGTAAATTAAAAAAAACAAAACAAATCTCCACATTTTTAAGATATTTTAATTATGCAGAACAAAAAGGATTTGCATGCCTTTCTGTAATTAGTAGCTTTGTTTAGCATTAAACCAGTGCACTATTGACATATATATCATAACCCCTGAGTGCGCAAGTGCCGCAAGGTATGTAAATAAAGACTAAAGCTGGCCCTATACAAATAGGTTGCTTCCTGATATGGCAAACATTATCAATTCCTATGTAAATGGAATTGAATCAGGAAGGAATTGATTCCTAACACACACTGTACATTGATTTTCAATAGATTCCCACTCTTGCCCTGCCCCCATCAATCTAAATCTTCTGTCCTGTCCTATTGACAATGTTGAATGATTTTCGGTCATTTTGAGGGACTAGGTTGCCTGTTGATCGACCAAAAATAGATCTTAAGTATTGATTGGACAGGACAGCCAGACAATCTTGGTTGATTCAAACAGTGCAATGCAGAAGTTCACTCGATTTTCAATAGATTGAAGTGTGTTGTAGTAATAGATTCTTTTCAGAGAGGAATGGATTGTTTTGCCACATCAGGTGACACTCTTTGGTCAGCTTAAGATGACAGAATATCTCTATGATAAGCAGATTGCTTATTTTTTACAGCTATATATCAACATGTATAGATATACATGTTGATATATAGCTGTAAAAAATAGTTAGCCCAGCAGTATAGATGAGGTTATGTGTGGCTTGTTCAGCATCTATGTTGCAAGAAGGCTTGTGGCGCTTTGACACAGTGGGCCCCTCCTTCCTCCCTTATTCGCTGTGCCAGGTAGAACATCTACATTGCTGGGCTAAGTACTGTTTTGCTTCTATCGCTTTCCTGTCAGCTAAAGCTTTTTGTCTTATTGGCTCTTACATTATTATTATCATGGATATCTGTCACCACGTGTGTCACCATATGCAATCTGCTTTGTATTATTACTTTTACGATTAGCACCTACATTTTATACTAGTACTGGTATAGGTTCTTTTTACTGTGAACTCTCGACTGAGCTCATTAGCGACATTTGGTTATTGGACTGACTGTGTGCCCAGTTCTATAATACTATGCATTATATACCCAACTATGGAGGACTGTGGGTTACTCATTTTTTAAAAAAAAAATTTCATTAATTTGCACAACAAATACTTATGTAAAGATTACATAGATATTTTTAATTGAAATGGTTTTAGAACAGTTATTAAAGAATAATTTGGTCTTCTTAGGTTATATGGGTAATTTAGATTAGTATTTAAAGAGAACCCGAGGTGGGTTTGAAGAATATTATCTGCATACAGAGGCTGGATCTGCCTATACAGCCCAGCCTCTGTTGCTATCCCAAACCCCCCTAAGGTCCCCCTGCACTCTGCAATCCCTCATAAATCACAGCCACGCTGCTGACAAACAGCTTGTCAGAGCTGGCTGTGTTTATCTCTATAGTGTCAGTCTGCTGCTCTCCCCGCCTCCTGCAGAACTCCAGTCCCCGCCTGCATCCCTTCCCTCCCTGCTGATTGGAGGGAAGGGACGGGGGCAGGGACCGGAGCTATGCATGAGGCGGGGGAGCAGCTCAGACTGACACTACAGATGTAAACACAGCCTCACTGCACGGCTGTGATTTATGAGAGATTGCAGAGTGCAGGGGGACCTTAGTGGGGTTTGGGATAGCAACAGAGGCTGGGCTGTATAGGCAGATCCAGCCTCTGTATGCAGAAAACATTCTTTAAACACACCTCGGGTTCTCTTTAAGGCAGTAATACTTTTTCTAGAATCCTGTTCTGTATACAGTATATTATTATTAGTTTATAAAGTGCCAAAATATTCTGTGGCGCTGTACAAACTAAGAAACAAACATGGGGTACACAAGAATACAGACAATGGTATACACCAATATACAAAATAAGTATCTTACAAAAGTGAGCACGCCTCTCACGTTTGCAAATATTTTAAATCTTTTAATGGGACAACACTGAAGATATGACACTTTGATACAATGTAACCACTTCCCTACCCTGGTCATTTTCCCAGTTCAGCTCAGCTCTGATTACTTTGGCAATAACTATCAATAATTATCATAACTAAATGAACTATATATTGTTTTTTGTTCAGGACAAATTGAGCTTTTTGTGGCTATTTGTTTCGAGCAATTACCTTATTTTCCATGCATCTTAAACGTAAAATAAGGAAAAAAGTGAAAAAATACACAATGTATCCACTTTCATACATTATAGCCTAAATGTAAACCGTTCTATTGTACATTAAACCCACACATTTAATTTGTCTATGCTTCCTATTTAAACAGTTCATTTTGTTTTGATAATTTATTAGATGTAGCAATTACTGTATATTCCTGCGTATAAGACTACTTTTTAACCCTTGAAAATCTTCTGAAAAGTTGGGGGTCGTCTTATACGCCGGGTGTCATTGAGGCGGGGTGATACGTCCTAGCCTGTTACCGCCTCTCAGATCTCCCTGCTGAGGGAGCGCAATCTATTCTTCCATACCGCTCTGATAAACAGGTAGACAAGGAGAGCTGACCAGTCTACTTAAAGGAGAACTGTAGTGAGAGGTATATGGAGGCTGCCATATTGATTTCCTTTTAAGCAATACCAGTTACTTGGCAGCCCTGCTGAGCTATTTGCCTGCAGTATTGTGAATCACACCAGAAACAAGCATGCAGCAGACAAAAATGTCAGAAACACCTGATCTGCTGCATGCTTGTTTCAGGGTCTATGGCTAAAAGTATTAGAGGTAGAGTAACAGCAGAACAGCCAGGCAACTGGTATTTCTTAAAAGGAAATAAATATGGCAGCCTCCAAATACCTCTCACTACAGTTCTCCTTTAAGCAGAGTTGACCAATGCAACAAGTCAATTGACTATATACTGTTATATACTGGGCAACACATACAGTACAGCACCAGTATCTGTTCATACACAGCACCAGTACATGATTTTTTTATTTTAATTTGGTGTGTGTTGGAAGAGGGGTAGTCTTATACGACGAGTATATCCCAAACTCTATATTTTAACTGGAAAAGATGGGGGGTCGTCTTATACACCCAGTCCTATACGGCGGAATATACGGTAAGTAATGTACTGTATTTTTCGCCGTATAAGATGCACTTTTTCTCCCCCAAAAAATCGGGAGAAAAAGTCCCTGCGTCTTATACGGCAAAGGCAGGGAATCCCCGACCTCCGAACGCCCGCCGATACGACCCGCCGCCATGTCGGGGATTCCCTGCCTTTGTGTGCCCACTCCCTCCTCTCTCCCCCCATCTCTAATCCCCCTGCGCAAGAGTAACAGTTCAGGACGCCGGATCACAAAAACGCATGGCTGCCGGAATCTGTATTCTGTGTAACGCCGCTGGTGGACTGCTCCACATGTGCCTGCTTTCTATTACATGTCCGCTTCATCTTGTTCATATGTATATATCAGGCAGCTGGCTTCCCTATCGCTGCGAGCATTGCAGACCTGTCCCCTGTGCGCGGCTGGCTCTATTGAAAGGCTCGTTCTGATTGCGTCATCAGTTTGAGCCTTTCAATAGAGCCAGCCATGCACAGGGGACAGGTCTGCAATCCTCGCAGGGATAGGGAAGTCAGCTGCCCAGTAGATACATATGCACAAGGTGGAGCGGACATGTAATAGAGAACGGCGCATGCAAAGCAGACCACCAGCGGTGTTACACTGAACACAGCTTCCGGCAGCCATGCGGTATGTGATCTGGCGTCCTGAACTGTTACACTTGCGCAGGGGGATTGGAGATGGGGGGGAGAGAGCGGCCACCCACTTAGCACCAGGGACTTGCCACACAGGAGGACACCCTGAAGGGACACAGGAGGACAGCCTAAAGGGACACAGGAGGACAGCCTAAAGGGACACAGGAGGACAGCCTAAAGGGACACACCCTAAAGGGACACAGGGGGACACCCTAAAGGGACACAGGAGGACACGCTAAAGGGACACAGGAGGACACGCTAAAGGGACACAGGAGGACACGCTAAAGGGACACAGGAGGACACCCTAAAGGGACACATGGAGGACACCCTAAAGGGACACATGGAGGACACCCTAAAGGGACACATGGAGGACACCCTAAAGGGACACATGGAGGACACCCTGAAGGGACACATGGAGGACACCCTGAAGGGACACATGGAGGACACCCTGAAGGGACATATGGAGGACACCCTGAAGGGACATATGGAGGACACCCTGAAGGGACACATGGAGGACACCCTGAAGGGACACATGGAGGATACCTATAGAGACATGGAGGACACCTAAAGGGACACATGAGCATACCCTAAAGGAACACATAAGGGACACATGGGTGATACATGGAGGACACATAAGGGACACAGGAGGACACCATTTGGGGGAGAACATGTACAAGACACTCCTGGAACATGGACGCACTATGTTTAGTAAGCATATATTTTTTCCCTAGTTTGTGCCCTCTAAACCTGGGTGCGTCATATTCCGGAGCGTCTTATACGGCGGAAAATACGCTATACAATCTGCTACTGTCTGCTCCTGGAATGTGTATTTCAAAACTTGTTTACTAATTAACTATGCCACTAAATTCCCTGGGAGGAGGAGAGGGGTTTGCTGTAATTCCTTTTTAACTCTGTAGTGATGTTATCAGGTCAGAGATGAATAAACCGTGTTATGTAAGATTTTGTAGGGAGGGGGGTGCAGATACTTATTTTCACACCATAGGGACAGGAAGTGGGTAAAGTAGTCAGTGTATACATTGTATAACAGTGTAAATATGCTGTCCCATCAAAATTACTCAACACTCGGCCATTAAAGACTAAACTGCTGGCAATAAGATTGTGAGATACTGTATATTATCAATTTATCATGTATTGTTTGGGGCTTTTCTATTGTTATCAGCCCTTCTGTCCAACTTTGTGTAATAATCTTTGCAGTCCCATTGTACTTTGATATGTTTATGCAAGGTATGGCGAGTGCCATGGAGCTACCCCAAAAATCATCCTTCTGATCATACAGCATGTTTTCTCTGTCCAAAGAGACATTGTTCTCCAGTGAGTTACCTCCCTAAGACTGGTGTTATCAATGCTCTTATTAAATAATAAATGTTTAAGGCCGTTTAGAAATCATTAATCCTGAACACAACACGTCCCAGTTTATATGCTCTTTTATCTATCATGTTCTCAGCTGTTTTCCATAAAGTAACATGTCCTAAAGCCATCATTAATCTCTCGTTCAAAGCTACATGCTTACCTCCGATCTTGGCGTTAAAAGCTATTCCAACACCGCAAATCCCATTATTTGCCACTGCTGCCACTTCACCTGCGCACCGTGTGCCATGCCTGCAAAACAAAAATCAAAACATTCCCAGTTAATCCAAAATCTGCATGTTATAAAGTGAAATGGTTAGCTAAGGCTTTTCCCAAGAAGAGATTTACATTACAGCCTACACTAATAGTACCTATTTCCAGATTTTGGAAGCATCATTAGCTTTGTGTGTGTACCTGTCTTCTTTCTACTTCATAGTGAATAAGCAGAGTGATTTTATACTGTGTTACATTAATGGCCAAAAATATTGGCACTCGTGCATTTGTCACATAACACGTCACTTCTCCCAGAAAATTGTTGCAATTACAAATGCTTTGGTCTTGTCATGTTTATTTCTTTTTCAGGCAATGGAAGAATACAAAGAAACAGAGAAAAAGCAAATCTGAAGTTTTGTTTTTTGCATTTTCCAGTGCCAACAGAAGAAACAAACATGACAATATCAAAGCATTTGTAATTGAAACCATTTTTCTTGGGAGAAGAGTTGGTTTTCTGACAGAGCTGCAAGGGTGCCAATATTTTTGGCCAAGACTGTATGCGATTACATTCTAAAATGCCAACTGTAAGATGAACAACAACTCTATACATTCCAGGGAAAAAAGTATTTGTACCCTACTTTGTTGGTTTACACATGTCTGCTAGCAGTGATTCACTCAGCTTGTACTTGTTCCCATCCAATTCCAGTGACAGAAGACATGAGTTACTGCCACTGCATCACACCAAGCTGTGACCAGGACTGAGCTTCTACAGAAGTGAATGAAGCAGGGCATTGTGCAAAAACAGCATTAAATCTTGTGTGTTTGCACCGGTTTAAACCGTAGACAGGATCCACCACTCCGCTAGGCAAACACTAAAAAGTACATGAGCTTGGCAGAGGTGCAACTGGCATTCCAAGGACCAATCTACTGCTTTAACCCCATGGGCACTCTGGCTGTCTTACACCAGAGGATCGAGCAACGGAATCTAAAATGTTATACATTATGTATTTTCTCAACAATATAAATTTGATGTGATGTTCACTTGTCTTTAAACACTTACTCTAAACACTTGGCAGGAGTCTCAGATTTTTTTACATGCCCGTCATCAACATTTTTACTTTTCAGTTACAGAGCCACACCTGTCTGGGTCTAAACATGCCTGTAGCAAGAAGTGTAGTAATTGCTCTCTGCAGCCTAATCTCTAACTACTACAGAAGGCTAACAGAGGAAGATCAGGTTTCAGAACAATAATATTCAAGCCTTTATTGTAAAAAGAAGTACACATCCAGATAAGTGGGGTGTGCAGACACTGGACAAACCACCTGACCAATCCCCCTCCTCTTCTCAACAGCTTTGGCTTTGCAGTGGTGCTCACAGATCTACTTTCACCCAGGGCTGTGGAGTCTGAGTCGAGGGTACCTGGAGTTGGAGTCGGTGGTTTCATAAACTGAGGTGTCTGAGTCAGATGATTTTTTACCAACTCCACAGCCCTGGTATATGTTAGACTAAGGAGTCAGAGTTGAGGAGTCAAAGTAATTTTGGGCACCTGGAGGCAGATGTTTAATAAACTGAGGAATCGGATTGATTTTTGTACCCACTCCACAGTCCTGTTTTCACCCGGTATGGCTACAAACAGCGCCAGATAATAATACTAAAATCTATTCCTGTGGGTACCTTTCATCTGTGTCCAGTTTCAACTGATTAGAGTCATTCATGAAGTAGTTAAAAGATGTTCTTAAAACTAGCCACAGCCTCCAGTCCCTGAAAACGATGTCAACCAGCTGATGTGCTGGCAGAGGTTGCATTTTACATCAGATAAGAATGATGTCAAACCTTGAGAAGATAAGGACAGCTTTCACTCTCTCCACTGAAATCTGGAATTGCAGCTGTGGTTATAACCTTCAATGTGACATAAAAGAGGCAGCTTGCCAGTCATAGGAATTACAGCACATCAATATGCTGAAGTGTCCAGAAAAATATGATGGCTAAATAAATTTCATTATAAGGCCACGTCATTATAACCCCTAAGAAAATAATCTGGTACGGTTTCACAGTAAGAAGGACCTGGCAAGAGAATGCCTCCATCCCAATCCAGTGTGCTGTAAAATATGCTGCAAACCAGCCATTGCACAGTGACAGCAGCAGTCAGCACTTTTAAGCCACAACATAAAAAGTCAAGTAGTGTGAGAGACATATCCTGTGGGGCCACAAACAGGATTCCTGCAAGCCAGTATAAAACTGCACAGCACCGATTTTGTCTCTCCTGTGTATCTTCTGTAACTGCTAAATTCCTGCATGGTTATGGTCTTGAAAGTTTTATAAGCAAACAGGGCTCAAGAAAAGCGTATAAATCAACCCTCAAAGTAGCCGGTTTTCTAGACCGTCAAAGAAGAAAGAAAAAAAAAGTGTGATGAAAGCCTTCAATGGATGGCCGGAGCTTGACAAGCAGAAGGGTACATTTACAGTCAGACACGATTGTGCTGTGTGCTGAGGCTGGTAATATTTCGATACAATACCATTAAACAAGGGAGACCACATGCTGCCTTGTACCCAAGTGTGGAGTATAGTAATAATGCTTACATGACAAATAGTGAGGTAGTCGTAGTCAATTTTTACTCGTTCAAGTTCAATGCATAGCATGACATAGATCTGAAACACACATGTTGCACAATGAATTCCTGTCCTGCATACCGTATGTAAAGTTTACTGTAGACATGACACTTTATTCTGCAAATTGTAGGCAACCAAGGCCAGCCCTTTATTATTATTATTATTTATTGTATTTATATAGCGACAACATATTACGCAACGCTGTACATAAGTTAAGGTTACAGGCAATATTTAGGGTGACATACAGCAATACAAGAAAAACCAGATCACACAGCACAGTATGAGTACCAGGTAATGCTTAGTCAGTCACTGGATGGAGCATAGAGATTAGGCAAGTTAGGTTCACTCAGATGCCTAGCATGGGTTCACAGTAATGGAGGTGCATGATCAGGTAGGACACAAAAGGAGGAGGACCCTGCCCGAAGGCTTACACTCTAGAGGACAATCTAGAGCCCTTTATTAGCAAGTAGCCTATGGCATAGTGTGCAGAGTACAGCGAGTGTTAAAATGGTTTCTGCTAATAAATTTGTGGTAAAGATGCAGTGGTACAATGGTAAAGGAAATTTGACAAACTGCAGAACAGTCATTGATATGCAACACAATGTCCATGCTTGAATAAAAGAATGAGTCCTAGAGCAGGAGTCCCTAACCCCTGGTCTGCGGTCCTCTGCAGGCTTTGCCAGGATATGTTGTAACTGTCTGACTGCATAGTGTTTAGAGCGCTCAGACGTCCCTTAACTCTGCAGGATGTTGGAGAAGCAGAGCCACCTGCAGCCATTCTTTCTGCTGCCACCTGATGTCTAATTTGTAAAGCAGCATGCTTTCTGTCTGTAGAGACACTGGGTGACAGCAGTGACGGTGATTGAGATGCTCTAGACTCTTGCCAGCCACAGAGTTGCATCTCTGCACAGAGGTGAGGTAAGCAGCGGATGCTGGTAGCTAGTGTGGGAAGAATGGAAGGCTGAAATTATAGTGACGTGTAAAAGTGAGTGAGAGAAGGAGGAAAGGGTGAAAGTGAGTGAAGGGAGGCAGATGAGGGCAAGAAAAGCTGGAGGTGACTGTGCCAGTAGATGGGGAAGACCAGGTAGCACCCCCTCTCTTTCATCACCTGTCGTCCCAAATGTATCTTGGAGTATGGAGCACTGCCCCCCATTCAGCACATCAGTGAACCATGGCGGGTCATGCAGCAGCACGGTCAGGAAAAAAAAGCGCAGATGCATCTTTTCCAAAGTGTTGAGGGTTATGAAGATGATGGATGAGTAGAGACGGAGGTTGGGTAGCCCTCAACCCCCCCCCCCCCCCTCTTCCTTACACACACTTGATCTTGGCTTCACTAAGTGGAGTCACTGACCTGAAACAAACCTGCTTGAGGCCGTGCTTTCCAAATTTCTCTGGCTACATACCTATTCCGGGTCACTGACTTATTAATTAGCACAGCACGGATTCAGACAAAAGTCTACATAGTAAAAAAAAAAAAAAAAATTAAAAAAAAGGAATGAGCATAAGGAATTTCTGATATTGCAGGTCCACTTTAAACCAAATGTTTATTAGGCTGCCGGATGCCAGTTACATAGAGTGCTTCATAAAAAGCAACCCTATTTCCTCTATACACATAGTAATCACACAATGTAAAAGCGGTCCAAGTTAAACTTAAGGACCCCTTTTACATCAACGGGTCGAATCAATTATTTCCGACAGGTCCTATCTGATTTCCTATTGTTTTTCTGAGCAATTTTCCAATCGCTTCTGTACAAAAATCGATCAGAAAAAGGATCATTAATCAGATTGGACCGGTCAAAATTATCGATTCGACCCATCAATCTGACAGAAAATTATATGGTGTGTACTAGGCATTAGCGCATGCTAAAAAGCTTTTCTGAGCACTTATGATTTGAAAAGCTCTTGCTAATGTAATGTTATGTGTGTGATCCCACTTGAGGGATGTGATGATTTCTTTTATTTTTATTTATTTTTTTAAATCCCTTAAAGCGGACCCATACCAAACTTTTTTTTTTAATTCAAAATATTTAGTTGCACCACTCTGACACATACAAAGATAAACACTCCTTCAAGTCTATGAGCATTTCAGTGAATGCTTTTCACCCTTCTCTTTTCATAACTAGGGTTACACAGGTGGCAGCCATTACTTCTGAGCTTAGTAGGAGGTTTTAGATCATGGGTGTGTGTCATCAGCTACCCTCCCTCACAGGGGCGTCTTCTATGTAAAATCTCACACAAACTGAGATCACCTCCCCGTGACATCATCTGTAGCAGCGAGTGTTTTGTTTTTTTATCTCCTCCACCAGTCTGCTGGATTCTGTCCTGGTAATATGAAAGGGAGGGGCGCCTCCAATAAATGTAAAATATTTGATATTGTCATCATGCAGCTGAAAAAAGGCTGCTATCTATTTATTATTATAATTTAGAATATTGATTTTTTCTGAAATCTTGTATTTTTAATTTGGGTCCACTTTAAAGGAATCATCGGGGGGGAAAAAAATCAGCTGCGCAGGGGCAGAACTATTGCGCCTGCGCAGTAAGCGGAGGACAACGTGGCTGTGATTGACAGCGGCGCTTGACGCAGGCGCAGTAAGGACGACCTCGAGGTTGGCCTGAACACCATGCGGGGAGCCCAGGACGGCGGCGGAGAGGTCAGCGTGGGACAGCCGGCTGCAAGGGGCTAGAGAAAGCCCCAGGTGAGTATAGCTGATTTTATTTTTTTTTACCCGATGATTCCTTCAAAGCATAACATTAGCAAGAGGTTTACAAATCACAAGCACTTAGAAAATCCCTGCTAGTGGGTCCCAGGCCTCCTGCTCAGGAGTGATTTGCCTTTACAGCATATTTTTGCTTCTGGCTAAAACTGAGCTTTACAACAAACTGTTTCAAACATCAAAATTACTGTTGACTTATGAATCAAGATAATGCTCATAAAGTAGAGCTATTCCTTAGGTTAAGGTAAAAAGTCTGGAATTTAGACTTCAAATGTATTACATCGACCGGTTACCATAGGCACACCATTTCTAATAAGGAGCAGGGATGATTTTCACCAGTACCATGCCCCATCCCTCAGACGGCAATGTGAAAGGCCATGCAGATGTACACAGACGGATGTAGAGGGGCTGAGGTGCAACCGAGAAGAACTGAAGTACACAAAAGCATTTGTGCAGGGAGGGAGTGTGCATAACTGTGTGCATTTGTACTGAATACAATTATTGATACTGGACATGAACAGTGTGGTTTACAGAATGGAAATAATCCTTGCTCACTATTAGAGAGGGGTTGTGTTGAAGCAGAGTACATGACTGGTGAGGGCATCACAGAAGGGGTGCCCAGGGGTTTGTGAGGCTTGTAAAGAATGGATAAAGGGGTGTTTTCAGGTCTTCCTCAATCATAGGATGTGATGGCAGAATCTTCATTGTACCAACACCTAACAAGCAATAAGTACTATAAAGTGTGGAATTTAACACAGCCAGGCGTGAAAATCAGAAACAAATTCTTAAAACGGCATCTCATGTCACAAAAATAGAACAGTGATGCTTCCCATGTAGCCAAGCTGAAATTCATGAGCCTAATCTGATTTTTTTTTTAAGACACAAGCACAATAATCCAAGCATTCACAACAGGAAGCAAAACTGTTAAAGAGACTCTAACAACATCTTCAGCCTTATTTCTTCTATCCTATAAATTCCTATACCTGTTCTAATGTGGTCTGTCTTACTGCAGCCTTTTTTAGTTGCACCGTCTCTCTCTCTCTCTAATATATATATATATATATATCTCATCTTTTTTTCTTTGTCAAGCTTTGTCGACCAAGGGAGGAATGGGCTGCCTCTGTTGTAATTAATACAAATCATGCACGCTCTGTGTGCTTTGTTTGCTCCTCACAGACTGCTCTCAGTTTCAGCTTGTCACATGCTGAGATACTGTGAGAATCCTAGACTGGAGTGCAGATAATTCACTATGTAATAAAAACTTGTAGTATACTGTAACATGTACTGTAACATGATAGATATATATATATATACACACACACACACACACACACACACACACACACACACACACATCACATCACTTCCTGGTTAGCAGTCATGTTTTTTGTTTGTAAACACTGCCTAAAACAGGCGATTAAAAGCCAGGATCACGGCAGGAAGCAGTGGAAATGGCAAAGAGGGATCCAGGAGATTACAGTGACTCGATTGGTATGTTTTTTTATTCTACAAATCGGACAGTACAGGTTCTCTTTAAAGAAATCAGGGTTTTAAAGCCATACAGATGTCCAAACATTGAATCATCGCACTTAAGCAAATCGTGATGAGCGAAACAATGACAGCCGTTACTCCCATGGGAGTCACCAGTACAAGGTATTATAAAAAGTCACAAGGGCATTAAACAGCTGTGGCGGCATTTGTCACTCAAGTGCTGTCCACTCAAATGAATGGACCCACTTTTTAAACAATGGTACCGGCGTTTACAGTTATTCGCATCCCAATCCAGTTGTCTCGTGCTGGACGCTACAAGTATCACCCAGGATCAGCCATGTTTGTCACTTTCGTGTCCCCCTAGAGGACTCAACACGTGCTAGGAACCAATGCTGCCGAAAGCTTGAGTGAACAGGCACTAAGTCAGATCCTATCTTTATGGTCCAAAATGAAGCACAATGCTCTCACTAGGCCCAGCAGTTGGCGTTTCTGCGGAGATACAGATTTCTATATGATAAGAGGAATGCTCAGTTCCCACTTGCACAAAAAATATACCGGCTTGGTACGTTTTCTGCAGTACAGCAACTGACATAAATACGAGTCTTGTGTTACAAATAGGGTCTGCTTCAACTGGTGTTTTTAAACTGCACTGCAGTAAGCGGGAATGCAAAGTACAGACCAGCTGTATTTCTGTATTTTTGCCAGATAGCGAATGAGTTCCCCACAGAAGCCTATGGTGGAAACATCTTCTCCGGACATGGAGAGGATGAGAAAATGGAGTGGAGACTGAACTGGTCCTCTCCAATTCGAAAGGGCAGTTTTGATCTGTCACAAGTGGGAAGCAAACTTTAGGCACCTCGTCGCCATTTTTAGTGTGAATCAACCAGTGTCCCCTCTCATCCCTCACGGAAAGAGAGAAAAAGAAAAAAAAAATAGGAATTCTTTTTATTATGTTCTGACTTTCAAAGCAAAAAAAGTGTCATGAATGTTTACGCTCTCCTGCTGAATGATTAAGATTCTTCTGTAGTCCCATTTTTAAAAGAGAGTCACAGGAAAGGATATGTATATCCGTGTAAGCATTATCTCATGTCTAATTAATTCTCTGCTCCTCGTGCGCCTCTGATCAATCCTCAGTATAATTAAGGGGGGAAAAACATTAGATCTTTTATCTCAAATGTGCTCCATTTGCCTTATGCAGTGGGGAGGGAACAGAGCTAGAAAGGCCTGTGAAATGTCACACACCTTAAACAATCATCTTACAGTGAGTCTATTAGCATTCTATACAGGAACCGCTCCAGGAACAAATCTACAAAACATGAGTAAATCTAGCACAATCATCAACTGTGGCTTTGTCTGTATTACTTGGAAAATATCAAGTGCAGAACTCCCACGTGAGTTATAGTCACATCTTCTAATCTGTCAAACTGGAATTTTTTTGCACAGCTCGTTAAACGGATAGACAGAGAGTGATTGGAGCTGCACCCAGCCAGGTGTTGCATACCTTCCAACTAAGTCTCTATTATCCTCAGTTCAAGTCAATTAGAGCTCAAGTATGAAGCTGAGGCTGTGCTGATGACATTCATGTTGATCAGAGATGAAGCACAGCCATTAAAAATGCAGCAGAGAATGAATGTGTAGATAATCTTTTAAACTCGTCCTGTTTTATAACTTCAGGGATGTATGATCATTGCAAGGAAAGACATCTGCTTCTACCATGTCAAAATGCAGAAAACAAATTGGGGAGGAACTCTCGGTACCCTTCACTGAACCTACTATGGTAGGAATACAGCCTACTTTCTGATTATGAAGTCATCTTTTTGGTTTCCGAATCATGCTAGGACTTCAAAAAGTATATTTGAATTCTGCATACAAAATAGGACTACAAAACAATAGGGCAGAATAATCAATACCAGGGCAGGGAGGATTGGAGTAAATCTAGTTCATAAGTGGAACAGTTGCTCAGAACGACTAATCAGTATCCTTGATTTAGACCTTATTTTTGCAACAGTTTTACTTGCACTGGTTTTGATGCATTTGCTGCAATGTTATTAATGGAATACTGCTGTACATAGATTTTTTTGGGCGCACAGAAGAGAGATAAGGACAGGAAGTCTTCTGGAGCAGCATTGTCCCTGGTTAAACCAACATTCTTGACTCTAGAGAACCCAATAGAGGCAATGGGATTGACAGAGTCAGGAGAGGCCTGTACAGACACTGCCTGAACTGACTTGTTAATCAGATTGCTAGAAATTGGACCCTACTCAGACCCAGAAGCTGGGATAGTTCATAGGCAATGCTGGACAAAGGCTCACCTAGAAGTCTGTATTCTTAAGGTGCGTACACACATGCGACTATAGTCGTTTGTAACGATCGTTCCCCGATCTTTACTAACGTCGATCGTTACAAAAAACGAACCACCGACTATTAAGGCAAACGACGAACGAGCCAAATCGCTACAAAAGAAAGTTCTGTCTCGGCGGATTTTAACCAACGACGATCGTTTGCAAAAGTAGTACATCGTTGCAAACGGTCGTTCGTACTAGGCTTGACATGCGCATTTCACTATTTCTCCCTGAAACTTCTCATTTTTATGCGCAGGCGCAATAGTTGCTTTACGTGATGTAACGTTCATTCTAACGATCAGATCGTTACACACATTTAAAAACTAACTTTACTCAGGTCGTTCTTTCATCAATTAAAAGCTCGTTCGTCGTTCTCAACGAACGATCGTTGTCGCATGTGTGTACGTAGCATAAGACGTAAAAAAAATTCAGCCTGCATAAAGCACAGAAAATGCAAAGTGTTTATACTGCAGACAGACAGGCATCACATGACATGCTAACATGTTTTGGACTAAAATAAGTAATGGACACATTTTTTTCAATACTACACAAGGCAAATACATTGCAATAGGAGCTTAACCTCAATCTAAACTAAATTAAAAAAATAATAAAAAAATCACAGCTGCATGATCTCAGAAGACTTTAGAAGGCATCTGTGGGGGAATGTACGCTTTACACTTCTCTCTAAGCTGTTTTTTATGTTTCTTGTATGCTTAGAAACAGCAGAGAAAGTAGTGTAGGTTGGATGCTGCTAGCGGTGCATTGCTTTGACTCTGCAGTTTTCAAAATGGGCAAAGGCAGTAAATGATACCATGCAGCACAGAGGGCACTTTTGGTAATTTAATATATATAATTTTAATGTATAATGAAAATATGCAATACTGGTAGGCTATTCTCCAGCCAGACCTAATAGACAGCAACAGTGTCCTATCTGTGTAACCAGACAAAGCTAGCTAAAACATCAAGTTTAATGATATTAAGTTACAGACTGACTGCTTACAGAAGAATTTAAAGTTAATTCCACTGTATTTGATCTAATCCAAACCAAATGAATCTGAGTGACTCATTTAAAGTTAATATCAGTTTAACAAAAAAACCTCTACATTTAATAAGAGCAACTCAAGTTATGTGGAAATGCAGCAATTTCATCACCTTGCAGAGTGTAATTTCCGGCACTTCACAAATGCTTTCTGACCAAAGGCCTTTATAGGAAGTGAAGCATGCAAGGAAACATCACTTCCCCATCACCATCCAATTTCATATTTATGCCTGATCTGGAAACTTATTACATACTTCACACTGCTGAAAAACAATATTCTAGGTAAGAATGGTTTGCCCTTTAGAAAGGTAAGGAAGGTTCACAAAACCAAGTGGTGGCTAGAGGCATATGAAAGTTTATTTAAAGGGTACCGGAACTGACACACGACGTTATATGTATGTACAGTACAACGTACAAAGAACTTGTCTGCATTCCTTTTTTCTCAGTGTAAGGGTTAAGAATTAATGTATGCGAACTACAAACTTTTGGACCATAGCATGCGTCTCACTAATAATTACATGCCATAGAGAAAAACATTTACATGGCAGAGAAACACTTCTGTGAGGAGAATAGAAAAATAAAAAAAGGTTAAAGATATGGTAGCTATGGAACAATAAAGGACTTCAGTTTATTTTCACCTTGAGTTTTAAGGGGGGTTTGCTGTTTAATAGGGGATGAGGGGGAGGGGGGGGATTTTGAGCTGTAGCATAGTGCTGTAACATTCACTGTCATTGAATAGGGTTAGCAGCATCTGCTACTGTAAACCACACAGCTACCTGCATTGTACAGGAGGCAAAAGCCCTTACAAAAGCATTTTAATCGTAAAAGTAAAGAAGTAGAAGTTTAGGAAGGCTATTTTATTTCATTTTGTAAGGGGAGGGGTTTAAAAATGGTAGCTAAACAGCATTTTCAATATAGACGCCCCATGTTCAAATCCCATTGCACCCCCGCTAGTATTGTGCTTTCTTACTATGCCTTCACGCCACGTTTCTCACTTTTAGTGTTCCTAACAGTGTCCCTGATATACTGTTTGTGCTTGCTACTATCATATATTGTAGCATCCTACTCCCCCCCCCTTTACAGCAACTCCATATACAGCACCATCCTATCCTACCCTATGTCCCTCACCATCCTATACTCTTGTCCCTCTGCCACCTTGTATAGCAGTAACTCATTAAAATGCTCCTAATGTAGCACCCCCACTGTTTAAAATTTAATGTTGCCTAGATAGAGTATCCCTCCCCCCTGGTCATGCTCTGTATGTCATACCTCCTACATAATCATCTTTCCTTTATGCCACCCCATCAGGGCTCCACATGGTAGTCTGGTGGTCAACCCCCCCCCCCCCCCCTTCACATAAGTGTGTGTATGTGTCACTAGAGTACCACTTTAAAGTGAAACTGCAGCTACACTATTGTCTATAGAGCTGCACAGGTCTTGTAGTCAGCAGCACACAAGCCAGCCGGTTCTTGCAGCAGTTTATAAACAGGTTCTATTAGAAGTGATGAGACTTACCAGTTTCCACAATGAAATATTTCCCCAAAACAAAGCATAAAACAATGGTTTTCACATGTACAAGTCAATGTGTAGCCTGAATAACTCCAGGGCTACAATTATCAATGTAACATTTCTAAAAACAGCCAGCAACAGTTTTAGAATAATCAGAAAAAGGAATAAAAAAAATAAAAAAAAATACCAACCACTGCTACAAACGACACATCTAATCTACAAATCTCACAGCTCCTTGCTAACTGCATAAAGAAACTAATCCCAGCAACACTTTCTTTTACTGAAGCCCGTAAAAAAGCTGAAGATAATTGCTGTTAACCCGCGAATGGTCAATTTCTAACTACAGTCACAACAGCTTTATGGCTGTCATATGAAAACTGGCAGTCCCATGGAGAGAAAATGATGAATGGCAATAAAAACCTAGCAAGTTATTCTAACTTTTCTCCGCTCTACAAAATAAAAAGGTTTCAATTTAACACTTTCAGTCTTGTAGAGATTTCTGTACTTCTCCTGTAGGCAGGACACAAAGAAACATTATTACAGATGAGGACAAAGGACAGCAATAAGCCTAGCAATGTGACTGTACAGCTCTCATTCCTAGACAGCCATCTGCTCATTTCAGATGGCAGAAGCTGGGAATTTGGCTAATAGTCCATCTTTTCACCTCTCTAGCCAAACATCTTATACACTGATTTTTTTATTGATGGGAAGAGGGAGCAGGAAGACTGGACCAGTAGGAGTCATTGGAGTGGTGCTGTAAAGGCATGATTGATGCCAGGAGGAGAGAAGTTGCAGGCTGTGCAGGTAATGTGTCTGTTCTGGACAAGACTGCAGGCAGAGAAAGTTGAGAAAAATGCAGATAGACAGATGTAGAGCAGAATCCACGTGAGTGTGACCTAAAGCAGCTGCAGCAATGTGCATAAAAATGTACATGATTGAATAATATTTTTTTCTTGTTATACTTTTCTATATTCGAGTACTTTTCTAGCATTGCAATTCCATTGTTGCATATTCAGTCTGTCATGGTTATACTACTGTTCTGCTACTGCTTCACAGCTCCCTGGCCTGGTATCATCATCAGTACTGCTGCATGGCCAATGTGCTCCTGGCCCAGCCCTCTGGAGAGAGCTCTGAAATAAAAAGAGAATACACCGTACCCCAGTGAGGTCATTGCTAGGGATGAACCGACTAGTTTGCATTTAACATTGAAGTCAACGGCTGCCAATTGACGTAGCAGATAAGAGCAAAGCCCCCATACATGCTAGAATCACCAATCCAAGAGGTCCACCTACTCAAATGATGAACAAGCAGTGTTTATTTTTAATATGCCAGATGTCTATTCAAGTAACCAACAACCGATTTAGGGCCTCGGCAGGTCTCCTCTGTCAAGGTTTATGAACAGAATGACAACACAGATGGCATGTACATTACAGGCTTATAAGTAATGTAGCACAAACACACACACCCACAATTCAAAAACTGTCGCTAACTCATCAAGCCAACTTGTATATGTAAACATGAGCACACAATGATTATAATGGTAATAGGCACATCCTACTCGAGTCAGATTGACAGTAACTCTATCCCCCACTAGTACCACAGTCACGGAGAGTCCCCATTCGCCAGCAAGTGTAGCCCTGCACAACAGTTAGGTGGAAATCCCGCCTCCACGGTCACTCTGGAGGAACTGGTCTCTCTGCCGTGAGTGGGTGCTCACTGGTTGAGGTGGCCTCTCACCGCTGCTGTCCGGAGACGCCCACTCAGTGACGTCATCACAATGGACTTGTTGCTTGAAAACCACCTGCTTCTGTACGCCGGACGTCGATCATTGCCTCAACGACCGACCAAAAGCGTTGCACACATCAATCCCATTCCCAGCCCTGAACTTGCTATACTAGGTACAGCAAGCCCCAGAGCAATGACATTCTAAATTCTGCTGCAGAATGGCATTTAGCAGACTTTCAAAAACATTTTCTGTGAAATATTCAAAACATATTTTTTTAAAAAACACCCTCCAAATGTAGGCTTCTAGCAAACCCTTCGTACATGCTAGAATCACCAAAGTCACCGGCCACTGACAGTTCTTTAAAAAAAAAAAACATTTAAAAAGTACTTGCATAAAATACATATTTGTTGGTGAATATTTTATAGCTAAATGTAAGATGCATTGAAACAGGTGATTTGTCAGCTGGTTAGACAGAGTATTTGAAACTCCGTAACTTTTCAAGAACAAACATCTTAAAAGGATTACTAATATTATGCGCAATCCAATGACACTTAACGTTTTTTTCTACAAGATTATTAAAGTCAGGTTCAATCATCAACCTCATAAAAGATATAAAATAAACAATATTGACATAAAATAGAAAACTAGGCAATAAAGTACTGGCAGCAAAGCATGCAGCTGGTTTTGAGTTTCCCCTATGTGCGCCGGATATGAAGAGAAGTAGATGCGTAAAATAAGGTTAACCGACATTTGGAGAAAAACAATACCCAGCCATCATTAAAGGACAGGCACCTCAAAAAACACTAACTACCTGTGAAAGGATGATTAATTCTACCAACTTACAGTTAATATAATTGTAAAGTCACAGAAGAAAACAAGGTGACAAGTGACTGCATTCCAGGAGAATTGAAAAATAATGTATGGTAGTTCAGAAGAAAAAGAAGAACTTTGCTGGCTAACAAAGTGGCACTAAAAAAAAGTTGTCAAAAGCAGGCAGATTTAATAGAATACAAATCAATGTTATGGTTTATATTTTTTCTTAGAGAGTGAACCAATTACCAAATCGTACTCAGGAAAACCAATGAGCACTCACTTTAAGTAATGAATCTCAAAAAGAACTAAATAGTAAATTATAACATCAAGCAGCAAAAGAGCACAATCCTCTTGGAAGTTACCGTCATGCAGTACTTAGCAGATACCAAAAGTGGTGCCACAGGACAACCTTAACAGGTACATGGCTACGCAAGGCTCATTGATGCATGTTGGATGTGAAGGACTGTTTGGCTTAATCCTACAAAAGATACTGTACCCTAAGTTACTAAATAAAACAAACACAAAATTGGAAGACTTCAGAAGCAATCATGTCCCTGAGTGCTTCAAAAGTGACCTGTCTTCGGAAGCACTCAGGAGCAAATTTGAATCGGGAACAGCCTTAAAATGTGGGAATCATGAGAGAAATGGGAAGGATCTGTAGGATCCAGAACCTTTCCTCTCCATAAGCAATTTTGTTTTCCATAGCAGTTTAGTAAGAGGGCTTTTTGGTCCATTGTAGCCCCTTACACACTCCTAGGAGCTCTGGTTCACCATGAGCTTGCTGGGTACTCTGTATCTCCATAAGTAAGTATCTGATTTTTGTTTTCTAATTTCACTACAGATTTACTTGAAGCAAATCACCCATTTTATGGGGATGGAGAAGTATCTGTTGCTAACCGCTTGGTACCAGACACCCCAGGATGCATTCACGTAATTAAGGCCTTGGGAAATTCGGGCCCAGGGCAAAGCCAAAAAAAAGGACTCACCCTGCTCCTGTAAAAGTCACGGCAGCGGTAAACACTATTCCCCCTCCAGGCCGCCATGGACTCTGTGGAAATATGCAATTCGGCTTCCAGCTGTTTCTGTTGGCCAAATTACATTTTTTCCTAATAGTAATTTGGGCTCTGGATTTTGACAGCGCCAAAATTACTGTCTGAGCGCCACTAAAGCCATAATGCCCATTATGCCATAGGGCGGCGCGTGGTGCACTCAAATTTCCAATGTCCAATATGGACCTACAAGATATTAGGTATGTGGTTTAAGGCTACTTGCACACCAAGACGTTGCGTTAGGTGCTACGTTAGGGTCGCATAACGTGCACCTAACGCAAGGCCTGGTGCTCTCTCGTTGTGCAGCTCACTCTGGCGTCCGTGATGCGCACTCTTGGACGCATGCGGCATCACGTGGTCCTGCCGGCCAATCGCCGCACAGAGAGGCCGCACCAGGAAGTAAACACTGCACGTCACAACGTGCAGTGAATATTAATTAGCCATGTGCCTGGCCGCTCTCCGCTCCTCCCCAACATGACTGCGCATGTGCAAACAGTCTAACGCGGCTTAAGCCGCTGTAACGCCGTAGCATGCTGCACTTTCGGCAGAACGTGCAGCGTTACATGTAACGCAACGTGGGCTGTGTGAACAGCCCACTTGTGTTACATTGCTGTGCGTTGGGGGAACGTTACAGGCTGCACTAACGTGCGCCTGTAACGTCTTAGTGTGTAAGCAACCTTAATGTATGAGCCGATCAGTGTGTTTACAACACCAACTTCTGAAGCCTCCAACTATACCCACTTGATTCCAACTGAACTCTCCCACTACACGGATACTTTGTTCACCCACAAGTAACAGCAATCTACAAAAATAAAACTCCTGCTCCTCTCCACAATTTTATTAACACCTGCTTTACTTTTTTCCAGATGACAACTCAACAACGCAGACCAAGACAATAATGCTCCGTTAATTTGCTGAGCTTTCACATTTGTTTCTTTTTAACATATGGCCAAGATAAAAACTTTTAGAATGAATGTTTTTACCTCAGAGTCAGAGAACAAGTAAGAAGATTATGGGACCAGAACCCTGAGACATTTATCATGGGAGTGTTACAGGCAAATTGCAGTATGGACTTTCAGTATCTACAAGGAAACTGGCTGACTAAGTAACATACGTTCATTACCGTATTTAGGAGAGTAGGATGTCAGCAATGACTAAGCTGAAGGATGATATAATCAGATGTGTATAGAACGTATCTGGTATACAAACACCACTGCCAGGATAAAACAATGTTATGCAAAGTGTAATGCTATACCACACTGAAAGTACCAAAGCCACATCTCAATCCTGGCATTTTTTAAATAGTTTTGTCTGCCAAGTGTTTATTTCCTCCCATGTGTCCACTGGGAGAACTCCTGTCACTTCTTTTTATGACGACCGCAACACAGAGTGAATTTTGCCCTGGCCCAAGATCTTTAGGGCTCGTTTCCACTATCGCGAATCTGCATGCGTCCAACGCATGCAGATTCGCACATGTAATGCAAGTGGGTGGGCCTGTTTCCACTGTAGCGTTGTTGGGGTGCGTTTTTTTCAGCGTTTAAAAAACGCACAAAAGAGCCAACGAATTCGCCTGCGAGTGGAATGCATGCGAATCGCCGCTAATGTATTTAATAGGGAATTCGCATGTGGCTATGGTATGCGAATTTTCATGCGAATTCGCATAGGTACCAATGTAACTTCAAACAGGCAGTGACATGGTTAAATTCGCATATACCCTCACCTATGCGAATTCGCGGCAAAAAACGCGAAAAAAATCGCATCCGCATGCTATTTCATCAGCGGTGGAATCCAGGCGATTCTGCACCGCAATAGTGGAAACGAGCCCTTACTGTCTTTAGAGATGTCACTCATTTCATATGGTGTGTTTACTTCCCAAGGGACTTGCCATTGATCTGAATAGGGAAATGGATAAGGAATATTACAAAAAAAAATGCTAGATTTTGAAAAACAAAATACATATGAAAAAAATACATTACAGTACTTAAAAACCACAATGGATAATCTATCGTAAATACAATTGAAGGATGGACTGTTATAAGCTTTAAGTGGTAAATTACTAATGATCCTACATTTTAATTATTCAGCTTTGTTGAAAAAAAATAGTTAAAAATAGTCATGAACATTACATTTGACTAAAAATATATATATTTTCCCCCATTAAGTTTACCAGGACTCCATTGTTGAATAATGAACATATGGAGTTCTAGTAATTTGAAGAAAACACAGTATACACATTTACAAAATACGTAGATACGTATATTTTATTTTTATATATTATGTTTTAGTATAATATATAGAATTGAAGATAGTCTCTAAGTGAGTAGTCAGGCAGCGAGGAACAAGACTAGCTTGGAGATAGGAGCCTTACATAGAGGTTACATCCTATTGGGTAGCAAGCTGGGGCAGAACACAGAAATTATACAAATCAATACATAGCTACCATAGTAAAATGTTCCTCCTACATGCTATGTATTTTAAGAGTAACTGATGGGCCTTAAATCAAATATCAATTCTCTTTTTCCATGTGTTCAATACCTAAAAAGGATGCTAAACAGGCAATGCATAAGTTCATGACCAATATGACATTTCTATTCTATATCAATCCCCATGTCCCCCACCTCTTACTTGGTACATCAGCCGCAAAAGAGAAGTTGCAGTGCATGCCGGGGGTTTGTTTCTCTTCCTCTGTTCCTCTCTGATTGGCCGCATCCTCCCTCCTCCCTGCAGGCTCCCACAGGATGAAGCCCATCCTGATGTCATTTCCTCCCTTACTCCCACTGTATCCCCCCCTTCTCCCTACACTATTACAAAGCAAGCGAGGAGGAATAAAGGAAGCGCACACAGACTCACCTTATCATGGTTCCAGGCGCTGGAGTTCCAGTCTATACTCTCTGCACTATCGCAAGTGGTAGTGCAGAGTATACTGCAGAGGTGAACTCCAGCACCTGTAACCATAAGCAGGCGAGTCTGCATGCACTACCTTTATTCCTCCCCTCTAAGCTCTGTAATGCTGTGGGGAGAAGAGCAGATTCTGAGGGGGATGCCGGGGGAGGGGGGATAGTAAGGGAGGAAAGTAAGGGAGGAAATTACACCAGGTTTGGCTTTATGCTTGTGGGAGCCAAGATGGCCTCTACCAAGAACAGAATTTTCTTTATTTGACTATATAAAATTCACTGAACTTAAAACTTGGACAGTACAATACATCTGTTATGTGAGTAGAGCACGAAATTATCTACTTATGTATTTTATTTTCCAGATCTAGTATGGCTAATAGTTCCTCTTTAAAGAGAAACTCCAACCAAGAATTGAACTTTATCCCAATCAGTAGCTGATACCCCCTTTTACATGAGAAATAGAATGATTTTCACAAACAGACCATCAGGGGGCGCTGTGTGACTAATTTTGTGCTGAAACCCCTCCCACAAGAGGCTCTGAATACCGCGGTACTCTGGGCAAACTGCCACAATGTAACAAGGTTCACAGACAGGAAATGGTTGTTTAAAGCTGTCTGTAACAGCCAGAGCAGCTAGAAACAGCTACATAACTTGCCCACAGTAACCATGTCACCATGTAATACATGTCAGAATGTGAATCTGGGAGAGGAAAGCTTTTACAATGAGGAAACACTGACTAAATCATTTATACATAATTATTGTAAAAATGAAGCACTTTTTTTATTAAATTATTTTCACTGGAGTTCCTCTTTAAGAAGAAAATGTTCCCAATCTGACTTTCTTGTTGCACGTATACAAAACAGGAAGCCTCCTGTGGCAACCGCAGGAAGCCAGGAACACGTAGACATTATCGCATCATTAGATACTACAGGCAGATAAAAGGTCTATTGTTTTTAACTAGGCAGACCCTTTCTGAAACATTCATGAAAAGGTCAAATCCCAATGTAATCCGCAAATATACTTGGCCCCATATACTGTTATAAACGTACATAAAAAGAAAGTTTCTAAAATGTTAATAAGCATATAAAAATTGTTTACATCTAACTTTATGTATAGTTTTGAATTTGCATGTCTGAATCCGCTATCCTCAAGGATAAATTAAGGACGAGTGGTCCTGTGACTTACCCAGAGTGTTACACCATCAAATGTGTGGTGGTCCTTACCATGGCAGCTGGTGTGATAACATTTTACAAGAAAAAGTAACTGGATTTTTTCCCCTGCTCTGCTTTAGGCTACATTTCCACTATAAACAGGCAAATCTGCATAGAAAAAAAGCACTTGCAGATTCGCCAGCAAATTCATGTGCCTTTGTGGGTGTATTTGTATGCAAATTTGCATGTGTAAGCGTTTTTGTTTTCAATTTTCCCATTGCCATTCATTACTATTGACTTCTGCACTCGTAAACATTAACGCAAAATCGTGTAAATCGCATGGATAATTGTTGCAGAGGCAAGTTTTTTCCCCGGGGGGGGGGGATGCGAATTTCGCCTGTAATGGAAACCGGCCCATTGACTTGTATTGTCATGAAAATCTGCATGCAGAAAATGCATGCGAATTCACATTAGTGGAAACGGGCCCTCATTCAGAGTCAGTGCATGCAGCCACATGTACTGTAGATTGTGGACTACTATGTGACCAGAAAAAAATTCAGGCAAAAACTAAACTATAGGATTTCAGCCTGGCGCATAACGATGAGTTATGCCGAGATGGCGCATAACGATGAGTTATGCCGAGAGATTTGGGCGCAGGATAAAGCAGATATACGGCTTACCATGATCCTGCAAAAGTCCCGGCGGCGCTAATTACTATTCCCCCTCCCGGAAGCCATGGATGGTTGGCAATGATGTAATTCGGCTGCCAGCTATTGTTGGAGGCCAAATTACAGTGTTTTAAAAGTAATTTGAGCGCAGTTTTTTTTCAACGGCACCCAAATTATTCACTGAGCACAGCTTAGCCGTAATTCCTATTATGGCCTATGGTGGCGCCGGCTGCACCCAAATCTCCTGCACCGTTTTAACAGCGCTCGCAGCCTGGCTCCTTTGCAAGCAGTACTGTGATTTTTGTGGCTGGAGTTATTTTTATCTGGTAAACTAGTAATGAGGATGCTAACCAGGCAATCAAAAAGTTCAAATCTATTACTTTTCTTGTTTATAAATGATCATTCCACAGTGTACCTGACTCTTCTTTCGTACGTTGCCACAAAAATGAAGTTGCAGGGCATGCTGGGTTGTCCTTTTTTTGCTTCTGTACATTAGTTAAGTCTGAGGGGAAATAAAGAAGCAAAAAAAGACAACCCAGCATGCCCTGCAACTTCCTTTGCGTGGTAACGTGCCAAATAAGTGTCAGGTAAACTGGGGAATGATCATTTATAAAACAAGAAAAGGAATAGTGATTTTAACTTTTGGATTGCCTGGTTAGCATCCTTAGAATTGTTTATTTCGCCAAGCATGACTGGGTCATGCCCGGAATAGTTTTTGGTACAATACATATAGCTCAGGAAGAAGACTTAGATAGAAGGAGACATAGATAGATAGCAGTGACAGCAGAGGCATCAAGTTAACACTTGTTTACCAGATAAAAATAAAGAATTGATTTTTGATTTTATGCCCGACAGTTACACTTTAAGGTGCGTACAGACACCATTAATGTCACCCGTGGGGATCTGGGCTTGATCCCACAGGGAACAGTGTGGGGAAGAGAATCACCTCACCCTCCGAAAAAGCTTTAGAGACTTCATAACTACAAAATTTACAACAACATTGTCTCCTGTTTACAGACCTTTAATGAGAGGTGAAGGGCTGTGCTGAAAAATTAACCTTTAGGTACAGTATTTAATTATTACTATTAAGAAAAGTATATTTTTAATAATAAACAGTAAAAAAAAATCAAACCAAACAAAGAACCATCCATTCCCATTATATCCTTTGGCAATGTGGACATTTTTTTTTTTTTATTCATGTAAATAATGCAAGACACAACTAAAGCATTCACGGACTAGCAATTGCATATTTGATGTTAAGCGTTAAGCATTTTATTCCCAAAAGACCTTTACAAAGACCTTATTAATTATGGAAAACACAATAACAGGTATTTAGACTGAGGCTTACGGTAAATCTTTAACAGGTGAAAGAAAATAAATTAGCCCAAAGGAAAGGACAAGAGAAATCAAGAACTGAATACTTATTCATCAATTGAGAAAAGCTTGAAGAGCATCAGTAAAGTTTGGATGTTAGGACTGTGCCTTGTACCCGGTAGGATGGATGTACTGTCAGAGGTTAACCAAGGTAAGGGTCTAAGCAGCTGCCATTCAGGCCGGTTTTACATCTATTTTTGCATTGCGCTAGGGATGTAATGCTCCTGCCGCATCCCATTGCAATGCAAAAAGTTACAGAGAGCGCCGACGGTCATTTGCATAGTGCCGCCTCCTGCTCATTGATGAACTCCCAGATGGGATGCAGTCAGTTACACCAAGTGTGTCACCCATAGACTTTTACTGTGTAATAAGCGTAGTGCTTGCGGTAATGCGCTGTTGCCCTTGCGTCGGATCAGGGACCGCAATAAGTATGAAAGTGTCAGACTTTCATTGCTTTTGCGGCCCCTAGCAGCAAAATTAGGTAACAAGGTTTACCCCGCTAGTGTAAAATGGGCCTCAAAGAGAGTGTATAATGTTTTGTTAGTTTTATATTGTTCAGGCTTTTTTTGCTCAAAGTGGTTACCCCACCCCTTTTTCATTTTTCTAAGTAAATATGAAATTTAGTTCATAAATATTGCACAAACATTTCATACTTACTATTACTTAGCAGCAGCTACTGCCTCAAAAAACTGGCAAATAGTTTAATTCATGATTCACATGAGAGTAAGAGAACCCTTCCTCCTCTATCCCATCACCAAACAGGAGTTTTCCAATTTAGTTCTGAGTCAGAAAAAGGGTCTCCAGAAATGCATCTGCTCAAGAGATATTATTCAAACTTATAATCCTTCTTGCATTGTATATTAAATATTTGTTTATAAACCCCAGGTGAACAGACCATTGGTCTTTATACATTCAATTTTTAAAAGAATAAAATGGAGTGAAGAGCAGCACAGAATCCCCTGACACAGCCAGAGATGAACCCTGCGCCACAGAAGCTGAAAACTGGGAAGCTATATTGAAGAAAAAACATAACTCCTCAAGCTTTCCCTGAGAAATAAAGCTACATAATAGATGTTTTATTCAGTGGCTCATAGAGGTAGCTGCTGGCTGCTTGTGAATTTTTTGTATACTTGAGTAAGACCCTCGAATGCATACAAAATACCAGTAGGGATAGAATTCATGCTGGACTTTAATCTGCCTAAGCTGGCCATACATGTATTGGTTTTTCTGGCCAATTCAACAGAAATCTGCCAGACATCTACTACCCCAACATATCCAACCGATTCACTTGCAATCCTATTTGAACAATTCACTGATCCCAAAAGTGTGATTACACATTACAAAATCTCTGTGTGAGGTGACAGGGTAGGAATGGTGTGGAAATCGATGGCCAGAATGCTGAACTGAGTTAAACGCATGTAGTTTGATCAACGTTTGATTGATTCCTGCAGAAATATACCAATACTGAGCTTGCTGTGAAGTGTAGGAATCGATCACTATCTTGTCAATTTGTAACCTTGGGAAGATCAATCAGCTGAAAATGTCGAGCTGTAATCAACCCTACACTACTTGTGTTACATTTAAATGCAGATTCTCTACGAGGTTCAGTTAAGGTTAGGCATCAGTTGGGGGGGGGGGGGGGGGAATAGGTGGTTAGATAGGGTGAGGCATTTGTGTGTTTGTGTGTGAAGGGGGGGGGGGGGGTCGGATAGGGATTGGCAGAGGTAGGTGTTTGTGTGAGAGGTTAGGTGTTCATACAGACAAATTTTGCACCGGGGAAAGGGATGCATGGAACTCGGTTATGTTAAGGAATTTTGCAGCGGGGGAGCAGTTAGGGTTAGGCATTAGCAGGGCGTTGGGTTGGACTTTGGGGAAAGATGTGATTCAGCTTCCAGCTATTGCTGGAGGGCGAATTACACAGTTTTTGGGTCTTCGTCTTTTGACGGCAGGCAAATTACTGACTGATGGCGCTATAGCCATAACTTACACTAAGGCCTATGGTGAAGCCCAAATTTCCAACACAGTTTTTACCGAACTCACACTCAGAGACCCCTTCTGATGTAGATATGGTGATAACATGTACTTTAACAACAAAGACCTAATCAAACTAATGCTGGGCATACACGGTACAGATTCTTCTTATCAATCGAGCCGCTGATAGCTCGATTGATCATTTCTGACATGTCTGATCACGCAGGGGAATCGATCCCCGCGGGCGGACAATAGGCAAAAACAAAGCGCTGATAAGCGCTGAGAAGGAAGTGAGCGGGGATTGATTCGCGGGGACGCGCCGGCTCGATACCGGTGCAAAAACGAGCAGTGTATGCCCAGCGTAAATGTCTACAGTTTGAACAAAATCAGTTCTTGTGAGATCCTCTCTAGCAGTGTTAACAGCTAATAATTTGACCTGATTCTAATTTTAGTTATTTGATACATGATAAATATTCAAGTCTACTACCCGCTTTACATAAAAAATAGGCATTTTTTTCTATTTACAAAAGAAAAAAAAACGTGTAAGCAGTACTGCATGCACATCACCATTATCAATCAATATTGTTGAAGTTATGGTTAAATATCTGTATGGTAAAGAAAAAAGAAAAAAAAGAAAAAACATTTTTTTAATAGGGTTCACAATTCACATGACTAATGTCTTATCAAATAATTTCCCCTTTAGTCATTTTCATCTTCTGGTCAATGAGTCCTTTAACAGGGCTTCCTGACCCAGTCTACAAGTACCACCAACAGTACTTGTACTGCAGAAGGCCACAAACATCCACAAGTGGGGTAGTTAGTGTCTCAGCAGAGCTCTGTGGATTTCCAAAAACATGCACCGTTGTGGTACTTGAGGACAGGGTTGAGGAACACTGCTTTTAGGACCACTATAGTGAAAAATTGTAAACTTAAAATACATGTGTATGCATACGTATATGAAATATATTTCTCAAATATTAAAATGCACTCTAAATTACGGTACTTTTCTCCTAGATTCCCATTTACGTCAGGCAATAAAAATCCAACAGATTTTGGACTAGTCCATCTAATGTGGAATTCTCAGGATTCACTTTATTTTCAAAAGCACTTACTGAACATCAGTTGTTCACTCCAACTACCAAAATAGTGTGGAAGCAAGCAGGAAGGCTGGCCAACATTTTTGTATAGATCCTTTGCAGGAAATGCTTTTGTAAGATACATAGGAGATACTGAGACTTTCCTATGAGGAGATAGACTTGGACTGGTCCAAAACCTGTCAGATTTTTACTGCCTATGGTAAGCTACAGCACCATATTAGAAAAGTAATTTGCAGTGCATTTTACTCAAGGAGAAATCTATTTCTCATAAGTATGTGTACACATGTATTTTCATTTTTTTTTTTTTTGCGATAGTGGTCCTTTAAAGCAGAGGTCCCCAACCTGGGGGCCGCGGCCCCCTGGGAGTCCGTGGGCAAATTTCTGGGGGGCCACGGCGGATCTGGCCTTTCTTCCTCTCCCCCCCGCGGTCGCCGTTTCTGTTACCTTAAGAGCGGCGGCCGCTTCCTCCCTTATATATTCCCATAGCCCCTCTCCTATCTCGTATTACAGCAGCGCTTCCTGTGTGGCTGCTGTAAGGAGGGAAGGGGGAGGGGCAGCGGTTCCCATGGTAACGGCGATGGCCGCTACAGGAAGCCGCTGCCCTGTTTCCTTCCCTTCTTTACAGCAGCCGCGCGGGAAGCGCTGCTGTATTACGAGATGGCGATGCTGCAACCGAGGAGAGAAGCACCTGGGGGAATATAAGGAAGGAAGCGACCGCCCGCTCATAAGGTAACAGGAGCGGCGGCCACGGGGGGAGAGGGCACCTATCCTAGCTACACTGGGGCACTATACTGGGGTAACTACTGGCTACACTGGGGCAGCTATACTGGGCTAACTGTACTAGCTATACTGGGCTAACTGTACTTGCTATACTGGGCTAACTGTACTTGCTATACTGGGCTAACTGTACTTGCTATACTGGGCTAACTGTACTTGATATACTGTGGTAACTACTGGCTATACTGGGGTAACTATACTTGCTATACTGGGCTAACTGTACTTGCTATACTGGGCTAACTGTACTTGCTATACTGGGCTAACTGTACTTGCTATACTGGGCTAACTGTACTTGCTATACTGGGCTAACTGTACTTGCTATACTGGGCTAACTGTACTTGCTATACTGGGCTAACTGTACTTGCTATACTGGGCTAACTGTACTTGCTATACTGGGCTAACTGTACTTGCTATACTGGGCTAACTGTACTTGCTATACTGGGCTAACTGTACTTGCTATACTGGGCTAACTGTACGTGCTATACTGGGCTAACTGTACGTGCTACACTGGGCTAACTGTACTTGCTACACTGGGCTAACTGTACTTGCTACACTGGGCTAACTGTACTTGCTACACTGGGCTAACTGTACTTGCTACACTGGGCTAACTGTACTTGCTACACTGGGCTAACTGTACTTGCTACACTGGGCTAACTGTACTTGCTACACTGGGCTAACTGTACTTGCTACACTGGGCTAACTGTACTTGCTACACTGGGCTAACTGTACTTGCTACACTGGGCTAACTATACTTGCTATACTGTGGTAACTGTACTAGCTATACTGGGCTAACTATACTTGCTATACTGGGCTAACTGTACTTGCTATACTGGGCTAACTGTACTAGCTATACTGGGCTAACTGTACTAGCTATACTGGGCTAACTGTACTAGCTATACTGGGCTAACTGTACTAGCTATACTGGGCTAACTGTACTAGCTATACTGGGCTAACTGTACTAGCTATACTGGGCTAACTGTACTAGCTATACTGGGCTAACTGTACTAGCTATACTGGGCTAACTGTACTAGCTATACTGGGCTAACTGTACTAGCTATACTGGGCTAACTGGGCTAACTGTACTGGCTAACTGTACTTGCTAAACTGGGCTAACTGTACTTGCTACCCTGGGCTAACTGTACTTGCTATACTGGGCTAACTGTACTTGCTATACTGTGGTAACTGCCGCCGCCACTAGCCATGCCCCGGAGAAAATTTTGGGCGGGACAGTGTGCCCCGGGCTCAAAAAGGTTGGGGACCCCTGCTTTAAAGGGACTCCGAACAGTGCAAAAACTATGGAAAGATGCATATCATTTTAAAGCTCTCTTTCTCCTCTTTCCAATGATATATAAACCGCCAACCTACGCTTTTTAGTTTTCGCTATTGAAATTGCAGCGGCCGCGATTTCGATCGCGAAAATAGAGAAAACTAAAAAAGTCGTAGGGCGACGATTTAGGGGTCGTCAGAAAGAGGAGAAAGAGGACTTTAAAATGATATCCATCTTTCCATAGTTACATTGTATTACACAGGGCGACTTTTTCTCAAAGTCAGCAGTTCCATTCAGCAGAAAAAGTCGCCTTGTGTAATACAATGTAACTATGGAAAGATGGATATCATTTTAAAGCTCTCTTTCTCCTCTTTCTGACGACTCCTAAATCGTCGCCCTACATCTTTTAGTTTTCTCTATTTTCGCGATCGAAATAGCAGCCGCTGCAATTTCAATCGCGAAAATAGCAAAAACTAAAAGGCGTAGGGTGGCGGTTTATATATCATTGGAAAAAGGAGAAAGAGAGCTTTAAAATGATATGCATCTTTCCATAGTTTCTGCACTGCTCGGAGTCCCTTTAACTTACAATATTTAAGATGTGAAAAACCACACTCACCTGAGCCGCAATCACAATTAGTGTACCAAAAAGCCTTGCTACATAGGCCGCCAATATTAGTTTGGCAGTATTAGGTCACCTTTACCCTATTTTACTGCACTTTTAATTGTCAGTGACAATACGAGTTATGTGCAATGAGCTGGAAGAGCAGCTTTCTAAAATTGTACATGTAACATTATTCAGAATATGCACTCCGCACATCGTTATAGTTACCTGGGGATTAATGTTACTGGAAAGGGTTTTTTTTTTTTTTCCAGTATTAACCAGCACATTATTAACCAACTGGAACAGAGACACATGATTGATATTTACTAAGAGATAAAAATGTAATAGTCATCAAAAGTAGATGGGTGTTTAAATTTCCTTCTCCTCCAGAGTGCAGTCTGGGCACGCTGCTGTCAACGAGGAATATATGGAGGATTAAATAAAAGAAAATAGATGCGCATTATATTTTATGGCAGGAGACTGAAGCACACATCCATACACACTCTATGCAATCTTGTTTTTATTAAATGGGAATCAAATTCAGGACTAGAAACAAAACAACACTCATTTTCTTGCCTTTGTGTCACCTTTGACTTTGCCGCCTTCTTTACTCCTGGACATTTATAACACCTGTAGGCCCTGCCACCTGCACAGTATCTCCAAACTATGCCCCTTCCTATCCGGCGAGAACACAAAGCCCACTATTTTAACATCCATTAACTACTGTTTATACTTGAATACAAGTCGACCTTATGTATAAATCTACTCCAATATTCAACCCTCTTAAGCTGGAAGTTTTATTGACTCAAGTATAAGTCTACCCAGATACGTTAATAGCTGCACTTGGGGCTCAGGAGAGGTCAATGACTGCACTGCATACAGAATTGCAGGCATTAACGCCTCCTGTCTCTTAAGTGCAGCCAATACTTCCTCAAGGCCACTAAGTGCTGCAATTATTCACTCCCTTTTATGCAGCCCAGTATTTCCCCCCTGCCCCTATCCTTGTTAATTGTTGTGGTCAGGACTTTCACACCTGTGTTTCTTGGCATTTCCTTTCCTCAAAGTATCACTTTCCACTGGGTAAATAGCTGCAAATGGGAATGCCACTATTAGTACACACATTACTCAGTATTGCCCGTGACTCGTGTACAAGTTGACCCCTACACTTTTATGAAATTAATCTGACCTAAATTTCTAGACTTATACTCTAGTATATACAGTACACTCTCTCCGCATGAATTATTGCTGCAGCCAGACTTCTTTATCCTTCTCACTACTATTCTGTGGCTCTGCAGATTTCTACACTGGCTTCCATGTCATCTGGCAATCACATTCAAGGTACTGTGATCTGCCTTTAAAGTGCACAAGGAGGGAAATGGATGGCGGCTGCCAAATGTACTTTCTTTGAAACAATACCAGTTGCCTGGAAGCCCTGCTGCAGTAGTGTCAGAATCTGACACCTGAAACAAGCATGTGACTAATGCAGTCAGGGCACAATTCACTGGACTGCCAAATCAATCTCTGAAACAAAGGCGGCACCCATACTGATGTGAATTAGCATCTGTATCTCTTTGCCATGCATTGCTATGGGGATTCAGATGGGTGCTGTGGAAAACTGCATGCATCATTTTCTGTGCCCAAACCGTTGGATGAATCCTATTTATTTCAATAGGCTGCAATTCTGCATCCAAAGATCGGGTGCCGATAACAGTGATCTGCTGCTAGTGGAAATAGGCCCTCAGACTTCAGTCAGAAACATTTGATTAGCATGCTTATTCAGGGTCTATGGCTAAACAAAGGCTGAGCAGAACAGCCAGGAGGCAATCTGTATCGTTTCAAAGGAAATAAAGGACAGCCTCCATATCCCTCCGTTCAGGTTTACTTTAAATCACTCCACTGATCATGTTCCACTTACAGTATTTGCCCTTTACATAATGTAAGCTTAGCCACCCTCGCTGCTTCTTCCATTACCTACAAATGACTTCCTCACAAGCGGCCTATTTGCAAGCATTGCTCCAAGACTTCACTAGGGCTGCCCCCACCGTCTGGAATTCCCTTTCACATTCCATTAGGCTTGCTCAACTTAATGTATTTTAACAAGCGCTCAAATTCCCCTTCTTCAAACTACAATTTAAACTCCCTCTTAACCTTATAACTTCTATTCTATTGCATTATACATACTTCTATATATTGATTTCCTCATCTCCTACATTCTAAACTCAAACAGGCAGGGCCAACACCTCCTCCTGTGTCATGGTTTGTATTGGTTATGTATATATGCTTGTCATCTGCACCACCTATTTATAGTAAGTGCTGTGTAATATATTGGTGCTTTATACAGGAAAGTTAACACTAGGAAAAGAGTACTAATCACTGAGCAATCAGGCTGCTCATTTCAGTACATGTCCCACTATATTTAAAACAAACTTGAAGTGAAAACAATCTGTTATAAAACTCTATAAAATACCCTAGCCAGGGGCATGGCAGTGTAGCAGATAGCACTCTTGCCTTGGGGCGCAAGACCAATTCTCGGGCAGAACTCGATCGGCACAAGTTTGTGTTCTCCATTGTTGCCCTGGTTTACTCTTCACATTCCAGTTACCCGATATATCCATAAAATAGCAAGGTTGACCTCCCCCCTCAAAAAAGAAAAAAAGTTAATCATTTGCACTATTACCAGGCAACTAGTAATTTCACAAGAAATCGAGGGCACCTTCCACAGTTCCGTCAGCTCATTCAGTTTCCCCACCACCAGTTTTGTCACACCTTTAAACCATTTTCAGAGGGCTCCACACCTGCCACCAGGCCTAAACCTTTTATTTTGAATGTAGTTTATTTTTTTATCTCTTCAGCCTGCTGGAATGGCCATTTCTATACAGTGCAAGATGAGAGATGCCTTTCCATAGACTCCCTCATTCCACATCATCCATCTAATCTTGTGCAGGTGCACTGCAGAAATCATGTCCCTCTGGCTGGTGTGCAGTTACCATGGCAATGTCACAATGTTGTGAGTGAGAAGGATCAACTGGCACGATAATATATACTTGAAAGCTGGATGAGAACTCCATTAAATCTGTTCCAGCACAAGTTGTGGGAGTAAAAGAGTTAACTCAACGTAGCACATCAATTTCAATAAGCACACCGAGCCTCATAGCCCCTGTAAAATATTTATATGTACAGCACCACAGAACATGCCGGAGCTATCATAGAAGTAATAATCAAATCTGAGAAAATCTGTACATTAATGTAAAAGCTTTCTAAATTGATCACATCACTGTAGATGAATGGGTGATAATACATATTCATATTTCCAATCACAATACACTTGTAGGACTGCTGTAAATATAAACTGCTCATGTTAAATCTCCAGGACCCATTTCTGAACTGAAATTTAAATCAGCCTCACCAGTCTCTAGAGAAAACATACATAAAACAGTGACGGCTGACATGCTCTTTTGTCATGGATACCTAGAAAATCCACTGATGGTTACTCTGTTCCGTAGGGCAATACGACAGAACTTGGAACAGCAAACTTCTTAAGTGTGACCCAAATAGCAACAAAAGCGCTGTTGGGTAGAATCCCTCACTTCCTGTGCAGCCTAGGCTAAAGTCATAAAACAATCATTGAAATCTTATGAATCGGAGCAGAAAGATGAATGCTTCAGCTATCATGGATACATGTTTATCATATACTCCAGGTTATAGATCTTCAAATACTCATTTTATGGGGACTGTACATTAAACAGTTCACCAATGAATTTGCCCAGTGGGTCTATTTGATATGGTGATCATATTACTTAGCAGTTTCTTCTCAAGGAGGTTTGTTTTAAAGGGAATGCCATTTTCTCTTTATTTGTACTATATTTTGTAAAATAACAGGTTTACAATATTTATTAACTAAGGGTTTCTATTTTTAAGTTGCACTTGCTACTTTGATTGGCAAGCCTCGTATCTATAATACATTCTTGCTTCACTGCGGTACAAAAATAACAGCACTCTATAATTATCACTTGAGCTTAAAGCTGAATTCACATAACTTCAATAACTAGCTGTTAAGAACATGAACTGGGAATTTCATTTATTAAAAAATATTATACAATAATCAGTACTCAGGAACAGAGATGAATGGCTAGTGTACAAGGAAATGCAATGTGAACAGTGGGGTTAGGCAAGGCTACCCGCTCTCCTGCAGAGATGGATTAAGATTAAATAGGGCCCTAAGCAAGGAAGAAAATTTGGGGCCCCCTTGTGGTCTTTTTCGTAAGGTGAAGTGGAGAGAGGTCGGAGCAGGTGGCTGGTGGGCTCCTTGACAACCATTAGGCCCCAGGCACCTGCCTAGGTTGCCTGGTGGATGATCCTGCTTTGCTCTCCTGTTTGCTTTTCAATTAGTACGTAGAGACGCTAGGCCATTATATCCAGAATCGTAATTAAATAAGACATTTTTAAGATGGGAGAGAATACATTTAAGATGTTTGCCTACACAGATGATATCTATGGAGAACCTGCAAGAGTTCATATATTGCTTTAAAGAGGACCTGAAGTAGAATAAAAGTAAAACAAATAAAAAGTAAAACAAATAAAAAACAATAGATTCATATTTTTGTAGTAGGGAACCTCCAGACCAAGGGTGGGCAATTTTTTTCCTGTTGCGGGTCACCTTCCTCTAGCGGTCTGCATTCCTTTCCTCTCTCCCTCCCTGCAAAGTTGCATACTAATGGTGGGTCACATGAGGCATCTGTGGCCATGAAGATCGGCGCTGGCAAGTGCTATTGATCGAGTTACACCTATCATTCCGCACTGCAAGCAACTCTGCAGGGAGAAGAGTTTAAAACACTAACCAGCCAGATACGGTCCACGGGGCGTAGTTTGCCCAGCTCTGCTCTAGATAGTCCAGAGGTTTCCCTGATCCTGCTCAGTATAGAGGTTTCCCTCAAGCCCTTCTAACAAAGTCAACAGGAGCTTGTTGAATATGCCTTCATGGTCACACTTCTGCTGATGTATGAGCTTATCTGTACTAAGCATGCGTGAGTACAGTCCATGCATGCAAAGTAGCCTTTTCCTCCCTGCACTACTGGGCATATGCAGACCATACTACGGATGAACTCTTACATGGACAGGAACCTGCCCACAAAGAAGGAGAATCCCAGGCAGCAGCAGCAGCAATGGGCTTAAGGAGGATCTAGGGAGCTTCTGGTCCATCCACACACAGAGGCTTCCTTCTACTTAAAGAGAACCCGAGGTGGGATTTAATGATGTTAGTGGGGCACAGAGGCTGGTTGTGCACACTATCACCAGCCTCTGTTGCCCTATGGTGTGCCCCCAGGACCCGCCTGCGCTCTGCTATCCCCAGCACCGTGCTAGCGACACACAGCGTATCGCCAGCAGGCTGTTTACCTGTGACTGTCAGCGCCGCTCCCCCACCTCCTCTGCAATCAGCGGGAGGAAAGGGATGCGGGCGGGTAGCACCGATACAGAGGAGGCGGGGGAGCGGCGCTAACAGACACGGCATAGGTAAACATTGTGCTGGCAACACGCTGTGTGTCGCTAGCACAGCGCTGGGGATAGCAGAGCACAGGGGGGTCCTGGGGGCACACCATAGGGCAACAGAGGCTGGTGATAGTGTGCACAACCAGCCTCTGTGCCCCACTAACATCATTAAATCCCACCTCGGGTTCTCTTTAGGCAATTATCACAATCTCCCCTCCCCGACACCGATCATAGGTTTTCTCTAAAATCAATGTACAGGAATTCTGTGATGCTTTTTGTGGCTTTGGGGGAGGCTTGTGCGTGTTATGGTGTGTGTTGTGGTGTGTTTTGTGGTGTGTTTTGTGGTGTGTGTGTGTTACTGATGTTTTTTGCTGAAAAACAAATCTAGTAAGAGCAATGCCCAGACATGGTTTATGGTTACACAGTCACCATCACAAACAACTCACCGGTTATCATTCATCTGTGTATATCGGGGCTGTGGATCTGGATCTTGGTCATTGACATCATAGCTGGCATTGGGATCCTGAATAAGTACAGATGTAAAGTAAAAGAAAGATAATTACCAACAATACAAAGCACGTCAATTAAAGTGACAAGAGCATGCATCATTCTTCCCTTATCTTCCCTGCACCAGACCATTCCTTTTTCTTTCTATAGAATGGTGTAAAGGAATCAAGATATCCAGCAGCATTCAGTTTTTCATCAACTTAATGGCTCTTTCCTAATAAATTTCAAGTGCACTGCAGCGAAGGCCTCTCAAGCGGACTGTGGCGGTGCAGATCAATAATCAATCCTCTCTCTTTTTCCCCCGTTCCTTACCAAGCAGATGAATGTCTAACCATGCATTATTGAGCTGTTCATTAAACACACATGCCGAGAAAATAAATTACAATAAAAAGTCTTGCAAATGCCCATTTACTACTGTAGGTCAACGTAACGAGAAAAACAATTTCACAGCGAGAGCCAGAGAGGAAAATACCCACATCGCTGAAATGCATCTTTTTTGTGACCCATGTTAAATGGACACAGCCAGAAAAGCAATAAGTAAAAACAATAAACTTTGTACATTTTTAATGTGCTTGAAGCTGCTAGCTCTTGGAAAGTGCATTTCCAGCACTGTCGCATCAGTGAAGCGGTCAACTGGAGTCGAATATTGGCTTCAGACAAATGCCATGCTTAAAATACCAGTAAATGCAAAATAACTGAGCTGAGTTGTAACCCATGTTTAGCCTCCCATTTTTCGGATGCATATAATAGCGCATTTGTATTTATTAGTCTTGCACACAGTTTTGTGCATTTCTGCAATAACTATATTATAATTATCTGACTGGCTGGGTGGGTGCTGTAGTCCAATTTCATTTTGAGACAATAGTGCAATCTTAGGGCCCTGGCACATTGGAGATAATTGGAGATCATTTTCAATTTGTAAAAAAAATGCTTCAATTGACTTGCATTAAAAACGCAAAATAGCAGTGATTGCGAAGCAATTTTGCCACAATGTTATCATAATTTTAATGCAAGCCAATGAAATTTTTTAAAAAAAAAACGACCTGCAAAATGCTCTACTATGTGCCAGGGCCCTTTCTGTAGGGACTATTTTCCAGATTCCATAATACCCTAAATAAAGCAGTCAAAGAGGTACTGGGAGGGGCCATGTACCAGTCTTTTGATGTCAGCAGAGATCACCGGACTCAGCCCACCTCCTCTCTGTGTCGGTAAGAGATTAACTTTTTATGACCAGCTCTGCAGTTCAGCAGTTTCAAATAATGTGCTGTAGCTGCTATACTGACTACAAAGATCTCCAAGAAACCGGTGGAAGAGCTGTACAGAGAGCCTAGATTGCTAGGTGGAAACCAGTTACTAAGCTGCCATGTCCATGCTTGCTGGAGGGATCTGTGTGTCACATGATTGACTTTTCCAAAGGGAATTTCTCTTGACAGGCTGCATCAGTTATAAAACTTTTAGTGGGAAATAGCATAGTCACCTATTCAGACAAATAGAAAGATCTGAATATAGTGATTTTATGTGATAGAGTGAGTTTGTGTTCACAGCCTCTGTCACTTCATAGCGACTGGTCATTTGCACATCCACACGACATGACGTGCGCAAGACTGAATGATAATTGATGCCACATCCAATCTCCTTATGACAGATAAAATCTTTGCTCAGTCATTTCTAATTGGTCATCAAATTATTTCATACTAATAAATGGATAATCCCATCATTTTCACTGCAACCTTTGTTGGTTTGAAGTAAAAATCTGCTTGTATATACAAGGTCCTGCAAAAAAAACAAAACTCAAGACATTTAAAAACTGGGTTACATGGCTTTACTATGTTAAAGTGAAATGCTTGTTTAAAAAAAAAAAAAATAGAGCCAGTAGACTACACAAAGCTGATCTGTTACACATTACAAGGGCTTCAGCACTAGTGCACATTCACAAAAGATCCTTAAGGCAGGGAACACACTTGATTGTTTTCGTGCGCGTTTTCTGCACAGAAAAACTGAGAACTCATGTTAATCAATGGGCTAGTGCACACTTACTGTGTTGTTCGCGCGCAGAAAAAAAACTGACATTCTGCATCCTGATTCTGCACATTTTGGCAGTTTTCTGTATCAATTACATCAGCTGCTGTGAAAAACGCGCGCGCTTTCCTGCATGGAAACACACTTAGTGTGCAGAAAAAGTATGCAGAAAAACGCGCGCGGAAAACTGAAAGTCAAGTGTGTTCCCTGCCTAAAGGGAAGGTTCAGGGAGGGTATTGAAAAAATAAAAATCAATTTCCACTTACCTGGGGCTTCCTCCAGCCCGTGGCAGGCAGGAGGTGCCCTCGCTGCCGCTCCGCAGGCTCCCGGTGGTCACCGGTGGCCGACCCGACCTGGCCAGGCCGGCTGCCAGGTCGGGCTCTTCTGCGCTCCAAGGCCCGGCACTTCTGCGTCCCACGCGGGCGCGCTGACGTCATCGGACGTCCTCCGGGCTGTACTGCGCAGGCGCAGTAGTTCTGCGCCTGCGCAGTACAGCCCGGAGGACGTCCTATGACGTCAGCGTGCCCGCATGGGACGCAGAAGTACCTGGCCTTGGAGCGCAGAAGAGCCCGACCTGGCAGCCGGCCTGGCCAGGTCGGCCACCGGTGACCACTGGGACCCTACGGAGCGGCGGCGAGGGCACCTCCTGCCCGCCACGGGCTGGAGGAAACCCCAGGTAAGTGGAAATTGATTTTTATTTTTTTCAATACCCTTCCTGTACCTTCCCTTTAAAAGTTATGTATGGACACAAAGCACATACATTCTACTGGGGTTAGTGTAAACTGTGTAACACTCCTTTTACAAATATCTCAACTCACTACTTATACACACACAAAACACATTGCTTGAATAATGTCTAACGCAAGAGGCGTAGTGCATAGCATACATGCGTATGAAAATGTTTTGTGACTATACCGCATTATTTCAGTGATTTGCATATATGAATACAGTATTCTGCTTAGCTGATTTTGGTACAGGTGTAGCCAGTCATTAATACACAGCAATTAAAAACATTTGTTATTACTAAAGAAGTAAAGCCATAGAGGTTTACCGTTAAATACAAATAAGACCAAACCATGGCTAGAGACAGAGATCTCTCAGAATGGGGGTCAATGAGATTTGCCTGCTGGCCCTCCCTCTAATCTGGTGTGACTAGGTTCAGACACAACTTTACTATGAAGTTTGAATTAGCCATCAAACGGCTATAGAGCAAAAGCTCAGACTCTCTTATGCGGGGAAAAGGGGAAAGATCAGAGACACACTGCAGGGATTTGCTGACAAACCAGAGAACCTCTGCCTGCAATAATGATCCCTTCCAACTCTTGTGCTTCTAGCACTTGGATGTGATCCTTCACATAGCCTGTATCAGCTGCCCTGCTTTACTCATTGATCCGTGGGAGGAACATCAGGTGGGTAAAAGGGGTGTCTTAGTGCAAAAAGGACTTTTTTTTACTCTTAGGGCTCATTTCCATATGCGCGCTTTTAGCCGCAATTAGGGAAACGCGATCGCAGGGACATAAGAGAGGGCATAGACTGCGCCGCCTGATGTTTCCATACATGCACTGCGATTCACCACTGAATTACAGTGCACGGTTGCACGCATTTTGGGGTGGTTGTGCTAACACCCCTTTTCCCATGAGAAATCTTCAGGAAGGTCTGTATGGCTAATATTGTGGCGCAACCCATCCCACAGTGTAATGTCAGGACTAGAGGGGTCGCGAACGGTTCGCCGGCGAACAGATCCAGGTGAACTTCGGGTGATTTGCGTTCGCCTGCTAAGGCGAACTTTCCCGGAAGTTCGATTCACCCCATAATGCTCTATTGAGCAGTACTTTGACTCTCTACATCACAGTCAGCAGACACATTGTTGCCAATCAGACTGCACTCACTCCTAGAGCCTCCCCCCCCTTATAAAAGGCAAGGTCCTTGTGAGGTTTTACTCACTAGTCTGCCTGCACTAATTAGTTAAGGGACAGCTGCTGACAGACTCTGCTAGGGAGACTTTAGTTAGGCTCTTATAGGCTTGTTCCTACTTTCCTCACTCCCTCCTCCCTCACTCCCTCCTCCCGGAGGGAGAAGGAAGGAGTGAGGAGGGAGGAGGGTCTTATCTTCCAGGGAATTGTAGAATTTCAAAAGCCAGCTTATATACCTTGGCCGGGAATTGAACCCAGGTCTTGGCCGGGAATTGAACCCAGGTCTGAGTGCTTGGTAGATAGCTCTCTTAACCGCTATACCACCACCAACACTACATGCTGAAGGCAGCCTAGCATGTACCATTATGATATATCCTAGAGAAAAATGAGCTTGCGTAAAGATTTGTAGGCTTTCAAAAGCCAGCTTACACATACCTTGGCCGGGAATTGAACCCAGGTCTGAGTGCATGGTAGATAGCTCTCTTAACCGCTATACCCACACCACATTCTGAAACCAGGCTAGCATGTACCATTATGATATATCCTAGAGAAAAAGGAGCTTGCGTAAAGATTTGTAGTCTTTCAAAAGCCAGCTTACATACCTTGGCCGGGAATTGAACCCAGGTCTGAGTGCGTGGTAGATAGCTCTCTTAACTGCTATACCACCACCAACACTACATTCTGAAACCAGCCTAGAATTTACCATTATGATATATCCTAGAGAAAAATGAGCTTGCTTAAGGATGTGTAGTATGTCAAAAGCCAACTCACATTGGCCAGGAATAGAACACAGTCTCTGTGGCACAATTGGTTAGCGTGTTTGGCTGTTAACTAAAAGGTTGGTGGTTCAACCCCACCCAGGCATGGCCTTGCCTTTTGTGTTCAACAGTTGTCCGAAGAGAACACCAGATAGCCATGTAGATTCATCTTTCTCTCTCTCTAGTAGGGATGGTCACCGCTTTCCGTGGCATTGCATTTTCCACAATTTTGGGCGGAAAGTGGTCATTCCATTCCGTTTGGTCGGAACGGAATTGCTTTTTCAAGCTGGCAGAATTCCGAAATTGCCTGTGAAATTCTGCTGGTATCCGCTGATGTCACTGAAGTGAATTTTCAGCTTAAAACTATCAAGTCAGAGAGAGAGAGAGAGAGAGAGAGAGAGAGCGCAAGCTCATTTTTCTCTTGGGTATATCACAATGGTACATGCTAGGCTGGCTTCAGCATGTAGTGTTGGTGGTGGTATAGCGGATAAGAGAGCGATCTACCATGCACTCAGACCTGGGTTCAATTCCCGGCCAAGGTATGTGTAAGCTGGCTTTTGAAAGCCTACAAATCTTTAAGCAAGCTCATTTTTCTCTAGGATATATCATAATGGTACATGCTAGGCTGGTTTCAGAATGTAGTTTTGGTATAGCGGTTAAGAGAGCTATCTACCAAGCACTCAGACCTGGGCTCAATTCCCGGCCAAGACCTGGGTTCAATTCCCGGCCAAGGTATATAAGCTGGCTTTTGAAATTCTACAATTTCCTGGAAGATGAGACCCTCCTCCGAGGGAGGAGGGAGAGAGGGAGTGAGGGAAGAGGGAGTGAGGGAGGAGGGAGTGAGGGGGAGAGGGAGTGAGAGATAAACTGTCTGATGTTGTAAAGCAGTGTAGGCCTGTAATTAAACATTGAATGAGATTTGTGACCTTAAAATAGGGGTTTATGTGAAATCTAGATTCTTGCCTGGGACTTGATGTTTATTTCACTCAATCATGTCTTCCTCCAGGTATTAGATGCCTTGAAACATGTTTTCTATCATTTTTCCAGCCGGTAGAAATTTTTCTAAAATTTTAAAGTTCGCCTCCCCATTGAAGTCTATTGCGGTTGGCTAACTTTTCCGCAAACCGAACCTTCCGCGGAAGAAAATCGGAGGTTCGCAACATCTCTAGTCAGGACCTAGGTCCCGACAGTTTCCTGTCTGAACAGTGTTGCATTGTGGGAAATAACGTCTGCTTCCAAGCAATCAGTATCTTCCTCTGTGCATGTGTTTATCTATAAAAAAAGCAACCTTTCAGCCTATTGCATTGTTAGGGGGTGTGGGAAAATTCCATGGATATTTGAGATTGTATCGATTATCAAAAATTATGAAAGTTTTATGATTCAACATGAGCCTCTGAGAAAGCTGTAAATGGATGCAAATTGATTGTCAGACATTTGGTATTGACAGCACTTTTTATACCTAGATTGCATGCCTAAATATAACATCATCTAAGAAATAGGAGTTGTATGCACAACGATACACATTTTATGACACTAAGAAATATTGCACTTTATTGATCTATGTACTTTAAAAAAAAATGCCAGTTCCCTGGGAGACAAGCCGAGCTTCTGGCTTATGTAGCTTGAGTCAAACACCTGGAACAAGCTTGAAGCCAGCCAATCATCTGGCCTGCATATTTCTTCTGAAGCAGAGATATAAAGCTATTAGGCATGACAGCCAGTTAAATAGCATTTTAAAATAAGACTGCATTGCTTCTTTCAACTGTCTAACTTAAAGCAAAGTGAGACAGCAAAAAACATAATATTATGTTTAGGAATACTAGTAAACAACGAACAGTAAAAATAGATTTATAAATGTAAAAATAACATCAAAACATTTTGCTACGGTCTACTGTACAAATCTTGTGCTTTCTCAGGCTAGAAATAGCCAGCAATACCCACTTACATAATTTCCTTGCAGATCAGGGTGATTTTTTTCAATGCCGTCATCCAGTATTGAAACCACGATACCTCGCCCAGTGTACCCTTGTTCCCAGGCTTCTTTCACGTGTAAGTCGCATCGGTTTGCCGCATACTGAAAAGCAAAGTAGAATTAATTATCAACCAGCACACTGAAGACACCAGAACAAGTCTGCCATTATCTTTGCTTATGCTACCAAGGATCCCTGCCATTAAGTGGGATGTTAAAGCTGTAGAAAAATATAGGCAATATGTAAATTGTTTTCAGTGAGGACAGTTCACACTACAAGCATGCTACGGGCTTTCTTTGCAAAAAAAACAAAACACAGCTAAAGGCATTTTGGCGACACATACAAATGATCTGACCTCAACAAGAGGCCATGAATACTTGCTATTTAACACCTGCTGAATGTACCAGCCAGGACCAGTGCTACCATAGAGGCAAGAGGGGCAATTGCCAGAGGCGCCCAAGCCACCCCCAAAAATTCCCCTCCAGGTCCTTGTCAGCACAGCAACTCACCTGTCCTGGGGTGCTGCTTCATCCATGCTCCCAATCTTCCTCTCCCCTAGAACCTTTTCCATGACCCATCACATGTCATTATGCAATAACAAGCATGAGGTCACTTAGACAAAGCGCCCGAGGATGGAGGATGAAGAAGAGGGGGATGGACTGAATAAGCACGCTGGGAGAGAAGAGTTGCCATACTGATTAAAAAAAAAAAAAACCTGTGCAGCAACCCCGGGAGAACAGTGAAGTTGAGAGGGGAGACCGGGGTGGGGGGGGTCTCTGCTGTGAATACTCTGGTGGTGGTGTGGGGGGTTTAGGGGAGCAGGGGAATGCCCCAAGTTAATTTTGCGCTGGGGCCCAGTAGGACTTGAACTGGCCCTGCAGATAGTACCCATGCAATAGCACCAGTTAGTGCTAACTTACAGTTATTCAGAACTTCCAATGTGAAGATCACATTTAACACGTTACTAAAGTAAATGGCTAATTAGTCATTACTGCCACTTCCTAACACTAGATTTGACCGGTTATTAAAGAACGGAACCTTTCTGTACTATATAGACAATACTGAATATATCGCGTCAGATTGCAGGATAAGTGAACAATGCAAAATGACAAAGTTTCAAGAATTTCCAAATTGCTGAGTTAAACAAAATGGCAGCTCCTATGCAGGCAAAAAACAAAACAAAACAAGCATCAGAAATCAGTTGTCTGTTACTTTAAGATATGGATACTGTTGCAAATAATGGTACTTAAAACAAATTTTCTGCCTGACGAGAAAGATTTGTTTGATCTCCTCCAAAAAGGAAAAAAGTATGAAATTTGAGCCCTGAGCTACAAGAGCACTTTGCCTTATTGTGGTACAGAGAACTTGTATACAAACCCTCTAATAAAGCTGGCAATGAAGTTCAACTATACACTCACACATGAGATAGAGAGAGAAAGAGAGTACTATCGAATCGAGATAAACTGTTATAGACCCACTGATGGCTCTTCCTTAAAAGCAGACAAAACACATTTATTTTCTTTCATAGTTAAAGCTCCACAAAACCATGTTACTGCTTTAAGTCTGGCCAAATACCTCAGAGTTATTCACCCAAAACAGGCAAACTTTTATAAGTTATCCCATTTATAAAGCCAAAAACAATTTCCCAGGAGATTTAGTCTCTGGAATTGGTTGAGATTTGGAAAACGACAAAAAGAGCCAGAAGGCAGCTGAACTACCCCCATTGCTCCCAATCATACACCAGAGATCCTTCCCTTTATTAGCTAGGTTTAACAAGCCCACATAACACCTTTTAGGATGTGAATGTTCAAGGATGGCTGATATGGAGGAGTTTTATTGATGTGTATCCCTAAGGAGATATGGACTCTCCATTCCATCCTGGCTGAAGTGAACAGTGATATTCATCACTATAGTTTAATACTTTTCAAGAATACCAAAACCCCCTCCAGATAAAGAATACAGCACACTGTATGGGACCAGCTCACCCATGAGGACCTCTCTGTTTACCTGTGATATAACATCAGTGATGTCCTCATGATCTGGACAGGATCCATTACTTCCCTAAGGGCCCATTCACACTAGAAGCTCTTTTCTGAGCGTTTTGCGATTGACTAGCGTTTTTTAAAATCACTCCCATTCACTTTCATTAAAATCACGGAAAAACTTTGGCACAATTTTCGCGTACGCGATCGCGAAATCGCAACAATTTTTCTGTGATTGTAATGAAAGTGAATGGGAGCGATTTAAAAAAACAAAAACGAATCACTTGAAAAAAAATGCTCAGAAAAGCGCTTCTAGTGTGAATGGGTTCTAAGGGAGTTTGTCTCCATCTCAGTGTTGACTACAACCAAACGTTGATCTTTGCTCTTTTTAAAGCTAAGTACATACGGACCAACCTGCAGCCCAATTATCGTCTGACTTTAGTTTGTTGGACAATAATCAGGCATGTGTACGCGTGCAAACAACTTGACGAGCAACTGATAACATGCGGTTTGCCCGATCCAACTGCCGGATCTATGTTGGTCTGATGATATGCAGTTGGTGCGAGTGTACAAGTTTGAATGGCTTGTACTTGTTTTGAATGTGAAGTCCATCATTCTGCTTGCGTGCGCAGTATGTAAATGAGTTGATCGTTTAGTCAGCTACACGTGTGGACATACAGGGTCGTGCAGTTCGTCAGGTTGTGCAGATTATCAGGTTCTGCGGTTTGTGGTGTTGGTCGTGTGCATGTTGGACGTCTTACCATTTTGAAATCCTGGGAATGTGTTCTTTCTACAAAACTGTACAGAAAGGATACAGCATTCAGCTTGATCTTGCATACTGCTCGCTACTCTTCCTCCCTCCCGAAGAAAAATATTTGGCAATATTTACAAATGTCTAGAAACCATTCTAGCGATTTTGGGATTCAAAAAGAATGCTTTGCCATTCAGAAACGGAGAACTCAGAGGAGGCTCCAGCAAGAGCTGCCTGAAAACCCAGCTTCAGCATGCAACATCTTGTAATAGGATGGATTTATCATTTGCATGCATGCATCCTAATCCTGGACCTTCGCATACTGTTAAATATCATCAAAGCCAAACCATTCTTGAATGTCAATGACTTCTCCTCACAGGTGCATTTTTTATTACACTATTCCATTCCTCCCATTTCCCTTTCCTCTTTCCACCTTTCCATTCCCTCCATTTCCATTACCGTATATACTGGCATATAAGCCGAATTTATGAGCACAAAAAGTGTGCTCAAAAGAGCCCCCCCTCCTAAGCTTATATGCGAGTCAGCTGCGTGAGGCTACATCACCCTCCCTCCACTGAGTGGCCCCCTTGCAATAGGCTCCCTCGAGGTTACCAGGAACTGCAGTTTCCAGCATGAAAGTGTCGGGTCTCCCCGCAGCGGATCCAAGCCTTCAGACATGTCCCCAGCTACTTGCGCTGTAATCAGTAGTGTTGCTGTTAAGTAGCGACATCAGCACCGGCGTTCCTTCATCAGCCTTTGTGAAATGAATCTCCCTGCCATGCCTGCAGAAATGTCCCAGGCTTCTTGTGCAGGATCGCTGCGCTTATTAGTGCCGTCGTGCAGCAGTGACATTACACCGGGGTTCCCTCATCAGCCTTAGTTTACGCTCTCGCTGTGTCTCATCTTTATGACGCCATCTAGAGGCGTCTTGAGACACAGCAAGAGCATCACAGGCTGATGAGGGAATCCCGGCGCTGACGTCACTACTGCACAATGACACTACAGATCTACAAGTAGATGGGGACTTTTCTGACAGCTTGGACCCGCTGGTGGAGCATTCCTGCACTAGTACCCAGCGACATTTTTGCAGGCATTGAGGGGAGACGGACACCTTCATGACAGAGGTTCACTCATGTTAATGAGGGAACCTGAGCACTGATGTCACTGCTGCACAACGGCACTACTGATCGGAGCCATCCTGCACAAGTAGCTGGAGACATTTCTGCTGGCATGGTCAGGAGATGGACACCATCACGCTGGCCGCAGCACTTAATCTCCTGGGGACATGTGCTGGGGTACATCTGGCTAAGGAGTAGTCGGGGATATTTCTGCAGGCACAGATCTGCTGGGGGGAGCTGAAGACAGACAACTTCATGCAGGTAACAGCAGTTTCAGGTAGTCTCCTGGGCACATACTCTGGCACATTTAGCTAATACAAGGGGGGCACAGCTGGGTACAGGGGGATGCCTAATACAGATGGCACAGTTGGCTATGGGAGGGATGCTTAATACAGGGGGCACATCTGATAATCGGGGGCTGCCTAACATGGAGCACATCTGGCTATTTGTACTGAGTAAGGGGGATGCCTGATACTAAAGGCACATCTGGCTACTTATACTATGGAGGGAGCGATACTGGGGAGAGGGCGATGGTGTGTGTGGATGGAGGGGGGCTTATATGCGAGTCAATCACTTTTTCCAGCTTTTTGATGGAAAAGTGGGTACCCAAATAATGTCACCTTCATCACCCTTTTCCACCCCTATTCTACACATGTTAATGGTGTTACACGGAGAACATGTATTTAACCAAGTTTTTTTCATTTTGCTGCGTTACGTGCATTGTTCGCTTTATTTGTGGTACATTTTGCTTGTTTGGTCTATGAATGAACTATATTGCCAAAGAAGTGAACCATTTGAGAAAAATCCTTTTTAATATATTTCATAAGCATTATTACTTCTTTTAAAAATTGTATGTATGAGATTGAGAATATTCAAGGCTGCCCTTTATACACGTGAAAGCTGAAGCAGGACAGCTTTCTGGAAAGATGTTTTTACAGATCCTTTAGTCCCCTTTACCAACGCATACCTTGTTGCACTGATCTATTATTCCTAAAGCTACATACTCACGGGGGACAATTGTCCCCCGTAGCATGCGCGCACAGGGAGCGACATCTCCCTGCCGGCGACAGCTGTCCACACATCTCGCCAGAAAAACAGACGTGGGCGAAGCTGTTTGTGAATGGAGCATCCCCCAGCCGGATGCTCCATTCACTCGCGTAGGTCTCCTGTCGCTAGCCCGCATTCTCACGCGGGACTAGCGTCAGTTCCGGCAAAGTCGCGGCGACAGCTGTAGCCGGCGATTGAACAGGTCAATCGCCTGGCGACAGCTCGGACGGGCGACGGTTCGGGGAACGCGCGTTATACACATGAGCGACCTGTCGGCGCAACACGCGCGTGCCACGTGGCTGCAGCGATGGCCGTACCCCGTGTGTATGGGCCTTAAGAAGGTTGATCTACCATTAAATACTTACATCTTGTTACACAGGATACATTTCTACATTCCCTTTGTACTAGCATTAAAAAAAAAAAAGTTTTGTCTTTTTACACAGGGCCGGTTCTCTCATAAAGCAAGGTGAAACATTTGCATCAGGCACAGAGATTACAGGGGCAGCAGGTTTGTACTGTGTTTACACTAACAGCATGCAGTCAGAGTAGGAGGAAAAGAGACAGGAGAGGTCATCATTGGGGAAAAACTTCTTGTTGTGCTGTGTGAGGAGTCTGACAGTGAGTGAGAAGGGGGAGGCAGGAGAGCAGCAGTGTCATTTGACTTGCACAGTAGAAGGGAGGAGGTGGCACTGCTGTCCTGCCTGAGGAGGAATGGAGTGGCTGAGGGTGAGCAGTTTGGCACAGACTCACAGACAGCCAGAGTGCTACTGTGTTGAGCTGCAGCATGTCATGTGAGAACATTAAATGGAGCAGAGTAAATTGTTGGGTGCGGTGCGATCATTCTAAATCTGGTGGTGGTGGTGGTGGGATTGCATCGTCAAAAGTTTGCCCCCACTGCTGGGTCTCACCGAGCAGCCGCCACTGATCGTCACTCCAGCCGCCTCTGCTTCCGGACCGCACGGCCACCCATGCAGGGGTGCCCTCTTCTTCCAAGCCGCCTCACATTGCCTGCCTTCCTCGCATCCACCACCACCAGGCACGGAAGACACCCCCAGCAAGAGGCCTCCACACCACCTGCAGATGCCGCTGCTCAAGTGACAGACTAGGCCACCCATGTAGAGGAGCACCTACTACATATGCTGTAGGCACCTATCCTGGCTACACCTATCCCTGGCTACCTGTGCTGCAGGAACCTATCCTGGCTACCTATGCTGCAGGCACCTATCCTGGCTACATCTATCCCTGGTTACACCTATTCCTAGCTACCTAAGCTGCAGGCACCTATCCCTGGCTACCTATGCTGCAGCCACCTACTACTGGCTACACTTATCCCTGGCTACCTATGCTGCAGGTACCTATCCTGGCTACACGTATGCCTGGCTACACCTATTCCTGGCTACCTATGCTGCAGGCACCTATCCCTGGCTACCTATGCTGCAGCCACCTACCCCTGGCTACCTATGCTGCAGCCACCTACTGCTGGCTACACCTATCCCTGGCTACCTATGCTGCAGGCACCTATCCCTGGCTACCTATGCTGCGGCCACCTATTACTGGCTACACCTATCTCTAACACCACCTGGACTTCTGCAGGAGCAGGGTAAGCCTTTTTTCAGTTTTACCTGGGGCCCCAAATCTCCCAGGGGCTTAATCATATATATACTGAAGGAGTAACCCCTTACACCCCACCCCCCACACTGGGGTGGGGGTGGGGTGTAAGGGGTGCTCAGGGTCCAAATAATTCTATTATAATTGTATAATACCGTATACCGCAATACCGTCATACCGTGGTATTTTTTTTTGACGGTTATCATACCGTGGAATTTCATACCGTTGCAACCCTACTCAGCAGCATAAAATCGCACCGCACATGTGAATCCCCATAACTGTCCCTGACAAGGCTTGAGTGATTTGGATGCATTCACGCATTTGCAACAAGTGACAGTATTGTCTCTCACAGACTGGAAACTCAGCCTACATCTGTATTTATAATCAACCTCAGATTGCAGATAGAGTAATGTGGGGAGCAACATTTGCCAACAGGATCAGAAACCACAAAGTTTGAAGAGAGATTTAATTTTTAGAAATGTGAGATTTTGTTAGCATTTCAATTAATGTAACCCTCACCACAATACTGTATCTGTTCAGTTATTTTAAACAAGCTCATCTGAGCAAGTCTGGAATTTACAAGCCCTTCCACCATGCAGCTAACAAATAGCTGTAAAATGTAGCAGGTCAGATCTTCCAATATATGTGACAACGCCTCAAGAGGACTCCTCTGGATTACCAGCAGACTTCCATAATACGAAAAAAATCCTTTAAAACATCTATCGGCACAATCATCTCTGCACTTCCTTCTGAAGAATATAAATTGTGCTTTAAAAAGAAACTCCAACCAAGAATTGAACTTTATCTCAATCAGTAGCTGATACCCTCTTTTACATGAGAAATCTATTACTTTTCACAAACAGACCTCCAGGGGACGCTGTATGGCTGATATTGTGGTGAAAACCCTCCCACAAGAAACTGAGGACTGTGGTACTCCTGGCAGTTTCCTGTCTGTGAACCTTGTTGCATTGTGGGAAAAAGCTGTTTACAGCTGTTTCCAACTGCAAAAAAAAAGCATGCAGCAGCTACATCACCTGCCAACAGTTAAAATGTCACAATGTAATAAATGTCAGAATGTAAATCAGGGATTTAAAAGATTTTATAATGGGCAAACACTGACTAAATCATTTATACATAATTATTGTAAAAATGAAACACTTTTTTATTACATTATTTTCACTGGAGTTCCTCTTTAAATCATTAGTTTAGCAAACAATGTCTGAAGTAGATAGGTGAATAATATATTAAAAGTTTGCTCCTTCAACTTATTCGGTAATTCAATAGAGTGTTATCCTCAAAACTTTCCTTTAGAGTTTCCAATCAAGCTGGCCTGCTACAGTAAGCCGGTCACATTTGGCTCCTGCTTTGCTCTTCTTGCAGTGCAACAGTCCTGATAAATGTCCCCCACAGCTTTCATATATCCCAACCTTATCACTGGACAAAATTCATATTTTAATCCAATTACTGCTAGAGGGAGCCATCTTGCATATTAACTTAATAGTATTTTTAATATGAATGTATGCACTGATAGGAGCGAAAGCCGCTGAGCAAGCAAGCTTAACATCCATACCTCAATTTATGAAGCGTGAACCTGAACAATGCGCTCTCATCTCAACTCAAGCATTTTGTCCCCATGAGCCGAGAATTTTAAACATAGAAAATTTATTACATTTAAAAGAGTTCTGAGATGATTAAAAGAAAAAGTTAGTAGGGCATCCATCAGCAAGGTCAACTGTATCTAGGGCTTTGCAGGACAAAATGTCACTACTATCTAGACTACAAAAGATAAGACCATTAAGACTCAGTGGTGATCCGCCACTCCATAGCTCTGACTACTAAGTAGCTCTCAGTTGTATTTAGAATTGGCTATGCATATCGTAGGCATGGCTCCTGTGTGCATTGGTTAACTCTTAAAGCTCATAGACTCATCGATTTCGTCCCTCAATATACAGCCTATTCACAGGACACGGAAGTGAAGAAGACTAATGGTGGCCACTAACGATCCAACCTTATTCATCCTATCTTACCATTTCAGAATCAGAATCGTTTATTTCGCCAAGTACAACACAGGTTGTACCCAGAATTATTTTTGGCACATACAGGGTCGGTGATGGTACAATAGCAACAAAAAAGTAGAAGTATACAAGGTAGTCACAGCATAGCCGAGATATACAAAGAGGTTATCATATACCTTGCACGTTACGAATTACATATTCCATTAGTACAGTGAAGGAGGACCAGCGGGGTCCGTCTGAGTGCTATGTCGAGCGGAGCGGCCACATTCTGTGCGGTACTCAACTACTCTGCAGCAATTACAGACACCCCACTGCATGTCTTTGAAACAGAAGAAAGACAGAAAAAGAAGGAGCAATAGAGAGACAGAGTCCTAGGGTCCGCATAGATTGAGAGTGACAGACGTGGCCATGCGTGCAAAATTTAGCCTTTAGGTTTGCTGCCTAGTCCAGTACGGATGGTGGGAAGCAACAAGCCTGGCTGTGCCTCTTGCCCCTGTGGCCATAGATGCAAAGATTAGGCTCAGGCTAAAAGCTTTTTCCAATGCTTTGACGCTGAGTTGCCGGATTCTGAAACCAAGGACTTAGCATTTCTTTCCCAGAAAGGACATATTTTCACCTGATCTTAAAGTGGATTCGAGATAAACTTTTACTCATTGCATAATTGTGTTCCTTTCATATAGTTTATGGGGCATTCCTCAAGCCAAATACTTTTTTGTTTTGTTTTAATACTCGAATTCCCTATAAAACTAAACAAGTTTAGCCCACATTTTTCACAGTGCCTTGATATTTTCAGACAGTAGCAAGGGCTTACAGGAGCTCAGTCTGGGCAGGAGGAGGGGGAGGTGTTACTAGCCATTCATTTCAGAGGCAAAGGGGAGGAGGAGAGGGGACTGTATTTACACAGAGGCAAGCTGATAGCATCTCATGATAGCTGATAGCAGCCTGTGACAAACAGAACATGGCTGCCCTCATTTTATCACAGGAAGAAATAATAATATTCTGTTGAAGCTGTTCGCAGATAGATATGCTGTGTAAACAAAATAAACTTTAGGTAACCTATATAGACGAGTTACTTGTTATAGTTAGTTTTTTCATACTGCGCTATTATTGTCTCTATAATTGTTCATTTTAATGATTTTCTGTATATATTAATTATTTATATTGCATTTATAATAAACTACTTCTAAAAAGTCATTTATTTGTTCAGCTACCCCTGCTATTCAGCTGCACAAACCGAATCCAGCTTCTGAAGAGTCGCTTCTACTGTTCATAGCTAGATAAAATAGAGTGTGTTTAACCATTTTATTTGCAGGTATCAGTGCAGTTAGGTCTCCTACCCTTCTGTAGGAGTGGTGGCAAGTTATACCCTGAAAGAGTGTGTAATTTGTGTTACTGTTACTCACAAGCTCCTTCTAGCCTGTCTGCTGCCAAAATTCCAGCGGTTTCTGCGCACCGATTGCGACCACAGATTGCATGGTCTGTGTGCTGAAACCGATTGGAAGGAATTGTGCGGTCCCGCCACCAGGGGGCGTGTGACAGTGGCTTTCTAATATAAGGGAACTGCATGAATTTTCTATTCAATATATTCACTCAATTTACCCTTATACTACATAGATTTGGTAAGATTGGATGAAAAAGATTGGATTATTAGTGGCCACCCTAAGCAGCAACAGGGAGAAGCAGAGACCTGGACCACGCGGCGGACAGGTGAGAACCACTCGGCCCGGAGGGGGAGTCTGGGTACTGGGACCCGGCAGGAACACACAGATTTCCAAACATTTGATGCTGAAATCGATTGAAAATCTGAGTAGTGTGTGGAGGGAATCGAGCAGATAGATACCTCTCTGTTCAGATAATGATCGAAGAGGTATCGATCTGCCGTGCATACAGACCAGTGTATGGACACCTTAAGGTCTCATTACTGAAGGGCAAAAAGGAATGATCGGAAGGCAGCAGTATAATAGCAGCATTCCAGTGACCAGTATGACGAAGATGGCAGGAACAGTTAACTGTATTTTGAATTTTGTTTAGGCATTAGTGTAACAAATTAACCCATAATGTTTTCTAATGCACATTACCTAATCTCACACTCCCAGCATTCCCCAATATTGACTTTTCCCCTGAATTCTTACCAACACTAAATTTTCCCATCTCTTTATCATTAACCTTAGAGAACTTGAGCTGAAAATAAAAAGTCAAAATAACCATACACAGGTCATACTTACCTCCTGCGTAGACTACTACTCAATCTCTTTCTCCTCTCCTGCGTCCCATTTGTCCACTGTGATCAATGGGTTTTTCCGTCCTCCATTTTAAAAATGGCCATTACCCCATAACAGCTTCCTGGTCAGCACACTGTTAAACTGTAATATCCCCTACTTGAGCCATAGGTAAACATAGACATTACCTTGCACATTCAGTTGTAACTGACAGCTGCTGATATATAACTGACAGCAACTGGTATATTTCAGTTCTGACAAAATATTGTCAGAACTGGAAGGGATCACTGTATGAAGAAAATAGTGAGCTTCTGAGAAGAACTGACGGTGAGGTTAGTATGTAATATTCATTTGCAGCTATGTCATGTGTTTATTTTGTATAATTTTACTCAGTTCAGGTTCCCTTTAACCAGTAACTGAGCACCACCGATCCAAATATTCTTAAAGGACACCTGAGGTGACATGTGACATGATGAGCTAGACAAGTGTATGAACACTGCCAAGCCACAAATAACTATGCTGTGATCCTTTTTTTTCTCTATCTCAAAGAGTTAAACATCAGTGACAGTGACAAGTGACAGTTTCTGTCCAGTTGGGCCATGGTCAAACTATAGTAACCCTCACTGATTAGGAATGACAGCCATAAAAAAACTTTCCTGGCAGTAAAAAGGCGTCAGAGCAGGAAAGAGTTAAAAGGGGTAAATAGTTCATAGATTTTAGCTCTGGTATACTAGATTTTAGCTCTGGCATAATGAATGTGTCATTGTGCAGAGACAAGGACACCGTAAAAAAAAATAAAATTAAAAATAAATTAAAAGATATCTAAAAAAGGTAATTTTTAGGAGGAGGAGGAGGAGAATAGATACAATTGTTCATCTCAGATTTCCTTTAACCTCCTTGGTGGTAATCCCGAGTTAAGGTCGGGGTGAAAAACCCCAGCTAAGAACGGTAATCCCGACCTCTACTCGGGGTAGCCGCCGGGAGGTCTGTGCAGAGTATAGAGTGCAGTGGGCGGTTTTACATACCTCCTGGGGTATCCCGACATCAGCCGCCATTCTTCTTCCTCTCCTCTGGTGCTCTGCTTCCTGCTGGTGAGCTCGTCATAACGACAGCCGGCAATTTCACTTTAGAGTTGCAGCGCCACCTGGAGGATGAAGGCATAACTGCAGCGCTGGAGCCAGGGAGGTGAGTGATTGCAGAACTGCTGCAGATCTCCCTGGCAGCATGCTTTTTTCCAGGTTATAGGGTCTGAAAGGGTGCAGAAAAATTGCACCACTTACAGACCCTAAAATCCAGAAAGAATCATACTGCCAAGGGGGTTAACCTTCTGGGGGATACAATTATATCGCCCAGGAGGTGGTGCTGCACTATTTTTTAAAATTTTTTATTTTTTAAATCATGTAGCGAGCCCAGCGCTCGCTACATGATAGCCGCTGTGCAGCGGCATCCCCCCACCCCCTCTGATCGCCTCCGGCAATCAAAGCAAACAGGAAATCCCGTTCAGAACGGGATTTCCTGTTTGGCTTCCCCCGTCGCCATGGCGACGATCGGGATGACGTCATCGACGTCGTGACGTCAGAGGGAGTCCCGATCCACCCCTCAGCGCTGCCTGGCACTGATTGGCCAGGCTGCGCACGGGGTCTTGGGGGGGGGGGAGCGGTGCGGCACGGCGGGTAGCGGCGAATCAGAGAGGAGCGGCAGCGATCGGTATATACACGCAGCTAGCAAAGTGCTAGCTGCGTGCAACAAAAAAAATTATGCAAATCGGCCCACCAGGGCCTGAGAAATCCTCTGTGGCGGCTTACCCCGAGCTCAGCTCGGGATTATCCCCCAGAGGGTTAAGTGATTCACTAAGGAAATCTAGTACTAGTCGTATTTTTTTTTTTTTATACATATTCCTAAGCCTAAATCTGTACTCGACAGTTTAAAAATGCTTTAACAGCAGCCTACCGCCTGTGCCAACATTTACCCTAACCTTACCCCAACCATTGGCCCTACAATATACCTAGCCTCATTCCTGCAACAGAATCCTCTCATTATCCTCCCTTTATTACTTAACTGCATAGACCTTCAGAACTCATAAAACTAATGAGAATATGATACCTAGTCCCAATATTTCAGTCCTCCAAGTGTCATGCTGTGGTCATATAATACCAAAGACAACAGTTTTGAGATGAGAAGCCCATTTGTGCCATATAGGGCTAAATGGAATCTTTTGTTTTCCCTTATAGCTGTTACAGCCAGATACCGAAGTTGACCACTTCGGAATCTGGCCTGACAATGTTAGAAGTGGCCAGGCTACTGCGGCCAACATGGAAAAAGCTTGTTCCTGTCAGACTTTGGCTGGCCAGAATGCAACCTGACCAGAACTGGTCAGCCAAGTCCTGAAGAAAGGAGAATTGTGACTGCAGCAGGCTCTGCAATACCTCAGCCTCTTCAACCATTCTCTGGTGATCTCTAACCTCTCCACGCTGCCCTTCTATCCTAACTCTTCTACTCGCCCATGTCCGTCTCATGGTGATTGGGAAATAGAAGGGGCAGCAGTGCATTTCACCCTGCTGCAGCTTATGGATGTGACCGGAGGGGAGCGTGTGGAGAGACCTAGACATTGGTAAAAGGCAGCGGGGAGGAAGCCACTTTGGGACTTGGCTGGCCACACGTAGTCGCTTTACATTTTGGCTTGTCAAAGTCTGAAAGAAACATGTATTTCATGTATTGTCCATCATCCGTCCATTTCCAGTTTTGACCGGCACAATTCTGAAGTGGCCAGACTACGGGGTCTGTTCGTAACATAGCTACAGTTGAAGCTGAGCACCCAGTGTACGTTTCAGCCATGTTACATGTTCAGTGAACTCTATGGCATTAGACCAACATCTTCTGCTCTGCACTAAAAAAAAACAACTACATGCCGTTTCGCAGGTACACAGAAAAAAATGTATGTAGTTTCAAAATAAAACTCCAACTTATTTACAACAGTGGACCTCATCCAATTTGTCCAAGATGTCCCACAATGGATAATCCTCAAGCTCAGGTATATACAACATATCCTATTTTTCCAGTGTAAATTGACTATTCATGCATCTGCAGATTCTTACACAATAATGGAAAACAGGTATTTAGCTTGAGCCTTTTTCTAATGGCTGCATGCTGGTTGCAGATGTGTGACAGACTACTGATGCCAAAAAAAAAAACAAAAAAAAAAATCAGCGTGTATTTTTTTTAAACAAGGTGTTAAGACAGCAGGCTTTATATTTATCTCCCAGTAGAATGAAGGAGGATTTATTTTTAGATATGCAAAACCAACAAAAAAAAAAAAAAACACTTTCAAACGCAGACTGTAGCGGTGTTGATATGGCCACTGTGTGCACAGTCCAAAAATTAGGCAAGTTAGGTTTTACCCCCCTCCCCAGGAAAAAAAATGGTCCGTCTCGCACTGGCTTCAACTTTGTCCCGCAAGTGGTTTCCACACTTTGCATTATGTTTGGCCTGAGTAAGCGCTAAGCTTATATATGTAAGTGCTGACACTGAAACCACATGGTGGAGGTAGAGGTGCCACCAGACAACAGGCAATTATATGGGGGGGGGGGGGGTTAACTAGACACCAGGGAACTGTACAGGGAAGCCACTAAATACCAGGAAGCTGTATAGGGGAGGGAGAGGTCCATTACACACCAAGGAACTGTATAATGGATGAAGGTGGCCACCAGACAATGAGGTAGGCAAGGGACTTGGTCCAAGTTTTCGATTTTGGCTCACTCTGTATTTGAGTTTGCCACCCTACATTAAAGAACATGTGACGGCACACTGTTAGGTGAAACTGCCTGAACAGTCAAATGTCCAGTTGATCAACTACTGGAATCAGACAGGGAACGGGTTAGGAACTTCACCACAGATGGCACTAAATGAATGATTAGTCATTTTCTAAAATGTCAAGAGAGAATACCTCAGCACTGACTGCCGATATTACAATAAGAAGGATGTCTATACTGTGCAGCAAGTATATCAAGCGTAGAACAGATCCTTATTTTGGTGGAGGAAGTGAAAGGTTTAATTCAAATTTAGCTGACAATTCAAAACAAGTATATAAAAATAAAAATGGCATCCACCAATAGGAAATGCACACAATACAATAAAAAGTCATTTTGTAAAGCCTATAGCCCTTTGTCTGCATCTTCCCAGTTCTTTTAACCTAATTCAACCTGACTTCCCTGCAAGCCAGATGTTTTCTATTCTCTCAGAAACGCTTACAATGTTGGCATAGTAATCACCAAGGATCAGGCACAGAGTGAGTTTTAATTTTAATGGGAAAAAAAAACAAAAAACATGCATTCAATTGCTTTGTCGTGTCACTGGGGATAAGCATATTTCCTGATAAGCAAATTCTGCCAGAACAAGTGCATAGTCAGTGGTTCACAGACTTTTCACCAATCACACCACCCACAAGACATGTGATTCAACCTTAGAGAGTTCTATTTTTGGGCTTTTGTTGGATAGTATACATTAGGTTAGAGAAAGCAATTCAGCATTGACACAGGCTGCGATGGGGAAAGTAATGATCATTCGTAAGCATAAGGGACCTGTACATTTTTTTTCTTATACGTTATACACACAAATGTAAGCTATAGTGGGGGCATGTGCTTACTAGTAAAGTGCTTTATTCAGACAATCTTTCAGCCCCTACAACAGAAAAGTGGCACAATTTATAGCCTCATACCTCTCCATGCAGTGAATTATATTACAAATGCAAATGGTTAGATGTATCTGCAACAATTCAGTGGTTGGCTTGGTGAAGAAACAGACTATACCTTTAAACTGCTGCATGAAAATAAAAGCGATATCATCTATCTGTTTCCATGACAAAGGAAATTCAGACGACACAGTAACTATCCTTGCAGATGCTAGATTTTGATGAACTGCTTTGGTTATTACTGTTTTTCTCTACTAAAAATGTATGCATTTTATCACTTTTTTTATACTGTTTAGGGGAAATGATAAAATAAATTCAATACGTTTTTGCGTTAGAAAAGCTGATCACCATACTGTACAATTTTAATTGTGTTATAAAGAGGACAGTTGTCAAAAATGCAAATGACTTGAATCCATTATGGATACAGCTGTTCCAGTAAAACATCTGTTTAAACAAACAGCACATATTGCGTTTATAACTGCAACAAATAATACATCAAGTTACGTACCAGATACCACTGTGATGCAAATTTGGGGTCTGTTGGTTCTGTAAAAATAAATCGTTTTTGTCTCTTCCTTGCTACCTGCTGCTCTGCCCAGTGTACCTGCAAGAAAAACATAAACAGAGCTAATTCAGAGGAAACAATAGCAAGGCAAAGCATTCAAAAGTTATTTCAGGGATAGCTGCTCAAATGTCTATATGAAACCTTGTCTGGAACATTTCTTGAAGCCGACCTACTGACAGAGAACAGATCCATGCTCTCCTATGGGCCAGTTCACAAAGTCGGTTTTCACTGGATCAGAGCTTGTGTTACTGCAACTGACAATCACGATCTGCATCATTTTTACAGACAATGGATACTGTGCCATTAATCTAACCCCGTCCAATAGAATTGCACAAATCAGCTTTTGAGTGCAACAGACCTGGCAATGGATCTATGGAGCGGTACAAGCGTATCCATACTATTCAGACATGCTACCAACTCTGGCTGGGTCATAGTGGGCATTGATCGTGCTCTGCTGAAGTGGGGAGGCAGCTGTGGGTGCCAGAGGGTGCACGGCCTTACGACCGTTTCACAATGGGGTGAGCCTTGCTTCCTCTGAGGCTAACGTGCACATTAGCCTCCGAGGAAGCAAGGCTCACCCCATTGCGAAACGGTCGTAAGGCCGTGCACCCTCTGGCGCCCACAGCTGCCTCCCCACTTCAGCAGAGCACGATAAGTACCTTATTCTTTCACGTGAACACATGCCATTGTGTATTTATTGTGATTACTATCCACTGTACACTTGCTGCTTTCATTAAAGCTACGGTGCCAGAAATCCATGCTCTCTTTTTTCTTCTTGAAGAATTGCAATGTACTGTATACCCTTGTCTTGAGCACGTAGCTCCTGCTGAAATTTTCTACCTGTAAGAAAAACAGCCGTTTTTGACAGTACCCACAGCCCCTTTTGAGTGCCTGCCACCCCCTCTCTCTCAGGCTGATAGTGGGCATTGAGCTGGATTCACTTCATCCCAACAGACAATCGATTTGTTGGCTTGGAAGATCAGGTTCAGGAATGTTAGCCTGTTTCATGAAGTGAAGGTCAGGATTGAGGCTCTTAAATAGCTTTCCCTTCCTTGCCCATATTATAGCATAAACGTTTGTATCTTGTGTATAGTGTATATTTTTTAAATAAATGTACCCAGCATTCATATTTCTTATGGATTTTAAGTAGAAATACAACCCAGTGTGCAGTTCAGCTCAATATTTTGTATCCGAAAGCATTATAGCCTATAAGCCTTTGAGGTGAGCACATACATCTAGACCAGACAAGACAAAACATTTATATTGTGCTTTTCTCCCAGAGGACTCAAAGCACAAGAGCTGCAGCCACAAGGGTATGCTCAGTAGGCAATAGCAGTGTTAGGGAGTCTTGCCCAAGCTCCTTACTGAATAGGTGCTGGCTTAATTAACAGGAAGAGTCGACACGCAAGACATCAGAAAGTGCATAGACTGCACTGTCTGATGTTCACACTGCATGCGTTCTACCAATGCGGTCCGCAAACGCACGCTGCACGCATTTTTTAACAAAACCCATTCACTAAGGCCCCGTTCACATTACAAACGCAGACGGCCGTGCGTTCGGAACGCAAAGCGTACGAATGCACGCCATCTGCGTTTGTATGCGTTGCGTGGCTGATCCCATTCACTGAAAGTGAATGGGACAGCCGCGCATTTTTGGAAAAAATGCGTGCAGCATGCGTTCCCGGACCGCACTGGTGCAGAATGCATGCAGTGTGAACATCAGACAGTGCAGTCTATGCACTGTCTGATGTAGTGCGTGTCGGCCTCCTGCATGCGTTCCCGAAACGCGGCTGGAAACGCGTGCAGTGTGAACGAGGCCTGAAAGATCAGCCATGCAACGCATACAAATGCAGATGGCGTATGTTCGTACGCATTGCGTTCCGAACGCACGGCCATCCGCGTTTCATGAGGTGAACATGGCCTAAGGGCTCGTCCTCACTACAAGTGCTTTTTAAGTGCTAGTGATCTGAAAAGCTCTTGCTAAATTAATGCTGTGGGTGATTTTTATAAAATCACATCGCTCCAGTGAGAGCACACACCCAACATTACATAAGCAAGAGTTTTTCAACTCTCAAGCGCTTAGGGCTAGTTCACGCTGAATAGATCAGAAAAGTGCTGAAAAGTGCCCGAGTGTGAAGCAGCCCTTTAACGGAGTCAGGGAGGCATATTTATACAGTCATTTAAGCCTATAGTGCGGTTGTAAAAACAAATTCATAAAGTATCCCTAGCGCAGTCTAGCAATAAATACTTAAAGCCAAACCAAACGAAACACTTTACTATGTAATCATCAGGCCTCATTTTCTTTGTGAGCATCTGGATTGTATATCAAAAATAAAGAAAGTAACTAGTACTACACTGAAAATAAAACTTCTGTCTTCCCAAAATACATTGTATTTTTCTTTTCCTATCCAAATTCCATTACACTGAAAAAGTTTCCAGAATCAACTTTATAAAGCATATCCCAGAAAGCGCAATGATCATTGCATGGGATTATGGAGGGTGAAGTTCTGTAGAAACCTTTTATCATGCCATGCTCATTTTATTCTTTATGAAGAACCAGGACATTATTTTTCTTCAGATTTGCAAACTGAATGCTACTCCACTGTGCTGTCTGCTGACGATACCTGGGGCAGCCAAACCAGAACTAAAATCCCCTATGGCATCCATAATGGACCACTGCTGAAAATCCAGCCTGCCACCAGGGGCGCAACTAGACTTAATAGCCCCCCTGCAAACAAGATGGCATAGGCCCCCCTTGGTCCTTAAACCCCATGAGGGTCACATGATTGGAAGCCGGTGAATTGCAGCAGAGCGTGTGTTCTGCTGTGAAGCAGCGTCTGGAAGAAGAAAAAAATGAGACGCTCCCGCTACTCTGCATGGCAAGAGGAGGTGGCAGGGATAGTTTTTGAGCGAACTGGAGGTTTTTTGCTAATTGGCTGCACTTGCGGTTGGAGAGAGGGAGGAGGAGGGGCCCCCAAAGCCTCCCAGCCCCCCCCCCCACAATGGGGTTGCACGGTTGATAGTTATGCCCATGCCACAGAGGCTCAAAGGACTCCTCTGCAGAGGTTACCACTGTCACCACAATGTAAATGTTTGTACCAAGCCTCACATAATGCCAATATACACTCACTTTCACCAAAATGTAAAACCAAATACGTATAGAGATTATCCTATCAAACTTATTTTAGTTTTGGATATTCAGAAGTAGGGTTTGAACTTTTGTCAGATGAAATTCTCCATCGTCTGTGTGAAACTTGTTTCTTCATTTACGGTCCCAGAGATGTGGAGATGGCAGAGTTAAATGCCAAACAGGAAGTTAATATGCACTGAAGACATAGGCCAAACTGGCAAGTGTCCTCAACTTAATCTGAACTTTTATTTCTGTGACAACCAAAGCATACTTTAGAAATACAATCACTTCTAGTCTTGGGGATCCAGTACTGGCACAAGGACAGGGAGTAAAGAAATAATCCCTCCAAAGGATACACAGAAAAACAAATCCACAGAAGTTAGTCCTTTCTTTGCGATATCCAAACATTTTTGAAAAAAGTTATTTTAGCAGAAGATTAAAAATTATCTCCTAAGAGCAAAATTAGGAAAAAAAGTGAATTGGAGAAGGGCCAGATGGTCTTCAAGTGCCTGATATTTTTTAAGCAGCTGCTTATTATACTGCAAGCTGTCCACCCTTGCAACCTGGTTATGGCCAAATTATAAGCAACACTAAAACCAGTACAATATTATAATTTCACTGCTAACAGTTTTACAAAAACTGGTAAGGCTGTTGGCTTTGATGTGGGATGTGAGCCTTTAACCAGGGTTTGAGTCCCGACTCAAGCCATTACGTAAAACAGAAAGGAGTCTTTGGGCAAGGCTCCCTAATGATCCTGGTCCCCCGTGGAGAGTACTTTAAATGGCTGCAGCCCTGAAGCGCTCATTTATTTTGGGATGTTGTGTTAGCTGCTGGCTATCGGAGTTTTGAGCCCAGGTCTTTTTAAATCTTGCTCTGTGAATTTGCCCAGCCTTGCGAACCTTCTCATATGATGGTTATTAGTCTGATAGAGCCACTACCATTCTTATGCTGTACATGAATTACTCATCTGAAACAAGAATGAAGCTAATCTGGTCAGATTTTTGGCAGAAACATCTGATCTGAGGCCTAGTGCACACCAGAGCGGTTCTGCTGCGGTTTGCGATCCGCTTGCGGGAGTGGATCCGCTAGGGTAATGTATTTCAATGGGCTGGTGCACACCAGAGCGGGAGGCGTTTTGCAGAAACGCATACTCCCGGGCTGCTGCAGATTTTGGATTGCGGATGCGTTTCTGCCTCAATGTTAAGTATAGGAAAAACGCAAACCGCTCTGAAAAACGGCACTTCAGAGCGGTTTGCCAGGCGTTTTTTGTTACAGTAGCTGTTCAGGAACAGCTTTACTGTAACAATATATGAAATTTACTACACCAAAAACGCTTCCCAAAACCGCAAAATGCTAGCTGAAATGCTACAGAAAAAGAAAAAGCGTTTCAAAATCTGCTAGCGGTTTTTGGTGTGCACCAGGCCTGAATGCTTGTTCAGGGTCTATGACAAAGTATTTAAAGCATAGGATCAGCAGAACTTCTAGGCAACTGGTATTAAATAAACTTGCCAGCCTCTACATGCTTCTCTCTTCAGATACCCTTTAAAGAAACCAAGGTGCATACCACTAAACATAAGATTAAAAGTTGGGTGCCACTTTCTATGCAATCAGGTTATTATAGACTAAAAACTTAAATGAAATAGGTATGGATTTGTATGGCCTCCTACAGTCTGCATAGTAAAGCAGAATACAGTGGTGCTGTAAAAAAAAAAGGAATAAAATAAAAACAAATCACAACAGCATCGCTAAATAGATAATGTGACCGGCTGTAATAAATGGAAGCAGTCAGGCTTCCAGACAATTTATTTATTCGTTGCCGTCATGGTTGGGGCAAGGTGGTGGGAAGAACACAGTACACTCTAGGGAGATAAAATGCACTGTTCTGTGCAAGGGCTGCGGATAAACTACGGTCATTTATGGAGTCATTTGAATGAAAGAAACTGCAATGAAGAAGAGAAATGGAAGCACTAGCTACACAAGCTCGAGTGTTTGTGTCCTCAATTCCTAAATCTTAGTATGGTGGTCACATAACCATGAAGAGTTCAGTAAAGGTGACCTGAGTTAGGTGGTGACAAGTGCGATAAACAGCAGGCATAAGGCATGCCATGTGACACTGATGGGAGCGGATGCAGCAGACTGACAAAGAACTGTTCAGCGTAGCTAAATTATCACTACATTTCACACATGTGTCTGGAACCACTCAAAGTGCAGTGCAGATGACTGTTTTCAAGTGATCAATTGAGCTTGGTTGAAGCAAACCCTTGACAATATGCAATTACCATACCATTGCAGATTCAACAGATCACAAAATCAACAGGAAATAATGCAGCACCACTGACAACTTTAACATACAGTTCAAAATTAGTTTACTATTACTATAAAAACAATGCGTAAAAGCCAGTCACTCCTCACTTTATTTTTTTCTTTAAAGTGGACCCAAATTAAAAATACAAGATTTCAGAAATAAAATCTATTTTCTAAATTATAATAATAAATAGCAGCCTTTTTTCAGCTGCATAATGACAAATATAAAATATTTTACATTTATTGGAGGAACCCCTCCCTTCCTTTCAAATTGCCGGGACAAAATCCGGCAAACTGCTGGAGTAGGTGGTATCCAGCAAAGGAGGAATTGCTAATGGCTGCCACCTGTATAACCCTAGTAATGAAAAAAGAAGGGTGAAAAGCATGCACTGAAATGCTCATAGGCTTGAAGGAGTGTTTATTTATCTTTGTATGTGTCAGAGGTGCAACTGAAAAAAAAAAAAGTTTGGTTTGGTTCCGCTTTAAGGGTAACTATACTCTATTTTACACATTCTGATCTGCACAACCAGCTACCTTCCTTTTAATTAACACCTTTAAGAACAAGTTTGCGCTACACCTTTAAGTGAATCTGTGCTACTAAATACTCGGATCAAAAGTCCATGAAGACTAGACCTCCAACTCAGTATAGATCAAATGTCCATGCAGACTAGACCTCCTGGTTCTGTGTATTTCTTCAAACTAAACAGTGGGCAATCAAAATTGCAATGGCTTCTGTGTGTTATGTACCTTCACCACACCCTTAAGACTGGGCACTCACCCTTATCCACAGACCCTCAGGCGATCCCCAGCCTACATGATCCACAGCTTGATATGTATGCACATCCTTCACAAAGCAAGCACCTCAAAATAAAAGCACATGGCCTCTCATATCGTAAAACCGTTCAGCAATTTATTAAAATATTAAAACTGCACACTCACATGTCCACATAGAATAATAGTGCATAGAGTTTTATGAATGGGCTCTCCCCCATGTGATGGCCACCTGGCAGGGCTTGTTGTGGAACCAGACCCCCGATATCCTCATCACCCTCGGCGTGCTCCACCGTTCTGGATCACTTCCTCGTTGGTAACCGCGCTTGACCAATTTTCGTCATGAACGACTCATCAGGATGACAGATGGTGACTGCAGCCATGAGAACTACCTCCTTGTCAGGATTATTCTTTCTGGATTTTAGGGTCTACAAGCGGTACAATTTCCTCATGTGCTTTTAGACTCTAAAATTCAGTAAAAATCATACCCCAAAGAGATCTGCAGCAGTCCCTGCTGCTAGGATCTAGTGTTGCAATTCTTCCTCCTGTCCTCCAGGTGGTGCTCAAGCCCTATGGCGAGATCGACACCTGTCATGTGCAAAAGGCGATCTCACCTGAGGGATCGAGAGCCTTGGAGGACCCAAAAAAGCCGGGCTGAGAGTGTCCAGATTCCGGGGGAGGAGAGTTATAAATGCCGCTCAGCTTTACTCTCTGCACATACCTCCCAGTGTCTACCTTGACCCAGGCTCAAGATTCCCACTCGCAACATCTTTTTTTACCCCCCGAGCGTGGGTCAGGAATACCAACAACGGTTAATTGGGAGGAAAACTAAGCCAAACTTAGATAAGATACTAAAGGATAGAAGTGTCACTTTAACAAAGATCAACCTAGGTAACCAAGGTAGATTTAACCTAAGGAAGCCACAGACTAGCAACCTTACTCCCCATATTGTAACCAACAAGCCATCCTACAGTATTATTAGTGGCCACAACCATCTAGTGCATGTACAAGACTTCAGACTGAGCTCCTCTGGGGACAGTTTGAGACATGATTTGTTCATTATACCCTGTAAAGTACAGAGCAAAAAATAAATGCTATTTAACTGCATATTAGCAATAATAATAATATGCATACAACTGTACTTTACAACATATGTATGTAAAACAGAAAATGAAAATACTAAACGAAAGCCAGCCATTACAACAAAGGAGTAGAAATACAACATACAGACAAGGCTGCAACATCCTCTACACTGAAGACTGCATTACTAATTTACAACTGTAAAACACCCACATGGAGGAAGGCTAAAATAACAGATTGTTAATAAATTCCAGCATGTTACAGGCCCTTAATCCAAATGCTTCCAACAAGATGATGATGTTCTCAGAGTAGCAGATGTCCTAGGAGAGGCTCTTCATAACACCAGACCAGGATTCATAAATGAGAGCATAAAAAACATCAAGTCAGGTAATACCAGAGAATGTAAGTCTGATACATTATAGTCAAGCTTCTTATCTGACGTAACTGTTTAGCCTCTTACTAGCATTAGCAAATAAAAAAACAAACAAAAAAAAAACACTTTAAAGAAAATGTTTAAAGAGACACTATAGTGGGGAAAAGTAAAGTAAGAAAAGTCCCTCCACCAGTTACCTGAGCCGTGTTCATATAGTGTTGTATCATCAGATGCAAGCTGCATGGAAAGCCTGCCAGCAGACTAGTCATGAAGCTTGACCTGGACACATTATCAGCTTTGCCCTATCATGATGTCAAACTCCACCCACCGTCCTCCCTCACCTGCAGAAACAGACCCAACTGGAGAAAGGAAGGTGGGTGGGATGAGAAGTCATTATGTAGACAGAAAGGGGCGGAGGAGGCACACACTGCATTCAGGTCAAGATCTGTGTTATCTGACAGCTGATTGGATTTTCACTGAGCTTGTATACGGTGATACTACACCACACTAAAGCCATGTAACCAGGTTGGGAATTTTCTGACGACTGACGATTTTTTGAGTGCCAATCAGTTGTTTCTGCAATCTTGCGATGTGGGTACAGTCACACGACCACGCGAATGTCGCTTATCTCCGCAATTACAACCATCAAGGCAGATCAGATCGCTAAGATCCCCGACGATTCCTGTGCAAAGTACCACAATCACTTGAAGTCTCGTTAGCTCCCGATGTGTAGCATTGCGTGATGTCATGCATACCCACCAGCAGGAAGAAGCGTCACCAGACAACCATCGTGAAAGGGACATCGCAGGACCTGTCGGGCCGCGAGTACTGAGCTTAAAGAGAACCTGTACTGAGTAAAAATATTTAAAATAAACACATGAGGTAACTTCAAATGAACATTACATAGTTACCTTGCCATCAGTTCTTCTCAGAAGCTCACCATCTTCTTCTGACAATGATCCCTTCCAGTTCTGACAACATTTTGTCAGATCTGAAATATATCAGTTGCTGTCAGTAAAATATCAGTTGCTGTCAGTTATAGCTGAGAGGAAAACTGATGTACCAGGTAATGTCCATGTTTCCCTATGGCTCAAGTGGGCGATGTTACAGTTTAACTTTGTGCTGACCAGAAAGCTGTTATGGGTAATGGCCATTTTCAAAATGGAGGATGGAAAATTCCCTTGATCACAGTGAACAAACAGGACGCGGGACAGGAGAAAGACACGGAGGAGTAGACTACATGGAAGGTAAGTATGACTTGTGTATGCTTATTTTGACTTTTAATTTTCAGTTCAGGTTTTCTTCAACAAGGATCAGGTAACTGAAAGAACCAACTGTAAGTACAGTCAGTGTCACACATCTGTGTTTAATTCCATTACCAGGTGCGCATATGCAAATATTATTTCTCCTGCGTTTTCTTCTAGGAGATAATTTTTGAACTTATTTTTAAGATAACTTTACAGAACTTTCCAAATGAAAAAGAACCAATAGTAGGTGAAAAAGTACTGTTGCTAGTGACTTAAAAGGTATTTTGTGACAAGGTGTGAAAATGTCAAATAGAAAATGCAGGAGAAAAAATAATTGCACATGGGCTAGGATCTCGAAGAAAAACAGATTTCAGTTCATGCATTGGTTCTTGTATAATCTGGCTTAAAATATGAATTTACTTTAAAAAAAAAAAAAGGTATTTAAAAACAAAATCTAATTGTAAATCGGTGATATGTACTCTGCTTTGTATGTGCATTAATTTGCAGCTCCAGTCTCACTGCAGTGCAGTTATGTACTGATGCAACAATTTGGCAGCAGTCACAATCTTATGACTGTTCGTATGGACAAAACCTACTATTTTCTCATATAATGAAAGAAGGTGCTATAATATTTACACAGTGATGGGTTATCCTCATGTTATGCATCACTAGCCATTTGAAATGGTTTAGATACAATTTGTATTCCAAGGTTACCCAATGTCAGCTGTCACATTGCGTATAATTGTAATGCGTGTTTCAGGCCCATATGCATCTCCCAACACAGGAGTAAGCCATAAACTGTAGGCTGTGCTAGGAAAAAATGATCATGCCTCCTTCAACATGCGTATGCCTGGTCAGAAAAGTCAAAACATATAGGAAGTATAGGAATATTCTTTCAAATCCTATGGGGCTATCCTTCACATATGTCTCATCAGACCGAACCTTGAGTCCTTCTATAGACTTTATAGCGGAATTCCCTAAAAACCCAGTCTAAAAATAATAGTGTTAAAATAAAATGCTAAAGATGATCTGTAACGAATTTACAGCACATTAAAATAAACACATTACTGTTTCCCCCATTATTCCCCCTCTTTATTTCTCCTATTTTCGCCGCTCCCCGTTGCCATTAAATAACTTAATAAAATATAACTTTTAAACCTTTGGGCAAGATGGCTGTAATGTAAAGTGCTTCCAGGTCAGTACACGGTCTCCCTGTACTGCTGTGCACGAGAGCTGAGCTGAGCTGAAACCACAGGAGGCAGATCTCCTCCCTGCTGTCAGCCTCACTGGAACAAGGCAGATCTTCCTCCTGCTAGCTGGAGCACACAGAAAGGTCAGGAATGACTCATCATATGACATGCAGCAGGGGGAGGGAGAGGCAGACAGCAAGGAGGAACAGCGGCTGTATTGTCTGCCTCTTCCTGCAGCACAATATTTGTCTAATTAGACAAATAATTAGAAAGGAGCAGGAGAGAGACAGCACAGCTGTTTCTAAACAAGACACAGGAAAAAAGATTTGTACTTATGAAAGGAACATATCTCTTCATTTAAATTGCATTTTGAAAAAGGGCCACAGAACCCCTTTAAGAGCAGTGTACACAAAGGAATACGGTACTCACATTCATGTCCTTATGAGTTTAGGACACTGCAGTTTACAAGCCCCTTACAGGACAAGTGGTAAAATTTAACAACAAAAGTTGCCAAGGCGATTTTTAACATTAAAACCTTGATTTATTTAGATCTGAACTGATTAATCTATTATTTCTATACTTGGTCTGAGTGGATCTTTTAGGGATTCCTGCTATAAAAAGTCTGCTCAGGCCTCCCTCTGATAAGAGACATTTGATTTGTGAAGGATAGCGCCATAGGATTTGAAAGTGGGACAGTGCTTCCTGCCATTGGACACCTGTCATCTTCATTTATTCTTGGAGACGCCCATGCAAGAACTGTGTCTATAAATGTATAAATATTGTAATTTTTACAGGAAATCAGCTGTGCCAAACCAAGAAAGGGCAGGGTGACGGGATAAGGTAAAGGAAAGGTCAGTATCACCCACAAGTACTGGAAGGACAGGGTTAAGCACCAATAAGGGCGGCTGGCATTGAGAAAAGACGGCCAAATAAAGAGATGCAAAGTAGGCGGTAGCCTGCATCAAAAGTACCTCAAGTGAATACTACATGTATGTAGTTTTAGACCTGAACTTCCTTTCTGGCAGGGTTGTGGAGTCGGTCCAAAAATCCACCGACTCCGACTCCTCAGTTTAGGATTCCACCGACTCAGACTCCTCTAATTTGCATATTACAATTTTGTTGATTAAAAGTATGTAACATGAAATTCGTCTCTTAACTGCCAACGCTTAGGAATTTTACAAGACAACTGAAGTGAGAAGGATATGTAGACAACTATATTTATTCCCTTTAGACTAAAACTAGTCCTTGGTAAGAGTACTTGTAAAAGGTACAAACCGGAACAAAGAACATCTATCAGGCCCTAGGCAATGTAAGTGTGGGTACATGTAAGAATGATGTGCAGGTACTCTGCAGGGGAATGAGGAGATTGTAAACAGACAACACCTCTGTGTTCAATGTGCACAGCATTCTCAGTGGATTCCTGCAGCTCTGTGGGGAGTGCATATGTAGAGTATAGTACTACTGTGTAACAAAGTAAACCTGAGACAGATGAAATTAAAGTTTTATACATACCTGGGGCTTCCTCCAGCCGCCTTCAGGATAATCAGTCCCTCGTTGTCCTCCTCCACCACCTGGATCTTCTGCTATGAGTCCAGGTACTTGAGCCAGTCGGGCGTAGTGCGCATGCACACACTCCGCCGCCAGGAGCATACTACACCTGTGCAGCACTATTGCGCAGGTGCAGAATGTTCCTGGCTGTGGGAGCGGCATGCGGCCGGACAGCGCTGACTGGCTGAATTACCAGGACTCATAGCAGAAGATCCGGGTGGTGGAGGACAGCGAGGGACTGATTAGCCTGAAGGGGGCTGGAGGAAGCCCCAGGTATGTATAAAACTTTACTTTTCATCCGTCTCAGTTACCCTTTAATTTGTAGTCACCAAACCAAATTTTAACAATATATCAAATTATTTGATTTCATCAGCAAAGGGAATGCATACATTTGCATAAATCAGCATCAATGCAGAATTATTTCCATCTCGTTGACCATCTCTATTAGTGACACAGCTACACATCAGGCTTTATTCTTACAGCATAGATGTTATTTAGTATATATAAGAGATTCCTGTGTACACATCATATATACAGTCACAATCAGATATGTATATCTGACCTTAAAAATACGGGGACTGCTTTATTGAAGCAGCACAAGTAACTAATTTTGATTGGTTTATTTCATTTTTGTGGACTAAGCACAGCTATTACTGTATATATACTGTATATATACATTATTTTTAATGACTATTATCTGAGAAATAGAACATTTTATCATATTTTCTATTTTAATTACAGTTACAAATTCATTAGGAGTCGGAGTCGGTGCATTTTTTCCCGACTCCGACTCCAGGCACCCAAAATTGCCCGACTCCACGACTCCGACTCCACAGCCCTGCTTTCTGGTCCATAAATTCATGGTTTACATCCTCGTCAATATGTCCATAATCCATAACTAATGTGCAATACATGTGTTTAAAGAATATGAGATATATAAAAATACTTTACAGGACAACCTCATTAATATTTCAAGTAAAAATGTATAAAAAGGTAGATAAATGTTTTGCCTGCAAAGGAACGGCTCTGTCAAGAGTCTGAAGCTCCACAACAGCATAAAGCTCCATTCTACACACATCTACAGAGACGCACAACCTCCATAGTTCTCCGGAATATGGGGGGTAATCCATCCAGACAACTCCCCCTGCACTCAGACATGTGATGATGATGATGACCAGAGAGGTTCATTTCTGCACTCAGAAAAAATGTCCAGAAGGCCAGTTTTTTTTGTTTTTTTTTCCATTAAGCGTGCAGTGACTCAACAGCTCATGAGGGTATAGAACAAAGTGTACATTTGTTATAAGGAAGACTCATTAGCTCTACAGAGATTCAGTAACAGATGACACACTATCACACAAGTACCTTTATAATGGGACGCATTCAACACCCACAGGTCTTCCTCAACCAGAAACACAGACTGCCTTTTACACATGGCATTTATGTCATTATAATGCACAAGACAAAAAGGTGAGATCTGGTCTCATTTTTAATTAGCCCAATTTGTAGATGTACTGTATATCCATTTGTGTTAGGCCCCATCTCCACGAGCCACTGAACTACACTCTTGTTGGACAGTTCACCCTGCCAGCAATGTCATGCAGCAGAATGGGAGCATTTGTAATACCATGCTTGTCATTTTACACCCAGTGGGGTTACCAAGGAGCAAAAAAGTGACTTGTAGCATTGACTACATATTTGGGGGGGGGGGCACTTTCCAAAGCATGTGCTGAGCTCTAGCAAGTCAGTGCACAGGTGCAGCTGACATGGAATGAACGCACAGACTTCAGCCTTCTGTGGAAAAGGGGGAAGCTATATTTTTCACCTTCCTAAGTTAATTTTCTGCTTACTATAAGAGAATGTTGTGGTATGAAGAAAGTTTTAAATTGCTACGTGTAACATTTTCATAATGATATTTTGTATGCAGCACTCTCAATTGTTCGCCTTGTGGCTAATGAAACCCAGGGCCAAGCTGTGCCAGGGACACTACCCACTTGTAGATCATGTTTTCATGGGTCTCTTCTAGTTTCTCCCCTTTCCCCCCACATGCTAGAAACATACTGGGAGGATAATTGGCTTCTCCCCAAATTGGCCCCAGTCTGTGGTAGGGACATTGGATTGTGAGTCTCTCAGAGACAGACTGAGAAAGTTTGTAAAATGTTCTCTGTTAAGTGATGAAGAAATGTGTTGCACCCCATGCGACCTTATAGGTGCATCGGATGCGACATTTCGCGCGCACCGTGCTGTGCAAAGTTTTGCGCGCGGAACCTACTTAGCACCCTGCTTATCACACCCAAAGGTGCCAAGTAGGTTAGCACGGCTTTGTGAATAAAGCCCATTGTGTTAGACATGCCATTTTGATTAATTTGCACAAGCTATAAAATAAAAAAAATAAAAACGTACTGAAGGTGCTGGGGATCCAGGGCAACATTTCTACACCCGCTAGACTGCTGTCATTGGCAAACTAACGATCCACAAATAAAATGCGACAAATTAATGACATTTGACATGGCAGGTTTGAAGTCATTGTCCACACAAGGTCTATGAATTGGATCCTTAGGGGAGGCGCAAAACTGGGGATCTTTTAAGAAAGTAGCTAGCCACAAAAAAAAAAAATGTTTTTAACAGTGTGATTGTTTATTATGGTCCAACAGTTTTAACTAACACAGATTATCGTCCATGTAGACCGATCCACCTTAGCTTATTTGTTCAGACGATAAACATTGTCTATTGGTGTCTTTTTCGTGTTGTTGCACCTCTTTTAACATCAATATTATGGCTAAACGTCATTCCTCGTTTGCATCAGATAATGTTGGTCTAGTGTGTACGGAGAGTTTATAATAGTTTGTCAGCAACAGTTTAGGGCCTACTTGCCTTCAGTGCACCAATGATAAAAAGATACGGTGTTAAGCTTGTGGCAGGTTCACTTTAATAAGCTGCTTATATGGGCAATTCTTCTCTTGAAGAGTTTTCTGTTTGTTTGCTATGAAGAAAGACTTGCCTATCCATTATTACAAGAATTAAATGAAGTAAGAACAGTATTCAAAGGAAATTCTAATACATTAAAAGGTTCATTATGCCCTGTTAATAGTTAGCCTGTGCCAAACACAAATCTCATCCAAACTGACCACGAACATTTAATCTGTGGGAGCTGGAACATTCAGATTATCACTGCTCTAGGTTTCTGCCTTTAATGGAAGTTTGATATGATAAATTGTGTTCAGTGTATTCCATGAGGCAGGCGATGACTCCCCTGAAGTAATGTAGCGTTGCTTCTGTAGGCTTGCAGGAAAAATCTCCAGTAAATGAACAGCTAAACCTGCAGTCACATGCAAACAAAGAGTAAGTACCCTGCAGTGAGCCTGACATTTTTCCTTGGAAATCCTCTCACTAATGTAGCATAGAAATCTAATGTATTTCACTGTGTTCCTATTTCCTGGTTTTGCATTTCTAAAGAAGTCATTTAAGATGCAGAAACATGCAAGACCACTGCATTTGCCTTGTACCAAAAATGGGATGCTAGTACATCACATTTGGCCAAACTGAGGTCAAATATCCTTGGGAATGGTTTTCAATATAATCTGAAATCTGGATGTTCACATTACTGTATACATTTTCTCTCTCCTCCTGCCTGACCCACATTCTTCTTCCTCTAGACTCGTTTTAGCCATTGGGAATGCTCATGTGGACTCTCATATACTTATGTTTATGTTATGTTTCCTTTAAACCATTTTCTTTACTAGTCATCATCAGAGTCTAGTAAAGCCTTTAGTATCTGCTGGCATACAATTCAGTCAACAGTTTGAAAGACTGGCATACACCACTAGACATTTTCAACACATCAGATGTTAGATTCTGCAAAAACATCAAACCTAATGAAAATGTATGATATAATAGGGCAAGCTCAATCAATCATCGATCAATATATTAAACTCTTATTAGGCAATTAAATCTATTCATCTCTTGATCGATCCTGACAAGAGCACGTGGGAAGGAGGGGGAAGGGGTACTACATCGAGTAGTACACAGACAGTGGTGGTGTATGTAATATTGGATATTATTTCTGCTTAAAATAAAAAAACAAAAACAAACAACTTTCTACGGTTTTGATCAGCTTAAACAGAGTTGGTAAGGGAGGTTTACACAACGTCTTGCATTTACCATGATGCACAAGTTCTTATTTGGCATGTTGGACCTAATAGAGGAGGTACACAACATAAAATGACGACAATATTTATGATCAGAATATGATCTGAACTGTGTTACATGTACCAGCCAGTAGAATGCTGTTCCCTGACCCTCTGATCCAACGTAATCAAACACAAAACTTTGTTTAAAATGAAAAAGAAAGCAACTTACCCTTTCACCAAATACAGTATATATTTTATTGACCCCCCTTGTATTTGTGTAAATGCTTCCCAGATAATCTCTACATTACATTTTATTTATTGAAAGCATTACAGTGTTTTTATATTATATATTTTTCCTTGAAGCAAAGCTTAAGTGAGGAAACTCTACAGGTTAGATACTTACCCATGTGGAGTGAAGGCTCTGGATCTCATAGAGCTCTCCTGGTCCTCTCTCCATCATTGTCTCTCCCCCCCCCCCCCCCCCTGAATTTACGTGCCTTTGGGACTCTTCACCCGGCTTTGATAACATTTGCAGCATGAATCCACTCAGGGGCACATAGGGGACGCGAGTACTTCCGAAGACGTGATCAAGCTGCTGATAAAAAAATCATCAATGGGTAGACGGCTATGGAACAAGGACATTCAGAGAGGCCCAGGACTGCTCCATGAGATCCAGTGCTTTTCCTCTACATAGCCAAGTACTGTATCTATTTTTATTTTTTTTCCCCGTTGCTTTAGGTTTACTTTAAATCACAAATCATGGTACTCAGACAAACAAGTACCACCTGGACCTGTCAGCAGTGACGATACAACCTGTCACTTGCAATAAACACATACATGGAAAATGCTGGAGATAGAGAAGAATCTGCAGATCCTGACATTAGTAGGAAGATTTCTGATCTTTTCAGATGTGAACTCTAGATGTACTGGACAAAAAGCATTTGATAATCTCTTTTCTAATGTCAACTTTTTATTAACATACTTTGCCCCTGGTACAGCTCCTGGAGTCAGGCCCAGGCAGAGGTTCGTGATGTGCCAGCCCCAGGGTCGCTCTTTGGCCCTGTTGAAGTGCCTCTTCTCTAAGACTTCCTCTAGTGGGGTCTTACTATATGACCCCACTAGAGTGAATCAGAAATTAGAGATGAGCAACATCGCTGAAGAGGTCCCCATGCCCAAAGATGAGTGACTGCTACAGGCACCAACTCTGCATATTGGGGGAGGGAACTACCTAATACAGGGGGCACATCTGGCTACCTATACTGTGGGCACAACTACCTATACCGGGGGAACCTACTTAATACTGGACGCACACTTGGCTACCTTTACTGGGGGGGGGGGGGGGGGAACAACCAACCTAATACTGGGGTCACATCTAGCTTTCTATACTGGGGAGAGCCGGGAACATACGTGATACTCTGGGCACATTTGCTACCTATAATGGGAACTGTATAGTGAATGTAGTAAGACCCCTAGACACCAGGGAACTCTATAAAGGAGGTGGACCTCTAGAAACTAGAGAACTATATGGGGGCATTAGACACCAGGGAACTTTATTAGGGAGGGAGGTGGCCACTAGACAATGAAGTTGGCCTGAGACTTAGTCCCAGTGTTCAATTTTGAACCACTTGGTACTTGAGTTTGACACCCCTAGTTTATTTAGGGCAACACTTTTCTCAAGGGTATGACTGTTCATTGGAAGGAGCAATGCTGAAGATGAAGCTGAACTACTTTGGACACACAATGAGAAGGCAGGACTCATTGGAGAAGACCCTGGGAAAGGAAGGGTCAAGGGCAGAGAGTGGGATGGCTAGATAGTATCATGGAAGCAACAAACATAAGCTTGGACAAGCTTCGAGAGGCAGTAAAGGATAGAGGAGCCAGCCATACTGTGGTCCACGGGGTCACAGAGCTGGAGACAACTGAATAGCGACTGAACAATAATAACAAAGGAAAGGGCTTAGCAATATTTGCTGCTAACTCACTGCTCATTCCCAGGTTTTTGTCTTTATACAGAATGATCAGCCAATGTGTACATCTGGCAACAGAGGCCCGAGGGTCCAACCACATGAAGGAGTCCTGAGACCCACATTGTATAATTCAATTCAAGAAAGTATTCATCAAACATTATGATTTCTGTTAAATAGGAGATGGTTTCTGACTAAGAGAAGAGAAAATAATTAATCCCACTGAATATTTAAGCTAGCATAACGTTTCAAGCAAATTTACCACCAAAAACTTTTTCATCACAAAAATTAGGATATTTGGCAAGACTGACCAAATTACTTTTTTTCCCAATTTAAAATGCACCTCCTCAATTTATTGTGTTGGAGATTCTATTCTCTTTACTTAGGCTAGCCTGAAGCTAAAGTTACAAGATGTATATTGAGAGGGAAAGGTGAATGCCTTGCCTGACATCAGTACAGAACAAAGTCAGCTGGTTTTAGTCAGACAAGACTTGTCTGGGTGACATTACAGGAGTATAAAGAAAGCGGAGATAAGAAAAGGGAGAGATAAAAGACTAGGGTGATGGCTGCCCTGGTTTTGCTGTACACCTTATTGATTCATAGGAAGTGGAATTTCAGCAACAGATAAATAGCAAAACTGAAAATATGGTTTTCTTTCAAATTCACATTCAAAACTTAATAAATTCCCCTTAGCTGCTTGGTACATTTTGGGACACTTAGCAAGTGGTGAACAAATATGTTTACTACTTAGTGGCTTTCTGCTTTCCATGACACCACAAACCTAATCCCACCCCCATCTATCTACATTTCTGATTTAATGGAAGCTAAAGAACAGAAGGTTTCCTCTCCAGTTGGCAATTCATTGTTCTGGTTACACAACAACATTACTGTGTGCATCTTCCATATCCTGGGACCACTAAGTAAGGCAGAACAGTTCTGTGTAGTGCTGGATCCAGCCCCGTGTGCTGCATTAATGTATGAAATGACTACAGCTGGCTGGATGCACTAAAAGTACACAAGTTACTCGTTCCCAGTTGTTTTACCACACAGACTAAAAACGGACAGATCAGCCAGCACCCTGGCTGCAAGAAAATCCAGCATACAATGCTTTCCAAGGGCCAGTTAACACAGGTCTAATGAAATCTGCTGTGCTTTTATATTATTGAAGGCAATCAATGAGCATTAGAAGTAGAACTTTAAAATTAGAATTGTTCACTTCAGGCAGCTTATAATGCTTTGTGTAGAGAGCACATTTGGCTAATGGAATTGATCTTTTTAGAGAAACTTACAGAAACGCTATTTTATGTGAAGTAAAAAAAAATACACACACAATATATACAGCAGAAAGAGTTCTGTGTCAAAGGTCAGAAGTTTCTAATATATTCTGTTTGTAAAAGCTTCACCTAGACACATCCAGTGCATCCTAGTATTAATATAATGTTTTTATACTGTGCTGACATCTTTGGCAGTGCTTTTCAGAGTACCTAGTCATTTGATTTACCATCTCACAGAGGAGCTCACAATCTGATCCCTACTATAGCCACAATGTAATGTCCTTTCATCTACAGTGGGATACGAAAGTTTGGGCAACCTTGTTAACAGTCATGATGTTCCTGTATAAATCATTGGTTGTTATGATAAAAAAAAATATCAGTTAAATACAGTGGAGGAAATTATTATTTGACCCCTCACTGATTTTGTAAGTTTGTCCAATGACAAAGCAATGAAAAGTCTCAGAACAGTATCATTTCAATGGTAGGTTTATTTTAACAGTGGCAGATAGCACATCAAAAGGAAAATCGAAAAAATAACCTTAAATAAAAGATAGCAACTGATTTGCATTTCATTGAGTGAAATAAGTTTTTGAACCCCTACCAACCATTAAGAGTTCTGGCTCCCACAGAGTGGTTAGACACTTCTACTCAATTAGTCACCCTCATTAAGGACACCTGTCTTAACTAGTCACCTGTATAAAAGACACCTGTCTACAGAATCAATCAAGCAGACTCCAAACTCTCCAACATGGGAAAGACCAAAAAGCTGTCCAAGGATGTCAGAGACAAAATTGTAGACCTGCACAAGGCTGGAATGGGCTACAAAACCATTAGCAAGAAGCTGGGAGAGAAGGTGACAACTGTTGGTGCGATTGTTCGAAAATGGAAGGAGCACAAAATGACCATCAATCAACCTCGCTCTGGGGCTCCACACAAGATCTCACCTCGTGGGGTGTCAATGGTTCTGAGAAAGGTGAAAAAGCATTTTAGAACTACACGGGAGGAGTTAGTGAATGACCTCAAATTAGCAGGGACCACAGTCACCAAGAAAACCATTGGAAACACATTACACCGCAATGGATTAAAATCCTGCAGGGCTCGCAAGGTCCCCCTGCTCAAGAAGGCACATGTGCAGGCCCGTCTGAAGTTTGCCAATGAACACCTGAATGATTCTGTGAGTGACTGGGAGAAGGTGCTGTGGTCTGATGAGACCAAAATAGAGCTATTTGGCATTAACTCAACTCGCTGTGTTTGGAGGAAGAAAAATTGCTGCCTATGACCCCCAAAACACCGTCCCCACCGTCAAGCATGGGGGTGGAAACATTTTGCTTTGGGGGTGTTTTTCTGCTAAGGGCACAGGACAACTTAATCGCATTAACGGGAAAATGGACGGAGCCATGTATTGTGAAATCCTGAACGACAACCTCCTTCCCTCTGCCAGGAAACTGAAAATGGGTTGTGGATGGGTGTTCCAGCACGACAATGACCCGAAACATACAGCAAAGGAAACAAAGGAGTGGCTCAAGAAGAAGCACATTAAGGTCATGGAGTGGCCTAGTCAGTCTCCGGACCTTAATCCAATAGAAAACCTATGGAGGGAGATCAAGCTCAGAGTTGCACAGAGACAGCCTCGAAACATTAGGGATTTAGAGATTATCTGCAAAGAGGAGTGGACCAACATTCCTCCTAAAATGTGTGCAAACTTGGTCATCAATTACAAGAAACGTTTGACCTCTGTGCTTGCAAACAAGGGTTTTTCCACTAAGTATTAAATCTTTTATTGTTAGAGAGTTCAAAAACTTATTTCACTCAATGAAATGCAAATCAGTTGCTATCTTTTATTTAAGGTTATTTTTTCGATTTTCCTTTTGATGTGCTATCTGCCACTGTTAAAATAAACCTACCATTGAAATGATACTGTTCTGAGACTTTTCATTTCTTTGTCATTGGACAAACTTACAAAATCAGTGAGGGGTCAAATAATTATTTCCTCCACTGTATATCATGGAGGAGACACAGACAGTGATATTTGAGACGTGAAATGAAGTTTATTGGATTTACAGAAAGTGTGCAATAATTGTTTAACACAATTAGGCAAAAAAAAGACATCCTCCTTTTGCAGAAATTACAGCCTCTAAACGGTTCCTGTAGTTCCCAATAAGAGTCTGAATTCTGGCTGAAGGTATTTTGGACCATTTCTCTTTACAAAACATCTCTAGTTCATTCAGGTTTGATGTCTTCCGAGCATGGACAGCTCTCTAACTCACACCACAGATTTTCAATTAGATTCAGGTCTGTGGACTGAGATGGCCATTCCAGAACATTGTACTTGTTCCTCTGCATGAATGCCTTAGTGGATTCTGAGCAGTGTTTAGGGTCGTTGTCTTGTTGAAAGATCCAGCCCCAGTGCTGCTTCAGCTTTGTCACTGATTCCTGGACATTGGTATCCAGAATCTGCGGATACTGAGTGGAATCCACGCGTCCCTCAACTTTGACAAGATTCCCAGTCCCTGCACATAGCCCCACAGCATGAAAGAAACCACCACCATATTTTACTGTAGGTAGCATGTGTTTTTCTTAGAATGCTGTGTTGTTTTTCCTCAATGCTTAACGCCCCTTGTTATGCCCAAATAACTCAATTTTAGTTTCATCGGTCCACAGTACCTTATTCCAAAATAAAGCTGGCTTCTCCAAATGTGCTTTAGCATACCTCAAGCTGCTCTGTTTGTGCTGTGGGCGTAGGAAAGGTTTCCTACGCCCACAGGGGCAAACATTTTTTGTGATTTGCACCAGGAATGGGGTCTAAAAAAAATTGCAACAAGTGCTACACTAATAGCCTCAGCAGCTCCTATTTGGTGAGAAGATAATACTTAACTATGGATCTCACTAGAAAATGGAGGCCTTACTAACAAATCTTATAAGGATTATTTAGCTACTGCATTTTTAGACAGACTTATTCTGACACTAGGAAACTCTAGCATCAAACACCCTAGAGAATTGGAAACAAATCTCTCGGCTACACCTCAATTTCTCTTCACAAAAAAAAAATAAAAAAAAAAATCTCTCTAAAACTAGAAGATCTGGAGAGCTGAGAGGTAGCTGGAATTAGATACATTGGCCTCAATTCACTAAGATTATGCTGGAGATAATAAGGAAAGAGAAAATTTACCTCCACACAGTGAGAGAGTAATCTTATCTCTTGATTCGTTAAGTTACCTCCTCTGTGGTTCAGTTACCTCCTCTGTGGTTCAGTTACCTCCTCTGTGGTTCAGTTACCTCCTCTGTGGTTCAGTTACCTCCTCTGTGGTTCAGTTACCTCCTCTGTAGTTCAGTTACCTCCTCTGTAGTTCAGTTACCTCCTCTGTAGTTCAGTTACCTCCTCTGTAGTTCAGTTACCTCCTCTGTAGTTATTTTCACACACAGTTAATTAACAGCCTGTCTTTAACTCTGGAGTTATTTTAAGGATTGGAGAGTTAACTTAAAGACAAAAGAGTTAACTTTAGGTTTGCCTGAGGTAAAATGTTTCCTGAATACTACATGCCTTATCACCATGGTAACAACTCTAGAAACGTTATTAAAGACAGGAGATTAGCTTAGTGAATTGAGGCCATAGATTATCTATTTAACTCCAATGGACTAAAATATTTTAGAGAGCTCCGGTTACAAGAAAAACAGCAGAATTTTATCTGTGTTTCAATCGTACAGAAAATGCTGCACTGCTCGATGCACTGAAACTGTAAGGGCCATCGATCCCCCACCGCACAAAGAATGTATATTGTTAAATAAAACGTACCATCAGCTACAATTAAATCAGTGGTCATTCGATTGGATATGATGGAGAAATAGTTTATTGGCAGATCCCCACAAAGTAATTAAATCGGTCAGAAAACTCAATACATGTATGGCCGAGCCCTATGTCTCACAGAGAGATCTGCAAGCCTACACTGTAGCTAGCTTCAATGCAAGCCATGTACAGTAAGTGTATACTGACACTAGGCAGCAAACTCATTAATTATAGAAAACAATAGTCACGGTCTGTTGTCAGTGACTGACCAGCACAGAACAGAGAACTCTCAGCGCTGTAATTCTGCAAAGAAGCTTAGCAAGTGAATCCCTGTCAATATAAAGTGAGAATCGTGCAGCAACTGATCACAGCAACATGCAAGGAAAATGGCTGCAACATTCTAGGCCTCATGCAGTAGACATGGTCATGGACACAGAACATTTATATTGCGCTTTTCTCCTGGCGCACTCAAAGTGCCACGCTCTATAGTCAGTAGTAGTGTTAGGTCTAACACTGCTCACTAAATAGGTGCTGGCTTACTGAACAGGAAGAGCCGAGATTCAAACCCTGGTCTCCTGCGTCAAGAGACAGAGCCCTTAAAGGACATCAGAGGCGAAAATAAACCAATGAAATAAACGATTACATCTATCTTCCTTCTCCTAAAAATGACTTAACCTGCCTGGCGTTCTATTAAGATCGCCAGGGAGGCTGCGGGAGGGGTTTTTTTTAATTAAAAAAAAACTATTTCATGCAGCCAACTGAAAGTTGGCTGCATGAAAGCCCACTAGAGGGCGCTCCGGAGGCGTTCTTCCGATCGCCTCCGGCGCCCAGAATAAACAAGGAAGGCCGCAATGAGCAGCCTTCCTTGTTTTGCTTATATTGTCGCCATAGCGACGAGCGGAGTGACGTCATGGACGTCAGCCGCCTCCGATCCAGCCCTTAGCGCTGGCCGGAACTTTTTGTTCCGGCTACGCTGGGCTCAGGCGGCTGGGGGGACCCTCTTTCGCCGCTGCTCGCGGCGGATCGCCGCAGAGCGGCGGCGATCAGGCAGCACACGCAGCTGGCAAAGTGCCGGCTGCGTGTGCTGCTTTTTATTTGAGCCAAAATCGGCCCAGCAGGACGTGAGCGGCAGGCTCCGGCGGTACTGGACGAGCTGGCCCAGCAGGTTAAGAGATTCCACAATTTTATTTTATGTTTAAATCTACTTTTTAAATTGTAATTGTTTTTTGCTCAATGACACATTCATTGAAGTATGCCAGAGCTAAAACCTATGAACTATTGACCCTTTTTATTTCTTTCCAGCTCTCAGAAGCTATTTTCTGCTAGGAAAATGTTTTATAGTTGGAATTTCTCATCAGTGAGGATCCCACTGTAGTCACTTCCTGTCTGAGTCAGCCACTTACATACCTGATATTTAACTCTTTCAGAGAAAGAAAAAAAGGAACACAGCATAGTTATTTGTGTGCTAGGCACTGTACATACCTATGTCTATCTCATGTCACATGTCCCCTTGGGTATCCTTTAACTAGTACACCATCCATTCTGTAACATTGTTAGTTTTTAATATCTTACAATCTCTTCTCTAATTGACCAAAGACTTGTTTCTTCAATGTTTTGATTTTTTTTAATCATTTCAATGGTGGTGGTGGGGGGAGAGGGGGGGGGCACAATGAGGAAGTAGACAGTTTCTTGTAAAGCACTTGAAGGCAAACAATGCATGTGTTCCTTTGATTTCCAAGAAGCCTCACAGAAAACAAGCAATTATTGTGTAGTTTATAGTGGAGCCCATTAAACCCTGAAGCCTCAGAACATGTCACTGATCCCTGCAGCAGAGATGCTACCACCAGTGCTTTATTGGCTTGCTCTTCACAGATTTTCATTTGTCTGAGCTAAGGACATGTAATGAGTGAAGGCACAAAGGACTGTTGTGGGGATTTTCTTTGATCTGCAATGCTGTGTATTTCACTGTATGCATTGTGTGAAGAGAGAAGAACTAGCATTATCTCCACATTGCCCAGAATATAGTAGAGCCAAACCACAACATGCCTGGAGATAGGATGCAGTCTCCTGGCATCTGGAGGATGGCACATCAAGTCAGAGAACCACTTCCTCATCCTCTATTCACTATAGTTCTAACTGTAAAGCAATGACTGTCCCTCTCCCTTCTTTCACCTACTGTTGCTCTAGGAGGCTATATGGAGCAACATTGACTTGCACAATTAGAGAAACTACTACAACATCACCCCTTGTAATATTTCACATGGCTCTGGGCATTTCCTCCCATGTAACTAGCTGGAACAGATTAAATTATAGATAATATTGGGGCAACTGGAATTCTTATAGCGAGAACAAAGAACAGTTTCATCTGTGTGCCTATTTATGTGGCAGTGTGGTTATGTTTGAACTTGTATTTGTTACAATCATCAAGTGTAAAGTTTCCTATAACTTTCAGTGTAAGTAAAGCAGTCAGACCTAAACAGCTGATAGAAACAGCTCATTTTATGGGAATGCCAAAATCAAAATAAATGTGTTTTAGCAGACTTTATAAATTGCTGGTTTAAAGAGAACCTGTACTGAGGAAAAATATTTAAAATAAACACGAGGTAACTTCAAATGAACATTACATAGTTACATTGCCATCAGTTCCTCTCAGAAGCTCACCATTTTCTTCTGACAATAATCCCTTCCAGTTCTGACAATATTTTGTCAGATCTGAAATATATCAGTTGCTGTCAATAAAATATCAGTTGCTGTCAGTTATAGCTGAGAGGAAAACTGATGTACCAGGTAATGTCCATGTTTTCCTATGGCTCAAGTGGGCGATGTTACAGTTTAACTGTGTGCTGACCAGAAAGCGGTTATGGGTAATGGCCATTTTCAAAATGGAGGACAGAAAATTCCTTTGATCACAGTGAACAAACAGGACGCGGGACAGGAGAAAGTAATTGAGGAGTAGACTACATGGAAGGCAAGTATGACTTGTGTATGCTTATTTTGACTTAATTTTCAGTTCAGGTTTTCTTGAAGTTATTTCTTATGCATACCTGCAAGTTACAGAACTGCCCAATTCGAATTATTCATGCCTTTGATCATTAAGAAATGTATGAATCCAGCACTTACATTAAAGTGGACCTTAACTTTTGCACAGGACACAAGGAAAACAGAAAGGAATGCACCATGTGTGCAATGTTTTTAGAGATAAGCCACCCGTCTAATTCCTCTTCATCTTCAAGTAATCACAACTGTTATTTGATCTATCAGCTGTGTCAGAGCAGAAATTCTTCAGGCATCGGCAGACACAGCTAATATGTAAACACAGGATATTAACCTTGTGTCTGCTTCCATTAACCACTTCACCACTGAGGGGTTTTACCCCTTGAACACCAGTGCAATTTTCACCTTTCAGCGCTCCTTCCATTCATTCGTCTATAACTTTATTATTACTTATCTCAATGAAATGAACTATATCTTGTTTTTTTCGCCACCAATTAGGCTTTTTTTAGGTGGGACATTATGCCAAGAATTATTTTATTCTAAATGTCTTTTAATGGGAAAATAGGAAAAATGTGGGGAACATTTATTATTTTTCAGTTTTCGGCCATTATAGTTTTTAAATAATGCATGCTACTGTAATTAAAACCCATGAAATGTATTTGCCCCGGTTATAAAACCGTTTAAATTATGTCCCTATCACAATGTTAGGTGACCATATTTTATTTGGAAATAAAGGTGCATTTTTTTCAATTTTGCATCCATCCCTAATTACAAGCCCGCAGTTAAAGTAACAGTGTTATACCCTCTTGACATAAATATTTAAAAAGTTCAGTCCCTAAGGTAACTATTTATGTTTTTTTTTTTTTGTTTTTTTAATTACAAAAAAAAAATAAAAAAAATTGGGGAGTGTGGGAGGTAATGAGTTAATTTATTGTGTAAATGTACTGTGTATATGTAAAATGCTTTAGGGTGTAGTTTTACTATTTGGCCACAAGATGGTCACAGTGTGTTTGTTTACATGCGACCTGTAAGCGTCCGGAGGGACGCTTACAGGAAGCAGTAAGAGGCTGAGAAGATCACAATGATCGCGCTGTTTCTAATAGAAGCAGCGGATCATTGCGGGGGCTTAGATCAACGAACGGGAATGGATTTTCCCGTTCATTGATCTCTGGGTGAGCGGGCGGCGGCATGCACGAGCGGCGGGAGCGCGCGCATGAGTGGCGGGAGCGCGGACAGCGGCGGAAGGTACGGATTTCTCCATCCCTGGTTTTTTAGGGGGGAAAAAAAAGGGACTGAGAAATTCGTACCGCGGGGGGTTAAGTGGTTAAAGCAGCAAGTAAACACACTGCAGATTTATTGCAGGAGTTCTGTAAGCTCGAACACAGAAATGTTTTCTTTAAAAGGTTAGCATGCTGTTGCTCATCTTTTAGAGCAGAGAGGAAGTTCTGAGTTTAGGTCAGCCTTAAAGCTATTGCTGTTTCCATGGGAATTATATGTAGGTAGCTGCAGTTGTCCATTAATAAGACAATAATCAACATGGTGGCTACATGGTTAGCAGTACTAAAGCTTCAGGTTCAAATCCCAGCTGGGCCACTATATGTATAGAGTCTGTATGTTTCCCCCTGTGGCTGCATGGGTTTCTGCCCAGAGTCTGAGCACCACACAAGCCACTCCACTGGATATAGGAGTAGTATATACTTGCAATATTTTGATTATTGCACCATTTACAAGCAGGCTTTACAAAAAAAAAAAAAAGGCACAATGTTTTGGGCCGACATCTTTTTGGGCTGTGGTGGCACTTTGCAAAAAGCTAACAGTAGGTAAAATTACTTCCCCTTAAAACTGGCCTCTGTCAAGATGTGCAACTGGCTTCAGCCACGTTTTCTACTGTACTGCTGAGAAATGTAGTCAAGACCTTATTGTTCTTCCTACTTGGGGAGTCTTATGGTCACACTTGATTGACACACCCACCACCTAAATCTAAACGTGGAAGAAAGCCATCTTTGACTCATGAGAGAGATACTTTGTTCACCACTTTCAATCCATATGTGGTTTTCTTTCACGTAGTAAAGGGACTCCGAGCACCTCACATGGGTATGCCTAGAGACTCCAGACCAGTACTGCAAAGTACTGAAAGATGCATACCTTTCTGTAGCTTATGCTCTCCTTTTTCATTTGATGCTTGAATCGCCATTCTACACCAAATAGTTTTCGTTCGATTTCAATGTAAAAATCACGGCTGCCATCTTGGCTATGTTATAACTTCCGGGTCACTCGTCTTCTCTGTTAGGGAAGTGCATCACTGAATAAAGCAGGAAGAGGAAGTTGCACGCATGGCCATTGCAAGAGGCTCCTCCAGAGGGGTCATAGCACGACTTTGTTGGAAGATGACTGTCTTAAAGGCATGGCCATGAGAGGTGCTCGGAGTCCCTTTAACTTGGCTGCTATTCAAATTGTCTTTGTTCAATTTTGGGTTTAGTTGCACCTTAAAATTAGGTAAATGCTGCAGTGGGGGGGGGAGGGGTATCAGATGCTCCCCCACACAATTGGGGGGTGTTTTTAAAGGGTCACTTTATGAACAGACCCATATAAATTTACCACTCGAGCATCCGTTATTATATGCCATACATAAAAACAAACAGGGAACATGTAATAAAAAAAGAGGTTAGAAGAACATGTTAGGGGAAAAAAAGTACTAAGGCAATTACACAGCTGGCCCACAGCAAAGCCCTCGGACATGATGGGTAGCAGAGTGATAGGCTCAGAGTAGCACTTCCAGCCTGATCCTTACACTGAACCTAAAATAAGCCATATAGGCAGGGGTCAAATTTCTCTATTTTATTGTGCATTTTCTGCACAGAACAACTAATTTAAACTAAAAAAACTCATTTTCACACGCAGGGGAAAAAAAAACCTGACATCCTGCAGGATAATTCTGCACATTTTGCCAGTTTTCTCTATCAATTACATTAGCTGCTGTTAAAAAAAAATGCACGTTTTTCTGAATACTAACGTAGTGAATACATAGTGCGCAGAAAACTGAAAGGCAAGTGTGACCCCTGCCTAACTCCTTAATTTGCCTGTGCTCCCCTTCTCTTTCTTGGAAGCTCAGTATTCCCAGTGTAACACAGATGCTACTGTCCCACGTTTCTCCTCAAACAGGACCTTGTTTGTAGAAGAGGGCTTCTGTCACGTGGTGCATGCCCACCTCAATACTTCAACTTATCCCTGGTTTGTAAGATGATGCCATTGGTGGGTCCCTGGTTCAAATCCCACCCAGGGGACTATCTGCAAGGAGTTTGTATGTTCTCCCCGTGCCTGCGTGGGTTTCCTCCGGGCACTCAGGTTTACGCCCACTTCCCACAAACGTATGGATAAGTCAATTGGCTTCACCCTAGACTACGATGGACATATGACTATGGTAGGGCTTAGTTAGGGACAGTTAAGTGGCAATACTATATACTCTGTATAGCACTGCTGAGGTCGTTGGCACTATATAAAAATACTATATAATAATAGTCTGTAAAGAGGAAAAAAATATTGCAGTGGACCTGGCATAAAACAGCTTCCAATACATGAGAAGCATCATGTTATCCTGCTAATGACTCATGTGTCTCCTCACATGATGCAATGCATTGGCAGAAACAAGACCTGCTCTTCTCACACAAAATTTCCCAGCCAGCTAAATACTCAGGAGGATTTAGAAATTTTCTTGTAATGAGATAGAAGTTGTACTTCCGAGCAGCCATTCCTATAGCAATTACGATATCATACATAAAAACATAAGTATCTGTGGGACTGCCTGTCCCAGATTAAACACATACGCTTTCAGTTAAACATACTACAACGGTTTAATCAATAAGACCTTTACTTTCAGGCGATTGCGTTTTTCTAAGAAAGTCAATTACATCGATGGGCTGATAAAGAAAAATTGATCCGTGAAGTTGCTTTGGTCATTAGGTAAAATGTAATGAAGGGTTAAGCAGGAAAGAGATTACAGTTTATCTATTCCCAGCAGGATAGAATGTAGCAAAGATTAAAAACCATCTCCCATTACTTTATATGGGCTGGTTCTTTATAACTGCTAAACGTGAGCAATGAACAAGAAAGAACTGGGGGGAGGGGGGAATAGAGGGAGAATCGGGAGGAAGTCTATTGAAAATAAAACCTAGCCACTTAGCAGGAACTGATAGAAATTGTCTGCTTTAATCAGTGAAATTACACATTACATTTACGCTGTTCCAGCGGGCGACAGAAAAAAAACTGTAGTTATAAAAAGATGAATAAAGACATCTTAGAAGAGGTCAGCGAGCACAAATTGGCAGTCTAATGGAAAAGATCTTTACAGCACACGTGTAGCTACAAAATAAACAAAGACAGATGCTTGCATAGATCTGTCTGCAGAGTCTGAGCATTGGCTCCTGAGCCAGCCTGCGCTGCGGCTACGGGGGCACGAGTCGCCAAGATTGACTGAATGAACGGGGGAAGGGTTTCACAGAAGAAACATATTACAGAAATAAACTAAATCAATGTGTCTGACCTCTCCAACAGAAGTAAGTGACAGGCGAGTTAATGTGATGGAGCTAGAATCTTCTCTATGGATTATGATGAAATGAAAGCGTGGGCGAGTGTAAATAAGAGCATTCCCAATATCCTTGAAACAGATCATTACACATGTCAGGCAGGCTCACGCCATCTGTGTGGCAATGTTCCACGTTCCTTCCACGTTCCCATAAGAGCTCTCTGGTTTTACAAGAGCGTTCACGCTTATGCTGTGAAATACAATGCCGTTTTAACCTGAAAATTGTGGAATAACTGGTGGCATATGATGATGCCCTGACAAAGATACAGGAACAAAGATGTATAATAAAGTGTGTGTGTGTGTGTGTGTGTGTGTGTGTGTGTGTGTGTGTGTGTGTGTGTGTGTGTGTGTGTGTGTGTGTGTGTGTGTGTGTGTGTTCGCGTGTGTGTGTGTGTGTGTGTGTGTGTGTGTGTGTGTGTGTGTGTGTACATAAACATTAACTATATATAGTTAATATGCCAGTTGTCTGTGGACACTTCAACCACCCTCAATAGCTAATACCGTAGATACCATTCCCACTATAGCGCAAAATAGATGGATCCTTTGATATTATGGGATCTATTTAAACATAATTTGGGTCCGTTGCGGTAAGCAGAATGCAAAATTGGGACCAGTAAGGCCTATGGTGGAAAAGCATCTGCTCTGGACTTTAAATTGGACCTCAATGGCCCATTGGAGCAGACACTACACTGTCTCGCTCCCGCTGCCAGTTGAAGATCTGGCTCTAGTAGGAACCAAGCTATACTCTCCTAAATCTGAGGGGATAAAAAAAATGCCATGCTTCACGCCCATCCCCAGAGAAGAGGTAACTTATTCTCATTTGCAACTAGAAACAGAGGAAGGGCTGGTGCACACCGAGCGGCTTTTGTCATGTTTTCAGATCCGCTTGCGGGTGCAGATCCGCTAGGGTAATGTATTTCAATGGGCTGGTGCACACCAGAGCGGTAGGCGTTTTGCAGAAACGCATACTCCCGGGCTGCAGCATTTTTGGGATTTCGGAGGAGTTTCTGCCTCCAATGTTAAGTATAGGAAAAAATCAAAACGCTTGATAAAACGCCAGAACAGAGTGGGTTTCCAGGCGTTTTTGTTACAGTAGCTGTTCAGTAACAGCTTTACTGTAATATCTGTAATCTGCTACACAAAATAACGCTACACAAAACGCTTCATAAGAATAAGAAAAAGCATTTCAAAAACCGCTAGCATTTTGCAGATCTGCAAGCGGTTTATGGTGTGCACCAGCCCGAAGTGTGGATTTCTGTTCTTTGTGATCAACTGGCTTTCAAAGTTTATAACAAAATAAAGCTAGGAACCCTGTGGGTCGTTATGACCAATAGATCCATTTTGGCAGGACACAATGACCGCCTTGATCCGTTTCCACCACCTTAAGATGCTCTGAAAATTTCAAGTAATTTTTTGCCTGGCGTGAGCGAAGAAGAAAACAGTTTAATTGTGTATTAAAGTGACACTAAAGCAAAAAAAAAAAAAAATAAAAAAAAAAAAATTATAAAATATATATATATTATATATATATATATATATATTATATATATATTATATATATATATATATATATATATATATATATATATATATATATATATATATATATATATATATACTTGATATGATGAAATGTATGAGTAGTAGGGATAAGCAATAGAACATTAGTAGGCGTTTTCAGGTTTATAACTTTTTTTTTTTATAGCTTTGCATCGTTCTATCATATTTGTGATTTACAAACCACACTGCATTTTAAAACTATGAAACAGGGCTAATGACCCTTTCAACTTCCCTGCAGTAAAAATCTTATCTGAAGCTGCCTGTCACTGTTTCTTTGAAGCATAAGTGCATTCAGAAAACAGCACTGTAGCTCACCCAAGTAGGGTCTTAACGCTTCCTCTGTCTACATGTGGGGTTGGTGTGGTTGTGAAATATTTAAAGCTATATGCTTGCTATACACCAGCGGTTCTGGATGCTTGTCTGGCTTACAGGGGTGAAAAGAGATAATTTTCATATTCAGTAGTGGTGCATGAGTATCCCCAAATGTTCACTTATAGCTGAATTATTGCAAATTTCCTTCCGTTTTAAGAAGGCTAATTTCACCAAGCATTGTTTATTAGTAGGAGGGCTTTTCGGTCTCTTATCCCCCTATACATTCCTAGTGGTTTGGGTCACACTGTTTAACGCTTCCTCTTAACTCTTCCTGTACTGGAAACAATAGAAGATGGTTTCTGTGCTACTAATGTTCTATTTCTAAGCTGTACTATACATACAATGCATTATTTCATAAGTTTATTTTCACTTCAGATTCCCTTTAAAAGAAGTTCATGGTTGTTGCTGCCAGATAACTTTCAAACCTCTTGGGCAGTGTGTATTTGGTGTATTTGCTCACTACCATGCAGGCCTGAAAAAAGTGAGGGACTTTTAAGTGTACTACCATGAACACCTAAATTCCTTTCTTCATTACTTCTTACTGCTGGAAGAGTTCAGAAGGGACTGAATAATACTTCAGGAAACAAAGAAGGCCTCTAAGATGAGGAGACAAAACCTGGGACCGTTGTTAGAGCACAATGGTCACCCTCTTTACACTTGTAATGTAATGGTTACATACAGCACAAATACATAGGAGACTTACATGAGGTTCTCTGCTAAGCAGACGATGTCGGACTCTATGATGTGTCAAGGATCTTTTTGCTACAGCTCGATGATGAAAATGGTAATAATCGTCAAAAATCTAAAAAAAACAAGAAATAGAAATGCCATTACAATAAGCACTTTTATGTCACCAACATGTCAATCATTTCATTAGTCTATATTAAATACTAATAAACTAAGTCAGAAAACACGGTTTAAAAAGGAGTTTCAAATTAGGAGATGCACAGACACAGCAAAAGTTTCCTTATAGACAGATCTAAACAGTCAGACATACCCTTCCTCCTTAACCCTGCTAAATGGTCACCAAGGCCAGCCTCAGGTTTTGCAAAGCCCTGACTTTGGTTTCCAACATAGGACAAATAAATTTGGCAGGGGTGGCATGATTTTTTGCCACATAACTTGCAGAAATAAAGATCAGCTGCTCCATTGCTTGCAATGTCAATCCAGCGGTTGCTGGTACAATCCCACCGCTCTCACCCTCTTCAGCGATCTTGGCTGCTGCTTACTTGCCTCGCTAGGTGTGGGAGGGGAAGCAGAGTGTCTGATGTGTGCAGTGGGAAAAAGCAACTCTACGCTGAGCAGGCAGCTGCACTTGAATGCAAAGCTTGAGCATGCACTGTGAGAGAGGGAGGGTCACACAGTCCAATACCCCTTCAAAGAAGAATATTGTGACACCCTGAGCAGCTGCTCCAATCACTCATAGTAAAGGCTAATGCTACATACACACTTGAAAGATAAATGAAAGATATCAGACCAATTTTACCCCCTTACATGTAGATGATTGTCAGATATGCAGATGAAGTCTGTTAAACAAGGTGTGTATGAGGATCTGCAGATATAGACTATGAATGAATGAATGCATTTTGCAGGAACAGATCTTTGGCAGGAACAGATCTTTTGCAGACACTGATCTGTTGCATGTGTACAGCATCTTTGTGTGCAGCATCTTGCAAAGATTTTTATCTGATGGGGAGTGCAGCTCAATAGAATAGACTGCGTAGAGTATGGCTCATACTACATGGAAGGGGGTAAAATTGGTCTGATGTCTTTCATTTATCTTTCAAGTGTGTACACACCATAAGTTTGCGATGTAAAAATCCCTCAAAATAATTTAGCTGAAAACTGCAGCAGCCATGTAGCTACTTGTATGCCTCCAAATATAGACTATAGAGAGCCTTCCGTTCCCTGTTGGCTACCCAGTCCACTAATGCCTCCTCCATGTCTCTCCCCCCCCCCCCCCCCGGCCATTCCCCCAGAAGGCACAAGCAATTATGATGGAGCTTTAAAGTGACCCTCCGGACTAAAAATCTAATCAGCAGCACTGAAAAGGCTTGGTATATTACCTATGTACCGTATAGACTCGAGTATAAGCCGACCCGAGTATAAGCCGACCCCCCAACTGTTGCCTTAAAAAAGGGGGAAAAATGAATGACCCGAGTATAAGCCGGGGTTAGGAAATACAGCAGCTATAAATAGATACTCTCCACACCTGTAAAACCTATATGGTTAAACTAAACTGGAATCCATTATAAGAGTGCCCCCTCTGGAATCCCACCCCAAGTGCCTCCTCTATATAAAAACTTTGCAGCAGTGGTCTGTATCCCACCCTGAGTGCCCCCTCTGCCATGTAAACAATGCATCAGTGGTCTGTATCCACCCCAAGTCCCCCTCTGCCATACAGTGCAGCAGTGGTCTGTGTCCCACTCCTGGTGCCCCCTCTGCCATACAGTGCAGCTGTGGTCTGTGTCCCACTCCGAGTGCCCCCTCTGCCATATAAGCATTGCCTCAGTGTTCACTGACCCACCTGGATACCGTTAAATAGCGTCAGAACTGTCATCAATGTGGTGAGCTGCGTACCCTAAAGCCTCCCCCTCTCGAATCTTCAACACCTCCGGCAGAGCCAAGCAGTAAAGTATTTGTTTTGCGTGGTTCCCCTTCCTTCCCGTATATGCAGCGTAGTGTAAAACGGAAGCTTTCACTCACCACTCCTAGCTGTCAGAACTCCTCTGCTTGCCGTGGTCCCGGTCTCACTTCTATGACGCGGCGCCCTGTCATGTATCATAGAAGTGAGACCGGGACCACGGCAAGCAGAGAAATTCTGACAGCTAGGAGTGGTGAGTGAAAGCTCCCATTTTACACTGCGCTGCATATACGGGAAGGAAGGGGAACCACGCGAAACAAATACTTTACTGCTTGACTCTGCCGGAAGTTTTGAAGATCGAGGGAGGAGAGGGAGGCATCGGGGTATGCGGCTCACCACATTGCTGATTTCAATGCCGCCAGCACAGTTCTATGCTATATAATGGTCTCCAGGTGAACGTTGGTGCAATGCTTATATGGCGGAGGGGGGCACTCTAAGTGATATGACTTGAATATAAGCAGAGACCCCCACTTTTGGAGCAATTTTTTGGTCCAAAAAACTCCGCTTATATTCTAGTATACGGGTATTTTAATTAACAGAACTAATGTAACTTAATGACAGTATGTTCGTTTAGGCTGAAGTTCCCCTTTAATGCCATTCCCACTGTTGCTACTATTTTCAGCTGGATTAGGGTGTTTACAGGAATTTTAAATGTACAAAGCTCATCTTAAAATACTTGTGGGAGGGGCTGTAAGCCAGGAAATAATACCATTTTTGGTGGACAGGAGTTTTAAAACATTACAGTTACAAAGTATATGTGGTTACCTAGATTTATTACAACACCCATATTAGCAGCACAGAAATATCTGCATCAACAATATAAAAAATGGCTGTTTTTCCTATTGAAAAGCATTGTGATAAAGTAAGACATTCATTTCACAGAACAATTACATGTGGACAGCACTACTGGAAACTCCTGTATCATACACACCGTGTTCCTATGCTGCTGCTGGAACACAGAATAGATTTGCATCCACATTATAGAAGTCCGAGTACTTGAAAAGTGGTATTAAATGTCAAACGCTGTTATGGCATTTACTGGACACCTCGAAGACAGCATGCAAACCTCTGAGAGCCCTGCCTGCCATGCTGTATGATAAATTGAGAGAGGCTCTCTCAGACGCAGCCACTAATCTCCAGCAGGTCAGAAAGGAGCAATGGAAGCTGAAGGCTCTCTTATCATAGTTTTAAATTGGTTGTTACAAAACAACGGGGAAAAATGTAGTATATGCAATGAAAACGTGAAACTTCAAAAAGATAAAATGGGCAGCCACAGCTGCTTGTTTGAAGAAAATGTAAAAATATTAGTTTCTAGGAAAACCCCTTGAAAACACTGGGTTTACTTGACATTCCATAGAGCTTATTCTGTGTTTCACATGTGAAGTGAAAATGTAGAATGAAGAGTTACGGTAGTGTCTACACACGGAATTCAATTTCATGTTGCTATACTTGTCTTAAACTTAGCATTTTTTTCATATTACCTGTGACACAGTAAAAGACTCAGAGGTAGATGCATAAAAACTAGAACAAAAATAACTAGACTCAAGATAACCCAGAAGGTTAAAGCTTTCATCCTCAGAGTCTGGCACTGCCTTCTACAGAAGGTAATTATTAGCATCATTCCTGTCACTGTGTATCTGCAGGTAGGTTCATAAATATTTGGACAACAACCTTTTCCTAATTTTGGTTCTGTACATATCCAGAATGAATTTTAAATAAAACAACTCAGATGCAGTTGATGTGCAGACTTTCAACTATGATACAGCAGGGTGAACAAGACAATTACAGAACAATTTTAGCCAACTAAAGCTACAGTTTGGTACATCCTGAGAAAGAAAGCAAGCACTGGTGAACTCCGCAAAGCAAAAAGACATGGATGGCCATGGAAGACAACAGTGGTGGATGATCCCAGAATCATTTCCATGGTGAAGAGAAACCCCTTCACAACAGCCAACCAAGGTGTGGATGGAGTAGTCACAGAGGGGGCCAGTGGTGGAGAACTTTGGAGGCATAAAGGGACAGACGGGGACCCTGGAAGGACAGAGGGGGAACACAGTGTTCTAACTTGCATACAAATTTACCTACAGCCCCCCCCCCCCATCTTGTTAACAAGGGACTATCTGCACTTTCATAAGGATTTAATACAGTGGCTTAGCTAGGAATTATGGGGCCCCATAGCAAAATGTTCATGGGGCCCTCAGAACTGGCGATCAATGCCACCTGCCCCTACCCTATGGATACGAGTTGACTGGGCAATTTACATTCCTTTTCAATGTACTTTGTGTATGGTCCTTGGGCTAAGAGACCAAGTCAAAGGGTGGAGAAACAAAGGAAAGTTAATAGTGAACACATCAAGTACCACCTGGGCCCCCTCTGCTCCAGGGCCCCATAGCAGCTGCTATGGCTATTGCTACACCCCTGATTTAATAGGACTCATTATTTTAGATGGATATAATGTGCACTTGAAGTTACAGGACCAGAAATAATAGGCTCATAAAATGTTTAAATGTTTTTTCTTCTTTCTGACCCCAAATATTTGATGTAATATATAATACTAGCAAACAAACAAACAAACAAACAAACACACACACACACACACACACACACACACACAGTACACACACACACACACACACACACACACACACACAGTACACACACACACACACACACACACACACACACACAGTACACACACACACACACACACACACACACACACACACACACAGTACACACACACACACACACACATAGTACACACACACACACACAGTACACACACACACACACACACACACACACACACACACACACACACACACATAGTACACACACACACACAGTATACACACACACACACACACACACACACACAAATATCTCATCACAGTAAACACCTGGCTTTAGTACTCCATCCCCTGGTCCCAACCATGTGCCTTTATGATATTGTGAACTTCTGATATAGTGAACTACTTGGGACCACATATTATATATATACACACACACACACCACAAAAAATGCACTTGTTTGCCTAAAAGTCACAGTAGTAACACATTTAGAAGCATAATACCTTTTGCTTATTATAGGCGTATTTATGAATTAAGTACAGATCTGTATGCAGATTTTAGATAAAAAGTTAAGTGTGTGTTTGGTATGTGTGGAGTATGTGCTTAGCTGTTTCAACCTTTAAAAAAGGGAGAATAGTCTCCTTTTCGTTGTTATTTAGTACTTATAAAGCGCCGCCGACATCTTCAGCAGCGCCAGAGTATTTAGCATTGTCACTGACTGAGGGGCTCACAATCTAATCCCTACCATAATCATATGTCCATTATAGTCTTGCTTCTATTTTAGAGGGAAGAAAAAAAGTATATGTGGGAGGAAACCACAAGTACCCGGGGGAAACCCATGCAGACACAGGGAAAACCTAAAACTCTGTGCAGTTAGTGCTCTGGCAGGGATTTGAACCAGGGACCGAGTGTTGCCAGACAACAGTACTATCCACTATGCTACCATTTATTATTTTTGTGTTTCTCTGCCTTTTATTAGTAGCCAAATTTTAATGTGCTCAGTGCAGCCATCTTGATCTTATGTTTGATTTGTTGTACAGCTTTGCATGCATTTTACAATGAGTATAGTGTGATTGAAGCCTCAATGCTTCCATTTATAGCTTAATTTTTATGGAAGCAACACACAGTCAATTACCAGACTTGAAGTCACTGTCTCTCTCTTGGTTCCCTCGCTACCTTCAACTATTATTCACACTGACAACTATACAGTGACAGAATTGCTCCCATTACTCCATGGCAAAGAGAGCACAATAGGAAACAATGCCAGCCCAGACTGATTTCCAATACATCTGGTACATGCAATGAATGTGCCCGCTTCTAGAGTTGTAGAGCATTTCTCTGCTAGGACCAGGTAATGAATATTAACTTTAAAAAGGAAGGCAGCAGCTCAGAAACCGCAGAATCACAAAGCATTCTTAATTAATTAGGGCATCATAAAAGCAGGACAGAGAGTCCGAAAAAAAACCAAGAACTGTTCTTACACAAAATAACAGAACAGAAAGGACAGTCCATTACAACCAGTTGTTGCTTATTTTTAAATGTGCCACAGCTGTGCACACTGAGCGGGTAAAAGCTCCAATGTACCTTCTAGATTTTATTTGCCTTTGTATTTTAAAGGCTGCTGATCCAACAAAATAAAAATTCTATGGATTTATGTAAAAACAAAAAAAACAGATGGGGACTTTGCTTTTTTCAAAAAGCTCAGAGAATTTTTCTATTTTTCTTCATTCCAATTTACAAGTTTAATTGATGAAAGCCACTGTTAACACAAAATGCAGATTATCCAATTGGCAAAGAGATGCCATTCACAAAGACAGGTTGCAAAATATATTGTAGCTCTTATCATGCTTGAAAACTTTCGTGATCCACATGTGGGCCTCTCCTTAGCTCCAAAATGGACCCAGAGAGCTTACGGATACCCAAATCCAGTCAAGTTACCTCCTGCATACTGCAAGAAGTCTGAAATGTGTAGTTCAAAATCACAATATATACAAGACAAACATCAAACAAATACTGCTAAAATACTACTACAAAACAGTTAAGTATCAAGATAAATATGGATTGATATAAGTGCTTTGAGTTGTATAAATGGAAGATCACCCCACCAGTAGGTTATCATAAAAAGAAATATTAGTCAACTGTACTCACTAAGGTCATCACACCATACACTGTGCTAAGAGGAAGACTGCGCTACTTTATCCAAAATGTCAGAAAGCAGCTGCATAAATTGTCTGAAGGCAATCCTTTTACAGAGTGTGAAGTGGAGCGAGTAGCAGAAAAACATGCCAGCAATGAAGTCTGTAGTTACAGTGTATGCAGTGAATTAAAGGACAGGTTGATCGGGAATGTCCATATTTCCCAGAGGTGTGCAGAGTACTTGTGTAATTAAAGGACCATTGAAATGGGGAGAGTTTCTACCACGTGGGGTTAGATGGAGAAACACTGGGGTGTCATGGGATGTCTATAGAGCAGTCACAATTCAGAGTGTGCACACATAACTCAGAGGGAAAACTGTCCACAGGCAATTTCATGCAACCACATCTCGACTTCCTCTTAGCAGAGTGTAGGGTATCGGGACTGTGGAGAGCACGTCTGACTCATTTTTCTTCTTTTGTGTAGTTGGATTTTTTTTTCTCTAGAGGGGCATTTTGTGTAAAGTATATTGTATACAACACTAGACAAAGCACAGGAGAATGGCAGTATAGCTGTGAATTAGGTGTGCATTCAACCTGAGTACATGATATATGTGCAGCTCATCCATCTTCTAATAAGGCAAGAGAATGCGTCCATTGTTCCTGGTTTTAACAAAGCACTTCTTAAAAATTACTTGTCGCAACCTGCATGGTTATCTCTAAGAAAAATATTGCAAATTTAGAAAAATCTCTACGATGACTGTCTTTATGAAATATTGGTTTGCAGGCATTTACCCATTTTCTTATGTTATAAAGGACTTCAAGGACAACGGAAATGAGGAAGCTGCCATATTTAGATTGTAAGCTTTTGGGCAGGGTCCTCCTTTTGTGTGTCCTACCTGATCATGCACCTCCATTACTGTGAACCCATGTTATGCATTTGAGTGAACCCAACTTGCCTAATCTCTATGCTCCATCCAGTGACTGACTAAGCATTACCTTACTTCTACTGTGCTGTGTGATCTGGTTTTTCTTGTATTCCTGTATTTTCATATTGCTGTATGTCACCTCTAAATATTGTCTTTAACCTAAACCAATGCCCAGCGCTGTATAATATGTTGGCGCTTTATAAATACAATAAATTACAAGGTTAGCCCGGTCAGTGCTCAGACCATACACCACACACTGCATTAAATGTAGGGGGGATGCCAGTCCAACGACTGGCCAATCAAAACTGGATGCATGTTTGAAGCTTAAGATTGAATCTTTTTATGGAAAAGACTGCACAATTACAGATCCTTACAAAGATATGGTGAATCACAAAATTTAATCTGAACATCAGAATGAGCTATAGAGGGGAAAAAAAAAAAAAGTGGCAACAAACAGTGTAAGGGCAAGTCGAAGCCCTCCTGCCAGGAGGCTCCATAGCAGCAAATATAGTTTTGCTATTGCATAAAAGTGTTAAAGGGCCCATTAACAGTACAATTTTTTTTCCCCAAGTGCTATCCTGCGATGCGATTTTTACGATCGAATTGTATAGAAAATGGTTTATGAAGGCTAGTGATAAGGAATGATTCTTTGGTTGATTGCTAAATAGGATAAAAATCGATCCAAAAGTTGGATTTTATGATAGAATTTGAAGAAAGAATCATTCAGTAAATGTGAACAATTAATAATTGCCTTCCTATAAGTTACGATCATTCAAATCGCATCGAAAGATCCCATTTAGTGAACATTTGTACTGTTAATGGGAACCTTTAAATACATACCGTTATAACATATACAGAAATTCCTGCCCGGTAAGCTTACAATCTAAGATTATTTTGCTCATTTTCTTAAAGCGGAATATAACCCTGCATTTCAACTTTGCTCTAAAACATTATTTACAGTATATTTATATTATATGCAACCAGCATTTTTTTTTTTTTACTAGACCAGCATTGGAAGGGTTACACAGGGCTTTAAAGTTCCTGGAGATTTCTACAGACGCATCTGAAGCTGAAATAGATACATTTTGTTTACATAAATGTATCTAAGTGTTGAATGTGACTCATCTCTCTCACTGAGAAGGAGCTTGGAGGACAGCCAAAGAGTGTATAACATTTATCAATAGATACATTCAACTAAATAGAATGCATCTATCTGAACTTCTGCATATCTCTCCACAGAACTTTAAACCTCTGTGTTTAACCCTTCCAATGCTGGTCTAGTAAAAAAAAAAAAATGCTTTTTGCATATAATATGCTGTAAATAATATTTTAGAGCAAAGTTGAAATGCAGGGTTATATTCCGCTTTAAACAAATGTTGCTTTTTGCAGTTGAGCTCCATTTAGACAGATACTTTCCATTTTTTCCCAAGTTTTTTAAATACTTTGGTTGTAATTTGATCCTGGTAAACCTATTGTTAATAAATTGTTAACCAGGGCACAGACAATTATACTTGTAGTCTTGTCGGAACTGAAAAGCACAAAAGCCCTGAATTCTGAAGGATGCTGTTCTGATCTATTCCCTTTGTGCCAGGTTTCAGCTATACAGTAATGTGTCTGGAACATACGGAACTGTCTGGCCATCAAAGCACTCTGCTCTACCCATTGCTGTGCCTACAGATAAACAAGTTCTCCGAACAGCAGCGAGTGCCAGTGCCTAGTCTCCAGCGGCTTCCATTGAATAGGATTTACAGTGAATATGAGACAATTGGAAACAGCGTGATGTTTATTTTTAGTATGGCTGTATCCTTTTGGCTTGAAAGGGGTTATGGCCTTTTGGAGTGTAAAAGGTTTTCTGTTTAAAACTAAAACTCTAAGGTACTGTGTTAGATGGATTTGGAATGCAACTAATGACCTTCTAGGAAGATTAGAAATATTACTACATCTAGCATCTGGCACAAAATCTGCACTACATCCAGGCTACTGGTGAATGCTTTTCTGGCCTCTATTGGCTGAGAAACAAGAGTGCTCATACCACACATATGTACAGACTAACCAGCCAGCTCATGGTGAACCAAAACTCGGAGTGTGTAAGAAGCTACAATGATCCAAAAAGCCCCCTTACTAAAATGCATGGAAAACAAAAGTTTGCTTTCTTAAAACAAAGTATTTGCGATAATTCAGGTTGGCGTGAGCGCCAAGATGTCTCCCAGTGCATCACTGCTGAATATATGCAAATTAACTATTGTTGTCCCTGTGAGCTAGCCACACCTCCAGATCCGCTGGAATGCAATGATGTGTCAGCTTGTAATTAGTACAGAACCATAATAATCCAACATGCACACAGACTGTTTCAGATTGGTTGATCCTCATCAGTGCATGGCATACCACACATATCTAATGCCAGAATGAAGGGTAGGGAAAGCTCCTATACCCCATTCAGTGTGGTAGATAATCCTCTCAGACTGGTCCTGCACAGGGACAACCTAAGCACCAGCAGGCTTTCCAGTTAGGGCAATGCAGATCTTCAGCCTAACAGTCTGTAGACCAGCATAACATTTCCCAGAATTAAATGGAGTTGGTAGAAACTAAACATGACAGTTACATGATGTGTATGTTCAGCAGCCACCACCAGAGCAGACCTACAGCATGTCAAGTGCAAATTCCAGGCTATCCCACTCGTGCCCGTTACATGACAAGGAGACATACAGATGATTCAAAACATGGATTGATTATTTGCGGCATTGATAAATCATTGTCGGACAGTATATATCCTGCTGCACTCTCCACTGGGGAATCTGGAATACAATATAACTCTACATAGGGTAATAACGTCTTCATCTGGTCATCTCCACTCCAAAAGACCCTTGTGCAGGTGGAGGATTTTGCTGTGCCAATCTATGTAAAACACCAACCACCAATCCCGGTTAAAAAACATTCACCAGATTAGACACCACCTCAGCTTTCAGGTGGGTCATGCATTTTGTGATGTCACGTAAGTCGTCCTGCCACGTTCTTCCAACTACGCAGTCATTTTTTCCACATAGGGTAATAAAGTTTGGACCAGATATAGATATATATCTATATCTATCAAGACAAGATGCAGAACATTTACTGAGCTTTTCTCCTGGCAGACTAAGTGCTTGAGGGCTGCAGTCAGAACGTCCTCCACGGGCGACAGGGCTCATTAGGGAGCTCAAAGACTCCTTACAGTTTTCCATACTGACTAAGCCGGGATTTGAATCCTGGTCAAAAGGATCAAATCCCAGACCAAAGGCCTTACCAGTACGCTATCCAGCTGATTGCTGGAAATTTACCCTGGTTTTGATTGTTCTACCTACTTTGAATGTCACTCCAGTATGACCCATCCACCAGCTGAATTCCAAAAAAAGCTGCATTTCACCTGTGCTTCAGTTCCAAGCACATTTCCCTCATGGATTCGGAACGCCCCTAACCACTTTGCTTCTAGTCTCTGCTCACATTCACTTATTTGATTGCTATAAATCTGATTGCTATAAGCTTTTGCCTTGCTCTATTTTGTGATTAGCAGAGTTTTATCTAAATGTTTGCAGTAGATTATTTCACACTTACAAAATACATTAAACTCATAATCTGGCCATGAGGGCCCAAACATTTGCATACAACTATAGAAACTGTACTCTAATTACTTCTGTTCTGAACTTATCTCCGCTACTACAAGAGGTGTGAGAAAAAATACTTCTGCCTGACAAGTTTAACAGTATCAAAATGAACATTTAATTTAGCTAGCTTTAGAAACATATACTGGTCTGTTAATAGATCAGTTTATTTAAGAATTATTTTTAGAAGAATATATACTGTGCGATTTGTAGTGGAACAGATAAAGGATCTTAAAGTGGACCAGAACTCTTGCACAGGCCAGAAGGAAAACAGAAATGCAACCTGTATGTATTTAGAAAGATTCGCCTGTCTAATTCGCCCTCATCTGTGTCTAATCACAAGTTGTAATTTGATCCCTCACCTGTGTCAGCTGGCTGCCATGGCAGAGGCCAATTTGAAAGCACGGAATGTTAACATGTCTGCTTCAATGAAAGCAGGAAGTAGATACATTGCATATTTATTGCAGAATCGGTATGAGATGTAACAAAAGTGTTTTTCTTTAAAGATTATTATGCTGTTGCATATCTTTTAGAGCAGAGAGGAAGTTCTGAGTTCAGATCCGCTTTAATCTACATATACTTGTCATTTAGGCTTTGCATACATTACGCGACACTTTAAACACATGCATTTTCCAAAGCATACCATGCATGTTAGTGTGGCTACATAAAATATAAAATAGATATGAAAACACAGGCGCTGTACAAAAAAAAAAAGAAAAAAAAATTTGTATGCTGCTTTTACACACACAAAAAATGTAATAAATGATTGGGTCCCACTGATTCTCTAATGCATTCTCCATTGTATTAAAAAAAAAAACAGACAGAATCACTCAATGTGCATGAACACATACCTGTTCTACCCCCTAAAAACAGAAGAAACGTTGCTTTGGTCATAAGTATTAAGAATTAGATTAAAATCGATTAGTGTAAATTACATTCAAATATGGGTAAAACTCAACACAGTCTTAAAGGGACTCCGAGCGCCTCATGGCCATTCCTTTAAACTTCCTTGACTACTGCAATGCCCTGCTGTCTGGTCTCCCTATGACCCGAACAGCCCCACTGCAGTTCATCATGAATGCAGCAGCCAGAATGATGCACTGCTCCCATCGCTCCACCATAGCGGATCCCCTCCTTGAATCCCTCCACTGGCTTCCTATCCAGTCCAGAATCAGATTCAAGATACTGTGTCTGACCTACAAATCTGTCCACAAAACCTGTCCAACCTACATTTCCGATCTTACTCAGAGGTACACACCTAGCCGCTCACTCCGCTCTTCCAATGAACTTCACCTAACCACCCCCCGCATCACCCAGTCCCATGCACGCCTCCAGGACTTCTCAAGAGCTGCTCCAACACTATGGAACTCCCTACCTCCACCCATTAGGGCAGCCCCCTCCTTCAACACCTTCAAGAAAGCCCTCAAAACTCACCTTTTCACTCTGGCCTACTACCCCTCACAAGTGCTCTAAACCCACAGCTGAACTTTGGTCCCCTACCTCTCGTGTCCCTACCATTCCCTTTAGATTTTAAGCCTTTGGGCAGGGTCCTCCTCCTTTTGTGTCCAACTTGATCATGCACCTCCATTACTGTACACCAATGCTATGCATCTCAGTGAACCTAACTTGCCTAATTTCCATGCTCCCCTCCAGTAACTGACTAAGCATTACCTTGTACTCCTACTGTGCTGCGTGATCTGGTCTTTCTTGTATTCAGGTATTGTCATTTTGCTGTATGTCACCCCTAAATATTGTCTGTAACCTAAATTAATGTACAGCGCTGCGTAATATGTTGGCGCTTTATAAATACAATAAATAAATAAATAAATAATAAATAGGGAACCAGAGAGGAATGCACTGTGAAAATAGAAAAAGATTTTATACATACCTGGGCATCCTCCGCTTCCTGGATCCACCGGTACCGGGCCCGTCACTTGCGGCGGACGCGGCCAATTGTCCACATCACAGGGGCTCCCTCCATACCCGTACGCATGCGGCTGCGCATTAGACAGCCACACGCGTAAGTGTATGGAGGGAGCCCCCTGTGATGCGGAGAATTGGCGCGTCCGCCGGCTGACTGGCCGACTGGCGGTAATGACGGGACCCGGTACCGGCGGATCCAGGCAGCGGAGGACGGCGGCGTGGGAGCGATCAGTGTGTATGGGGCTGGAGGAAGCCCCAGGTATGTATAAAACATTTTCTTGATCCTCTCTGGTTCTCTTTAAGACTCCGACCAGTACTGCAAAGTACTTAGATACATACCATTCTGTAGCTTGTGCACTTTGATGCCTGAATTGCCGTTCTACACCAAATAGTTTTCGTTCGATTTCAATTTAAAATCGCGGCTGCCACCTTGGCTATGTTATAACTTCCAGGTCACCCTGACTTCTCAATTAGAGAAGGGCATCACTGAATGAAGCAGGAAGAGGAAGTGACACACAAGGTCATTGCAAGAGGCTCCTCCAGAGGGTTCATAGCACGACTTTGTTGGAAGTCATCTGTCTTAAAGGCAAACCCATGAGGAGGTGCTCGGAGTCTCTTTAAAGCCTGGGAGAAGCTATACAGGTTAAGAGCACCACCTATGCTGGAGATCAGCTTGAATCCTGGCTGGAGCCAGTACCTATTCAATAAGGAATCTATTGGCCAAACTCAATCACAGAAGTCGCCTACTGAGTGCCGGACAGTTTATTTGGGTGCACAACTCGTCTGCCGCAGCAGGTGCAGCCATATAGGTCATGTAAATTTGCAGCTGTGGTGCACCAGGTGCTTTAGTCCGGGGACAGCGATCTGCTAACACAGCTAGAGTTCAGCTTTTATCGGTTCCAGTGAGTGGCTGACTGTGCTGGAGTTCAGCTGTTAATAACAGAGCTCCAGATATCGATTTTGGGCTTCTGCTACTGTATAGCTAGGGATAAGCTTATGAATCCAGAATGGCTTTTTTAAAGCAGGGCTGGACAAATAAATCTAGAATTGTTTTATCCGGACTGTGCGATCAGAGGCTGGTTGGGAAGGCTTAGAAGCTTTTATCACTGAAAACAATTACAGTGAGAAAACACCTCAGAAGTTAAGCTGTAACTGGGCTACCTGGCTTTTTAGGGGTTTGTACAGCCCTGGATTTGTACAGCCCTGGATTAAAGGACAATGCCAGCCCATTCACAGAAGTGACCTCACCATATACAGGTTCTTCTATCCTTTACTTCTCGTATCCTTGTCTTTTTCTGATAACAAGGACTGAGCTCAATTCACTAATTAGGCTTGGACTGGATCATTTTGATCCTCCGCTTTGTATAGCTAGGCAGTTATGGCTGCCAGCAACTACTGCGCTTGAACTGGTGTATATAAAATGAACTGCAGACATCCTTAGCTTCTAACGGAGACTTAAATAATGGGTTTGTTCTTCATTTCCATTTCTAGGCTTTACAGTGAAGTAAAAAATATTAACTTTTGGGTAATTTTATGAGACCATTACTCATCTGTCCGTACAGTGTATTCTATAAATCTCATCTAATTACACTTAATTGCCATTTAAATCATTAGGATTCTTTTTGCACTATAATGATAGGAGCTTCTGCATGCCTGTGCACACAGTATTGCCTGAGCATCCCTCACATTGCTTCGCCAATGGTGGGGTGATTAATAAAACAGTTTCTGCAAAGCAAATGTGTGCTCATACATGTGCACAGTAAGCATGCGTGCAGCCGTCAAACACTGACTTACAAATAGTTTAACGTTGTGTAGCCTCTTCATTGAGCCACATTATAAAAAATGTTTAGAATTTTTGGTCCTCCATATTATCCTTGATATATGCAGTTCTCAGGCTGCGCTGCAATATCAAAATGTTTATAGGGCATTCCCCAAGCCAAATCCTTTTTCTTTTGTTTTCATACCCCAATTCCCTATAAACTGAACAAGCCTCGCCCACAGCTCCTCCAGCGCCTAGGCACTCTGAGTCTCATGTAGCAAGTGCTCATGGGAGCTCAGTCTGGGGAGGAGGAGGTTTTTCCCAAAGGAGGAGGCATTACCAGCCAGAGATTACAGAGGCATGGGGGTGGAGAGAGGAGGAGAGTGGAGTTTTCACAAGCTGAGGGGTGAAGATGCAGAGTAGCTTGCCTGTGTAATGATGACGAGCAAAATATGGCTACTCATTGTATCTCAGGAAGAAATAATCATATACTGTGGCAGCTGTTTGCAGCTATATTTGCTGTGTAAACTATCTAAACTTCAGATAAGATACTGGTATAGTTAATTTTTCATCTCAGATCCACTTTAAACAAAGAACTAATTAAAAATGCCACAGATATTGGAAAGAAAAAAATAACATGGACATATAAAAATAAAGTGTATAAAGACGCCAGACAGTTTAGTCCCTTCATAGTAACATACTGTGGACAGTTTAGTCACTACATAGTAACATGTGGTCATCCTGCTTACTTGCCACATCCTGAATGGTAGTTCCAGTTGGCATAAATCTAGTGTCTGTGCAGGGCTCAACTGATAGACATCAAGCCAGAACATCAAAGGATGTCAGTATAGACACAAGATCATTGCCTGAACTGCTCATAGTCAACTTGGCAATGTATATGTGATATACTAAACATTAGGATCACCCTGTAAGACATTAAAGCCTTGTAAACACATTAGATGGCTCTCGGCAGAGGTCATCTTGGTCAAGAACCATTCAGCATATACAGCAGCTGCAGATCTTCTCACGCAAGAGCAAGCAGACAACTTATCTGCTCCTCAGCCCGCCCACCCCATGCAGCCACATTGCGCATGGAGCACAACTTAAAATGTTGTCTGAGGGGTCGATTTCTATTGGGCCTGTGTATGCACCTTTACTGCATAAAACATATGTATAGTCTTCCGGTCCTTGCACTTGCTTCCTTTCATAGTTCAAAAACACCTCACTAGGTTAATTTATATATGACTATGCAAGCACCACAGACAAGGGAATGGTTTCATGCACTCCAAACCACAGTATTTAAAAAAGCACCTGTAGTGTCTCTTAGCAAAACATAAAATATTATACAGGATTACCCTTTTTTTATAACTATCCAAGTTTCAGCATCGAAAATGCTTCTTATATCTATATATTTGTATGTAACCTTGCCCTTCCGGTAATGCTTAGCCTAGTCAATGAAGTCACTTTTTTTTTTAAACTTTTATTTTTTATTAGAATAATAAAGGTCATACAGCATATGCAAATAGGCAATGTACACTGAAATATGGCACCAGAGGCAATGAGGTCACTTTCTGACCCAGAGCACTCAGAGATGAGAGGCGAAAAATCATACAGTTAGTAAGATTTTAAAATGGGAAAACACTGAATAAATCCTTTATAAATAAATATTGTAAAAATAAGCAATTGTATTCATCAAGTTATCTTCAGTAAAGTTCCCCTTTAAATAGGGTCAACAAATCACACAATTCCCAATACAGTGAACACTGAACTACTAATGCCCCTACTACACTGTACAGTTATACTAAATTTCCAATCATTTTTTGGATGTGGGAAAAAAATTAGAATCCTCACTAGAACTCAATCCTGGGATAATCTGCATGGAGTCTGTACATTCTCCCAGTGCTGTTCTCAGTTTTCCCTGGATATTCCGGTCTCCCCTCACATCCCGAAAACATTAGAACCAGTTTGGGCTGTAGCCAGCTTACTACAACTATACTGTGGTGAGGACATTACACTGTGTTCCCCTGAGGGACCGTTAGTAATTTGAACAGCTCATTGTTCTCTGGAAAGTGCTACAGAGAATGTACCAAAGCCATACAATTGTGCAATAGAATAAACTTCTAATAAAGTTGACATCTGCTGATGAATTAGGCAGTGAAACAGTTACATTTACATCCTGAATCCTCTCAAAGCCTCCATTACGACTTTCTATGCAGAGCAGCCACAGGGAAAGAGAAGAAAAAAAAGTTTATATCAGAGAGTATCAAATCACGGCTGCATATGTGTTGACCCCTATGTGTATTACAATGTCAAGCCTTATGAAATATCAGCCGCTTCCCATTTCCCAGCATATCCCACAGCTGTGCCTGCTGACTTTCAATCACCCAGCACTCACAGTGTAGCCCAGAGATTACCGTCCTAGGCTTTATTGCCAAAAAATGTATTACTTCTAAAGAAAAAAGGGAAAGAAAAATAGAAACTTGACTTCCTTATAAACAGATGTGCCCAATTCCTGCTTTAAGTTCTTCAGAAAACCATATTAGTCACACACATGAAATAGGTCGATAGGTAAAGACTAATAGCTGTGTTAGTCATGAGCAAGTTTCTTCTCATCAATCCTGGAAACTCCTATTACTGCTGCTTAAATTACCATATGATGAACACATACACAGTATTTATGGCCAGGAGACAGTGCTATTTTTTAGCCAGCTTTTTTGCTGGTTGGGATAATTTTTCTCTCTGGAAATCTTCTGAATTTAAACTTTTCAGCTTTTCACCAATGCTTTTTTAAGCTTTGACAAGAAAGAGAAAAAAAAAAAAAAAGATGCATTATTTTCAGATTGACAGCTGTCACCAAGAACAGATTACATCTTAATCAAGATGGTAAAAAAAAAAAAAAAATTTAAGCTTGTGCACCACTTCACTTGCTACAGATAATGAGGTCACTACATTCAACTCAAAACACAGCAGTACAATTCTTCTACAGTACAGTTATCTTTTGCCTCCCACCTGCTCCGATTTAAGTAGAACTTGCTTATCTTGTTGTGCTTTTTGGTAATTCTATCTACTTCTGCAGGCATCACTGGCTTCTATCCTACCAGTGTAAATACATGGTGTGGTACATGTACCCTAGATGGTACTCCTGATGGGCCCAGGGGGTATTCTGTCTCAATATTCTTAAGAGGACAACTGAAGTGAGAGGAAAATGGAGGCTGCCATATTTATTTCCTGTTAAAACAATACGAGTTGCCTGGCAGCCCTGCTGATCTATTTAGTTGCAGCAATGTCTGAATCACACCAGAAACAAGCATGCAGCTAATCTCGTCATATCTGACAATGTCAGAAAAACCTGATATGATGCATGCTTGTTCAGGGTCTATGGCTAAAAGTATTACAGGCAGAGGAACAGCAGGCCTTTTTACCTTTAAAAGGTAATACGGCAGCCTCCATATCCAACTCACTTCAGTTGGTCTTTAAAGTGTACAAAATTAGACACATAAAGAGAGGGAGACTTCAGGATCGTATTGAGGATTTCCTTTGTGTTATGATGTCCCCCGTGGCTGAGTATCCCCCCCCCCCCCCCCCAAAGATTAGCGACAAGGCATTGCCGCTAATCATATTGGGGCCACGCAGCTCTTTCTGCAGTGTGGCCACGCGAGCCCACCCGCGCATGTGCAGCTACTGCGCATGCAGGCTCCTGCCAGGCCTCACTCGTATCAGTTGGAGGAGCGTGGCCCCAATCTGGAGGAGAGTTGCGCTTAGCGACTGGGGACAACAGAGTAGCGAGGAAAGCCTCAAAAGGATCCTGAGGCCTAAATAAAATACACCGCCAAATTAGTATTTTAGCCATTTAAAAGTAACAGTAAATGCTTGGAAATTGTTTAGAACCAATTTTCATGTACTATGATAAAATAGATCGCTGTTCTGGGGTACTGTAAGTAGTAATATTTCTCATGCATGTTCTGCTTTTTGCCAAAATATTCTCCATTTGATACAGGAGTTCTATTTTAGTCACGGATCACAAATACCCTCTTTGTTGATTACTCAGCCATTCAATAAAGATTTACTAGGAGGGAGAAAACACCAGCTTGTACTGCTGCAGAATTACAAGGCAGGGAGTTTGCCTTCTGTCTCTCCTGATAAAGACTTCCAAGATGCATCTGTAAGGTATACAGAATGACAAAATCATGAAAAAGGAGCTCAAACAGAGAATTGCAGCTTTTTCTTTTTATTAAAGCTGCAAAAAAGGAAAGAAAATGACAGAAAATAAAATGACTAACAACTAGCACTGCAGTGTGCTAATGATATATGCACAGCTGCATTTTTGCCATCAAGGAAACCTGAGATGTGTAAAAGTGGTGTATTTATACTTACCTGGGGTTTCTTCCCACCCCATGAGATGCGTGGGCTAATTCGCCATCATCTCCATAGCGCAGCACTCTCCCGTGCGCGGAAGTGCAGCCAAGCGCGCATGCACACGGCTGGCCAGATTATTGGTGATGATAATGAAAGAACAGAGCAGATGTAGAGGACAGTGAGGGTGCCCACAGACCCCTCATGAGGTTGGAGAAAGTCCCAGGTAAATACACCACTTTTACACATCTCAAGTACATTTTAAAGGGAGGCGTACCTGCTAACATGTATTGCTTGTATGTGGAACTGATGTCTCTATTGCATGCACCTCATAGTGTATATGGGCTGATAAGTGCATAGGCATGGTCTGTGCATTTACAGGAGGCGGGAGTCTTGTTCATCCATATACAGGACAGGTGTTGCTTGCGCTTTCTCTACCTATGCGAGTACACTTTAAACGGAACCCATGGCGAGCAGTGCTCTCCCCAGGCTCTTTTAGCCAGGTGGTCCACCCGGCTAGTTTTGGTGAGCACCCGGCTGTCATTGGCTCACTTCCTCCTATGCTGTAAGCAGAGTTGTGCGGCGAAGCACCAGCCCTGCATTCTCTCATTTTGCCCCACCCGGCTACTTTTTCATGCCACCCGGCTGGAAAAAAATTCTTGGGAGAACACTGGTGATGGATTTATGGAGTCTGCCATATTTATTTAATATTGTAAACAATGCACATTGCCTGGCTGTCCTGCTGATCCTCTGACTCCAAACATTATAAGCCAGAGATCCAAAACAAGCATGCAGATCAGGTATGTCTGACTGAAGTCAGACTGGATTAGCTGCATGCTTGCTTCAGATGTGTGATTAAGACAGTACTGCAGCCAAAGAGAACAGCAGGGCTGCCAAGCAACTGGTATTCTTTAAAACGAAATAAATATATGACAGCCTCCATGTATCTGACACTTCAGGTTCCTTTTAAGAAGTGAAATTTCAGCAAATGTCAAGTTCCTCCCCAGGCCCACTACAAGTACATCAAGAGTTTTAGCAGTTTCAGATTCATACCAGCTAATGACCTGGAAATTGTACAAATTCACATTTATAAGCCAGGGGAGGTTTTCAGAATAAGGCAGTTTACTGCGAGGATGAGGAAAAAAAAAAAAAAAAAAAAAAAAAAAAAAAGAGACAACTGCTGCAAAGCAACTACTGTACATGCCTCCATAACTAACCTGTCTCACACAAGCAAGGGACATTTCATAGATTGTGATCAATTCCAATGCAGTAAAAATGCTTTGTGCAGTAGTACTTCATTTAGAAAATGCAGACTGTTCAAGCAAAATGCATCTGTGTTACTGTAGAAGCTATTTGTCTACATGGGAAGACTGGTTGTAACGCTCACCTAGCGGGCGCTCCAATGACATCTGTCTCTTCCGGGAGACAGTCAGAACAGCCAGCTTCCCCTTTGGGCACGCGCCGCATTCCCATCGACTGTGCATGAGCTGCAGTCCTCATAGGTAGGGGGCATTTTAAATATTGTATTTCTGTTGTGGCCATGCGACTGCCGATTAATTTGCCAAATAGTACTTAGTTCTGGCTCTATAATGCAGAAATACAGTCGTCAGTAGGGACCCATCTGGAGCTGGCTTTATAGGGGCTAATGGGGTGCTAGATTAGCCACTTAAGGACTGCAGTCATAAAACCCCTTAAGGACCAGAGCCTTTTTTTCCCATTCGGACCACTGCAGCTTTCACGGTTTATTGCTCAGTCATACAACCTACCACCTAAATGAATTTTACCTCTTTTTCTTGTCACTAATACAGCTTTCTTTCGGTGCTATTTGATTGCTGCTGCGAGTTTTACTTTTTATTATATTCATCAAAAAAGACATGAATTTTGTCAAAAAAATGACTTTTTTAACTTTCTGTGCTGACATTTTTCAAATAAAGTAAAATTTCCTATACATTTGAGCGCGAAAGTTATTCTGCTACATGTCTTTGATAAAAAAAAAACCATTCAGTGTATATTTATTGGATTGGGTAAAAGTTATAGCGTTTACAAACTATGGTGCCAAAAGTGAATTTTCCCATTTTCAAGCATCTCTGACTTTTCTGCGCACCTGTCAGGTTTCATGAGGGGCTAAAATTCCAGGATAGTACAAATACCCCCCAAATGACCCCATTTTGGAAAGAAGACATCCCAAAGTATTCAGTGAGAGGCATGGTGAGTTCATAGAAGATTTTATTTTTTTGTCACAAGTTAGCGGAAAATGACACTTTGTAACCAAAAAAAAAAAAAAAAAAAAGTTTCCATTTCTTCTAACTTGCGACAAAAAAAATGAAATCTGCCACGGACTCACTATGCTCCTCTCTGAATACCTTGAAGTGTCTACTTTCCAAAATGGGGTCATTTGTGGGGTGTGTTCACTGTCCTGGCATTTTGGGGGGTGCCTAATTGTAAGCACCCCTGTAAAGCCTAAAGGTACTCATTGGACTTTGGGCCCCTTAGCACAGTTAGGCTGCAAAAAAGTGTCACACATGTGGTATCGCCGTACTCAGAAGAAGTAGTATAATGTGTTTTGTGGTGTATTTTTACATATAACCATGCTGGGTGGGAGAAATATCTCTGTAAATGACACATTTTTGATTTTTTTTACACACAATTGTCCATTTACAGAGAGATTTCTCCCACCCAGCATGGGTATGTGTAAAAATACACCACAAAACACATTATACTACTTCTCCTGAGTATGGCGATACTACATGTGTGACACTTTTTTGCAGCCTAGGTGCGCTAAGGGGCCCAACGTCCTATTCACAGGTCATTTTGAGGCATTTGTTTTCTAGACTACTCCCCACGGTTTAGGGCCCCTAAAATGCCAGGGCAGTATAGGAACCCCACAAGTGACCCCATTTTAGAAAGAAGACACCCCAAGGTATTCCGTTAGGGGTATGGTGAGTTCATAGAAGATTTTATTTTTTGTCACAAGTTAGTGAAAAATGACACTTTGTGAAAAAAACAATAAAAATCCAATTTACGCTAACTTTTGACAAAAAATAAAATCTTCTATGAACTCATCATACACCTAACAGAATACCTTGGGGTGTCTTCTTTCTAAAATGGGGTAACTTGTGGGGTTCCTATACTGCCCTGGCATTTTACGGGCCCAAAACTTTGAGTAGTCTGGAAACCAAATTTCTCAAAATGACTGTTCAGGGGTATAAGCATCTGCAAATTTTGATGACAGGTGGTCTATGAGGGGGCAAATTTTGTGGAAACGGTCATAAGCAGGGTGGCCTCTTAGATGACAGGATGTATTGGGCCTGATCTGATGGATAGGAGTGCTAGGGGGGTGACAGGAGTTGATTGATGGGTGTCTCAGGGGGTGGTTAGAGGGGAAAATAGATGCAATCAATGCACTGGGGAGGTGATCGGAAGGGGGTCTGAGGGGGATCTGAGGGTTTGGCCGAGTGATCAGGAGCCCACACGGGGCAAATTAGGGCCTGATCTGATGGGTAGGTGTGCTAGGGGGTGACAGGAGGTGATTTATGGGTGTCTCAAGGTGTGATTAGAGGGGGGAAATAGATGCAAGCAATGCACTAGCGAGGTGATCAGGGCTGGGGTCTGAGGGCGTTCTGAGGTGTGGGCGGGTGATTGGGTGCCCGCAAGGGGCAGATTAGGGTCTAATCTGATGGGTAACAGTGACAGGTGGTGATAGGGGGTGATTGATGGGTAATTAGTGGGTGTTTAGAGGAGAGAAGAGATGTAAACACTGCACTTGGGAGGTGATCTGATGTCGGATTTGCGGGCGATGTATTGGTGTGGGTGGGTGATCAGATTGCCCGCAAGGGGCAGGTTAGGGGCTGATTGATGGGTGGCAGTGACAGGGGGTGATTGATGGGTGGCAGTGACAGGGGGTGATTGACAGGTGATCAGTGGGTTATTACAGGGAATAACAGATGTAAATATTGCACTGGCAAATCGATAAGGGGGGGTTTGAGGGCAATCTGAGCGTGTGGGTGGGTGATTGGGTGCCCGCAAGGGTCTAATCTGATGGGTAACAGTGACAGATGGTGATAGGGGGTGATTGATGGGCAATTAGTGGGTGTTTAGAGGAGAGAATAGATGTAAACGATGGATTTGGGAGGTGATCTGATGTCGGATCTGCGGGCGATCTATTGGTGTGGGTGGGTGATTAGATTGCCCGCAAGGGGCAGGTTAGGGGCTGATTGATGGGTGGCAGTGACAGGGGGTGATTGACGGGTGATTGACAGGTGATTGACAGGTGATCAGGGGGGATAGATGCATACAGTACACAGGGGGGGGGGAGGGTCTGGGGGGGTCTGGGGAGAATCTGAGGGGTGGGGGGGTGATCAGGAGGGAGCAGGGGGTAGTTTAGGGACTAAAAAAAAAATAGCGTTGACAGATAGTGACAGGGAGTGATTGATGGGTGATTAGGGGGGTGATTGTGTGCAAACGGTGGTCTGGGGGGTGGGCAGGGGGGGGTCTGAGGGGTACTGTGGGCGATCAGGGGGCAGGGGGGGGGGGGCAGATCAGTGTGTTTGGGTGCAGACTAGGGTGGCTGCAGCCTGCCCTGGTGGTCCCTCGGACACTGGGACCACCAGGGCAGGAGGCAACCTGTATAATACACTTTGTAAACATTACAAAGCATATTATACGCTTCCTATCCGGCGATCGTCGGGTTAACAACCCGCCGGCACTTCCGATTGGCCGGCGGGTTGACGTCGCGGGTGGGCGGATCCTATTGCCGGCGGATGCGCGCGCATCCCAGCGCGCGATCCCCGGCCAAAGAGTGCCCCAGGACCTGACGCCATTCTGCGTTACGTGGTCCTGGGGCTGCCACTTTGCCGCCGCCAATATGAAGTAGGCGGTCGGCAAGTGGTTAAAAGCCAGTTTTACATTTTCTGCAGCGCTTCACAAAATACAGTGAACTACTCATGTCTTGATTCAAGCTAGCCATAGTCAAATATTTCTATCCATAGTCTAAGACCAATTTTGTGGGGGACCAGTTAAATTAACATGTTTTTGGAATGTGGGGGGTAACCCAGGCAATGGAGGAAACTCCTTCAAACACAAAGAAAATAGCTTACCATATATGAATGTTCTTCCCTTTGCATGTTACCGACTGTCCTTTGTTACAAAAACATAATAAATAGAATTCATCACTGCCAAATGTTTGTTAATTCTGTTTGTATAGTTCAGCTAATTAAACATAAATAGGGAAGATAATAATTGCGGAAAAAGTTCTGGCAAAGGATCCTCAAGAAGGAAGTAGACTGCTTGACATCATCCCACGTACAGAGCAATAAAACCCAAATCCCAATGCGAGGAGATGAAGTCTCTGCACCAAGCCCACAGTGTAAATAAGTGACTAAGACCATTACAAATCAGGAAACAATAAAAAGGAACTCTCAAATGCATCAAGCATACCGCATTTTCAGTGAATACAAGCCTGGATTATTACTGTAAACCTCACCACCTAAACACAAAACAAGGCAAATTCTTGTTTTTTGTTTTTTTCAGATATGCTTGTGTTTTAAATTTTTTGGTCTTAAAGAGACTCCGTAACAAAAATTGCATCCTGTTTTTTATCATCCTACAAGTTCCAAAAGCTATTCTAATGTGTTCTGGCTTACTGCAGCACTTTCTGCTATTACAGTCTCTGTAATAAATCAATGTATCTTTCCCCTGTCAGACTTGTCGGCCTGTGTCTGGAAGGCTGCCAAGTTCTTCAGTGTTGTGGTTCTGCTATGAACTCCCCCTTCCAGGCCCCTCTCTGCACACTGCCTGTGTGTTATTTAGATTAGAGCAGCTTCTCTCTGCTCTCTTATCTTTTACAAGCTGGATAAATCGTCCTCTGAGCTGGCTGGGCTTTCACATACTGAGGAATTACAAACAAGGGCAAAGCTGTTTGCAGGAAGAAAAGAGCAGCCTGAAACTTCAGTGCATGGGGGAAAGAAACACACAAATGATCTCTTGAGATTCAAAAGGAATGCTGTATACAGCCTGCTTGTGTATGGATGTATTTTTCTATGTGTGGACATGCTGTACATCAACCTACTTCCTGTTTTGGTGGCCATTTTGTTTGTTTACAAACAAACTTTTAAAAACTGTTTTTAACCACTTTTAATGCGGCGAGAAGCGGCGAAATTGTGACAGAGGGTAATAGGAGATGTCCCCTAACACACTGGTAGGTTTACTTTTGAGCGATTTTAACAATACAGATTCTCTTTAAATTTCAGTTTGATATTTTGGGATTTCATTACAGGAATATACTTAATGCAGAAAGTTTACAGGTTCGCACTCTACAGATTATGCGGTGCTGCTTGTAAGGTAGTGCCACTTCTCTACATTACTTGATACACAAACTTCTAAAGAACATATCTGTCTGCCATCATCCCAATGCATAATTACAAACTAGTGTGAACAGCAGGATTCTTCCTTGCACAGGAGTAAACTGAAAGACAAAAGCATGTCAAGGCAATATCCATAGACTTAATAATACCTTGCATCCCTCATATAGTAATGACTATGCAGAAACGGTAGCAATCAGTTAATTTGGGTACGGAATGCACCTGATAATTTGGGAACCACCACAGGGCACTCCAGAAACTGCAGCTATGGCAGCACCAGGGAGGTAATTTGGGCATGGGTTGAATTGCGACTATAGCAGGCGCTGGAGTTACACTATCCTATGGTGGAACTGCAGCTTTGAAATTTTGTGGCAGGAGCCGTCACTGTTAAGGGGGTCATTTGGGTGGCAGGTCAATTGCGGCTATAGTGAGTGCTAATAAACTGCAGCTATGGGAGGTGCTGGAGTTCCACTATATTACAGTGGAACTCTAGTTTTAACATTTAGCAGCAGAAGCAGCACCGGGAGGAAATTAGGGTGAAGGTTAGTGTTAGGTGTAGGTGGGGGTAGTACTAGATGTAGGTGAGGGGGTTATTGTTAGGAATAGGTGGGGGAGGGGTAACGTGAGAGTTAGGCTAGGATGAAGTGAGAGTAAAGTATTAGTAAATTTACTAATATTCTCCTAATCGGTCCCAATTTTAACATGTGGCTTTTTTAATTGTACGCAAAAGGATAATGCTCAAGTTTGAAAGTGGGTAAAGACTTCATTATAGTAGGTCTTAACACAGACCTAAATTGAACAACCATACACTTTATTAGATAAAAAAAAAAAAGTTAGTACAGGACTAGGCAGGTATTTACTGAGGTTATCTTGTAATTTGTTTATTACGTGTTAGTCATTTTTACACACGTATGTCTATGAACCAATGGATGAATGGCTTGAGACCTACTAAATTAAAGTATTTAATAGTCTCAAGGTTAACATTTTTGGCATATTTTCAATTACAAACTATACTGAGAAACACCCTTTTATGAAATGTTAATGCATTTAAATCTCTACATTAAGTGGATCAAGAGAATATAAATATCCTTAAAGAAATACTTTAAAGACTCAAAATTCTCTTGGGTTGCTCTAAAAAAACAGCTGTGTATTTTTACGACTTTTTTAAATCAAAGAACACATATAAGAAACAGTCTTCATAAAATCATAACAGTATTTCCTGGTAAAAATCTAGGTACAAGGCACAGACTTTACTGCAGCATTTGGTGTAATCCTAGCAGAATCTCAGCACTGCTCTGTCTAACCCCAGTCTATTAATGGCATCTTCCAACATCACTAGCAATACTGTAATGTTCCCAAAGAAGGCAGAAGGGGTGAAAAAAAGTGTTACAACAAGCAGTCATTGCAAATCAGAATGCCGATTACAGTGCACATGTAGGTATAGCAAAGAACAACAATAACCAGATTCACTAATATTTATCTGTGGCAGAACAACATTCACAAACCGTTTGTTAATGTTGTTTCTGGTGGTCTCGAACTTTCAGCTAAGAATAATAATTTGTAGCAGTTTAAGGATTATTGTACACAGCAACAACAATGTATGTCAGTTGCTACATACCGTATGTATCAGGAAAGTATGAACTGCATCATCTGCAGATTCTGTTACAAGGGAGAATTGTCAGATGCCTTTGCGTTTCTGTTAAGTATGGATACATTTCCATGAGTAGCCATGTCTGCAGAGTCCTGTGTGATATTCCATCTCTTCCACAGTATCATAGATGGAAAACTGCCCACACTCTAGGTTTTAAGTCGAGAAGAGTGCACGCTATTCGAACCCAAAGTCCCAACACAGAGCTAAAGACTGTGCGAGTCGAAAACAAGTTTCCAAAAATGTAATACTGCTGTGCAATGGGCATTAGCGATGATCAGTGGAATGTGAATATTCCAGGTCTGCATGGAAATGGCATTCAGCCAAACAAATGCAGTAACTGCAGTATTTCCTAGGTTGGTGTTCAAGCAGCATGCAAATCCAGAGTCCTTGTATCTTATTAATAGTCACTGGTTCACAATGCATTATGGGAAGTGTCACTGTGCATGTGCCATGCAGAACTGCTGGTTGAAAGGAAGAGCCATCTTTTTCCAGAAGGTACAAAGGAATATATTGTTGAGGGTCTCTGCTAATATCCAGTGAAATATTGTTGAGTAAGGAGTCATCATTTTTAACAGAACCGTCCATGGCTTTGCAGAAACAAATGCTCATATTCTTATGGACCTAAGAGAACCCGAACTACTCAGGTTCAGAAACACATACTTACGCAAAGAGAGGGAAGCCTCTGAATCCTAATGAGGCTTTCCATGGCACCCTTTGGTCCCCTGTTGCTGCTCATGGACCCTCCAGCTGATTGGTGCCGCACAACTCTTCTAGCAAAAGTGAGGCAGTGGTGCAGCCACGTATGCACAGATGCACCTGCACAGCAGCATGGAGCCGCTTGTGCATGAGCAGCTCCGAGTAACTGCACAGGCGCGGCCGTATTCACAGAGGCGCAGTGCAGCCCTGCTCATGCTTGGAGAGGAGTGTGGCCCTGATATAATTACTGACAAGCCCTTGTTGATAGTCTTTGAAGGGTCTGGTGCTTGGCAACAGGGAATCAGAGAAGAAGTTAAGCCTGTGTAAGATCCAGAGGCTTCCCTTTTCTTAGGTTAGAAAGTGATTTTACACCTAAGCTTAAATTTAAAGGACCACTATCACGAAAAATTGTAAAATTTTAAAATACATGAAAACACAAACAAAAAAGTAGTATGTTTCAGGGTAAAATGAGTCATAAATTACTTTTCTCCTATGTTGCTGTCACAGTAGGTAGTATAAATCTGACAGAAGCAACAGGTTTTGGACTAGTCCCATCTCTTCCTGGAGGGATTCTCAGCATGGTCTTTATTGTTAATAAAGACACTCCTTTAAAATGATTTAAACAAAGATGCTGGCCAGCCTCCACTTGCTGGACACTATTTTTTTCCAGCAGTTGGACTGTACCACCGCCATTCAATAAGTGCTTTTTGAAAATAAAGAAAACCCCGAGAACCCTGTACAAGAAAGTGGGCTAGTTCACAACCTGTCGGTTGTCAGATTTCTACTACCTACTGTAAGTGACAGCAACATACGATAAGTAATTTATGGCTCATTTTATGCTGGAAAAAAAAAAAAAAAAAAAAAAAAAACTTATTTGTATGCATCTACATGTATTTTACATTTTAAGATTTTCGCTACAGTGGTCATTTAAATGGGCAACTTAGACCGAAAATCAGAAGAAATTCACACAGGAAAGCTTTAGAAGTACACTAACATTTTAAAAAGGAAAATTCAGCACAGGTACCAGATTTCAGAACTAATGACGGCAGCATCACCCCATTACAGACAACAAGCGTGCTGAAGAATAAAAGCTCCCACTTAATACAACAGCAACCAAACTGGAGCACAAGTAGCTTTCCTTCTACCAGCACAGCCAAGATCTGCATGTAGTGCACCACAGGGATTCAGCTATATGGAGTTATTAGCACCAGCGATGTCACCATACTTCACACGCAAAAAAGATGAGAAAGTAATTTTACTGAAAATTACAGGGATCATGATTAGGTATGGCAGAAACGAGAAACAAATCAAGAGATCTCCAGCTCTGCAGTTAGCAAAGATTTGTGTCTCTTATAGCACAATTTAGCTTAATGCCAAATGCATCCACATCCATCCCGAGGCTCCATGGGAACACTATGCAGCACTCATTCCCAGCTAAACGCGCTCACTAACAGCCATGAACTTTATATGTGACATCAAGGGTAGCTTCTTACAAGCCTTTGGAAAGAGTTAAATACTCTTTTCACAGCCATTTTTTTCTCATTTGTCTCCAGTAAAAGCAATTATCAACATTAATTGCTGTTAGAAGAAAACTTCATTTCCTGCATGCTCATACATTAATTCTTGCAGCACATTGGTATTGCAGATCTCATAAACAGCATTTTGCGGCTTCTCAGTCGGAAAAACAATTTGCGCCCTTTCATACTGGTGCCTGACTGCTTAGACAGAGTTGGAGGTCAGTACTCCTCTGCAGGTTGTCGATACGGGTTTCATTCTAACATTCAGCAACAGCTGGAAAGCCATACACAACACAACGCTGTGCACTGGGTGCATTTTATTGGGTTGGATAGCCAATCGTTACAGGTCAGCTTGACAAAGGGTTAGGTGAGATCCCAAAACATAACAGAGTTATGTGGAAAAAATAAGGACTCGTCCACCCACAAGGTAAAACACCCACACTAATATGATAACTACACCACAGGAAGTCCAGAACAACCAGCAAAGAAGAAAAGAACTGTACCTCTCAGTCCCACACCTCAATTCCCTCTTATCACACATTGCTGACTGCGGTTGTATCTTCTTTCGTGAACAGAACTGATAATTTTTCTACTTTCTCTATCCACTACTCTGCCCGATATAACAAAGGTCAATAAAAGCCCCAATAACATATCCACATTAGTTTCCAGTTACTACTCAGAGGTACACAACTAGCTGCTCACTCCGCTCCTCGAATGAACTTCGTCTGACCCCCCCCCCCCCCCCCCCCCGAATCACCCAGTCCCATGCACGCCTCCAGGACATCTCAAGAGCTGCTCCAACACTATGGAACTCCCTACCTCCACCCATTAGGGCAGCCCCCTCCAACATCTTCAAAAAGGCCCTCAAAACTCAACTTTTCATTCTGGCCTACCACCCCCACAAACCAGCAGCCGAACTCTGGTCCCCTACCTTTCGTGTCCTTACCTCTCCCTCTAGATTGTAAGCCTGTGGGCAGGGTCCTCCTCTTGTGTCCTACCTGATCATGCACCTCCATTACTGTGCACCAATGCTATGCATTTGAGTGAACCTAACTTGCCTAATCTTCATGCTCCCATCCAGTGACTGACTAAGGGCCCGTTCAGATCACAAATGCGGATGGCCATGCGTGCGGAACGCGTGCGGACTGCAACGCGTACGAACGCATGGCCATCCGCGTTTGTGTGCGTTGCGTGGCTGATCCCATCACTGAAAAGTGAATGGGACAGCCACGCGTTTTAGCAAAATCTGCGTGCAGCATGCGTTCCCGGACCGCACAGGTCCGGAACGCATGCAGTGTGAACATCAGACATTGCACTCTATGCAATGTCTGATGTCGTGCGTATCGGCCACCTGCACGCGTTTCCAAAACGCGGCTGGAAACGCGTGCAGTGTGAACGGGCCCTAAGCATTACCTTGTACTCATACTGTGCTGTGTGATCTGGTTTTCTTGTATTCCTGTATTGTCATATTGCTGTATGTCACCCCTAAATATTGTCTGTAACCTAAATTAATGTCCAGTGCTGCGTAATATGTTGGCGCTTTATAAATACAATAAAATAAATACTACTAATCACAACCTTCACGTTCTTTCTCTAGAATCACCTTCTATTCACATATACAGAACTTCTCATAAGGCTCATCTCCGCTAGAACGCTCTCCTAAAACACATCTGTCAGTTGGAAACCTATCAACTTCAAAAGCACACCCTTAAAAGGTAGCCATACACTGGTCGATTTGCCATCAGATCGACCAACGGATAGATCCCTCTCTGATCGAATCTGATCAGAGAGGGATCGTATGGCTACCCTTACTGCAAACAGATTGTGAATCGATTTCAGCATGAAATCAATTCACCATCTGTGAAGCTGCCAACGCCCCCCCCCCCCCCCCCCCATACATTACCTGACTCGGCTGGCGCGAGTCCCCCGGTCTCCGCTGTCTTCTTCTCCGCGCTCTGCTCCAGCTTCACTGAACTTTCTGCCAGGGGAAGTTTAAACAGGAGAGGGCGCTCTACTATTTTAACTTTCTGCCGGGACAGGAAGTGAAGCTAGCTGGAACCCGGAGCCCATCAGAGAAGAAGACCGGAGACCAGGGGACTCGCACCGGCGGAGCAGGTAATGTATTGCCGCTAGCGTCGGTCATTCGAACGCTGCTATTGACGCACTCCGAACCCGCCGGCGATCGAGCAAAATCTTCCGCACGGCCGCTAGACAGGAACAATTGATTTCGGACGGAATCCGCTGTATATCAGCGGGAAAATCGTTAGGTGTATGGGCCCCTTTAGACTCATTCACAGACAAGCATACAATCTAACCTAGGATATTCCAGGTTCCAGTCTCTGGACAAGCTGTGCTCCTTTATCAATATGGTCCACTAACACAATCCCTGGATGAAAACCTTATTTCCTCACCTCGTTTCCTCTCCATTTCTTTAGATTGTAAGTTTGCAAGGACAAGGCTCTCTCTCGCCTATGTGTCTTGTAAGATGCTGCGTGTTTCGTTAATCACTATCGCTATAATACTGGTTACCACTTCTGATGTACCAAGATCTATATTTTTATCTATACCAAAGTCTGTCTTTTATGTATGCTTATCAATTTATTACTCTGTACATCGCCACAGTAGATGGTGCTATATAAATCATCAATAATAAAGTTGTTAAATTGGGCACACTTGATTTGGCACACCATGGTTTTCTACCATGAACAGACCTTCTTCCAGAAGTCAGACATTTGTAATCTAGCACTGAGCACTGTCATGCTCAGAAGCAACTACATGGGTAGGCCACCTGTCTTATGCCTGTGCTGAGCGCCTGCAAGTGCCCAGCCGGTGGACGGGAGGAGCGGACAGGCTGTGATTTCCCTGCCTTAAAGAAAACCTGAACTGCAAATTAAAGTCAAAATAAGCATACACAAGTCATACTTAACTTCCATGTAGTCTACTCCTCAGTGTCTTTCTCCTGTACCGCGTCCTGTTTGTTCACTGTGATCAAGGGAATTTTCCATCCTCCATTTTGAAAATGGCCATTACCCATAACAGCTTTCTGGTCAGCACACAGTTAAACTGTAACATCTCCCACTTGAGCCATAGGGAAACATGGACATTACCTGGTACATCAGTTTTCCTCTCAGCTATAACTGACAGCAACTGATATTTTACTGACAGCAACTGATATATTTCAGATCTGACAAAATGTTGTCAGAACTGGAAGGGATTATTGTCAGAAGAAAATGGTGAGCTTCTGAGAGGAACTGATGGCAAGGTAACTATGTAATGTTCATTTGAAGTTACCTAATGTGTTTATTTTAAATATTTTTACTCAGTACAGGTTCTCTTTAAGCCCAAGTTAACTGCTTTCCTTCCATGGATGATTGTTCTTATGTATGAAAGAATATTCCCAGTTCATAGGAATTACGGCAATTAAAAACTTTTCAATACCTTTTATACCTCTGTTTTTATTTTGTGTTGAAATAAAGCTAGTAATGGATTTTTTTGCCCGTATATAGACCAACTTCCTTCGGCTGTGACAGCAATGATGAGCAAAGTCTTGCAGGAAGAACCCTCCCATATCATGGTTTGTGAATCTGTTAGCCAAGTACAATGTACACATGCTACAGTGTTCTCCCCAGGCTCTTTTAGCCGGGTGCTCCACCCGGCTAGATTTGGTGACCACCCGGCTGTCATTGGCTCACCTTCTCACCACCTCCTATGCTGTAAGCAGAGTTGCCCTGCATTTTCATCTCTACCCACCCGGCTGCTTTTTCATGCCACCCGGCTACTATTTCTTGCCACCCGGCTGGAAAATAATTCTGGGGAGAACACTGTGCTACAATGCCTGGAATTAAGTTACAGAGATTGGACTTCCTACTAGGGAAGCCGACAGACTACAGAAACAGTTTTGTTTGAGGAATAATAAGACGTTTGAAAAAGAAAAACATTTTTTAACCACTTAAAGAGACGGATTTGTCGCCCTGTTTCTGGAAGGCTGCCAAATCTTCAGTATTGTTGATCTGTTATCCACACCCCCCCCCCCCCCCCAGGCCCCCTCTATGCACACTCCTGTGTGTGTTATTTAGATCAGGCAGCCTCTCTGCTCTCTCAGTGAGAGAAAAGAGCTTTACAAGCTGGATAAATCGTCCTCTGTTAGGCTGTGAAAGGAGCTGGGCTGTCACATTCTGAGGAATTTCAGACACCGCAGAGCTGTCTGCAGGAAAAAGCAATCAGCCTGTCACTCTTCAGTGGATGATAGCTGCAGGGGGAGGAAGGTAAACACACAAATGATCTCTTGAGATTCAAAAGGAAGACTGTATACAGCCTGCTTGCATATGGATGTATTTTCTATGTGTGGACATACTGTACATCAACCTACTTCCAGTTTTGGTGGCCATTTTGTTTGTTTATAAACAAAATTTTTAAAAAGGTTTTTAACTACTTTTAATGCAGCGGGGGGCGGCGAAATTGTGACAGAGGGAAATAGGAGATGTCCCCTAACGCACTGGTATGTTTACTTTTGTGCGATTTTAACAATACAGATTCTCTTTAAGGACCACAGGCTTACACCTTCTAGTGACCAAGCTATTTTTTTTACAATTCAGTGCTCTGCAGCTTTAAAAGCTTGCTGCAGAGCCATACAACTTAGCAGCCAAATGAATCTTGGCTCCTTTTCTGCCCACCAACAGAGTTTTCTGTTGGTGGGCTCTGATCACTGCTGCAGACATTGTTTTTTTTTTTTAATCAATTTTATTGTATCCAATATATTGTTATTGTATCCAATATTGTAGCCAATCAGGGCATCAGACTATGAGAGGTGATTGCATGTGGAGCCCACCCAGGGGACAGCCTAGTGACAGGGCTGTCTCCAGTACAGTGCTGCAGTAGATTGCAGCGCTTTACAAAGAAAAGAAACAGCCGCTAGTAGACTTGACTGAGTTCCGCTCCCTCACTCAAGCGGGAATGCGCACCATCCCCGCTAATCTCCTCCCCCAGGACTTGCTTTCTTAAAACCGAAAGTATATGCAATAATTCAGGTTGGGGTGAGTGCTGAGATATTATCCTCTCATTTTTAACAAGCTGACACATTATTGTATTCCAGCAGATATGGAGGAGTGTTTAGCTTACAGGGACAACGGATGATTTGCATATATCAGCAGTGATGCACTGGGAGACATCTCAAGCTCACTCCAACCTGAACTATTGCAAATTCTTTCTGTTTTAAGAAAGCAAACTTTAGTTTTCCATAGCATTTTAGTAAGGGGGCTTTTAGGACCATTGTAGTCCCTCACACACTCCAGTGAGTTCTGGTACACTATGAGCTTTTTGGTTAGTGTACCTCTGGGTGTTTCGAGCCCTACTCCATAGAGCCAAATTAATCCATGCCATGCTCTGATGAGGATCAACCAATCCGAAACAGTCTGTATGCATGTTGGATTATTATGGCTCTGTACATATTAACAAGCTGACACATTGCATTCCAGCGGATCTGGAGGTGTGTTCAGCTTCTAAGGGCAACAATGGTTAATTTGCATATATTCAGCAGTGATGCCCTGGGAGACATCTCGGAGCTCACGCAAACCTGAATGATTGCAAATACTTTGTTTTAAGAAAGCAAACTTTTGTTTTCCATACATTATAAACATTATTATACATCCACAGTGTTCTCCCCAGAATTTTTTCCCAGCCGGGTGGCATAAAAAATTAGCCGGGTGGGGTGCGAGGGGGAATTCAGGACTAGCGCTTCCATAAGGGCAAACTGCACCATTGCCCCCAATTGCAGTGCAGCTCTCCCCTCAGGTGGTTCCTGGACATCGTTGCAGGAAGCAGATGGGAATGTAAGCTCTGGGTCCCTGGTTCGAATCCCAGCCAGGGCACTATCTGCAACAGAGTTTGTATGTTCTCTCCGTGTCTGCGTGGGTTTCCTCCGGGCACTCCGGTTTCCTCCCACATTCCAAAAACATACGGATAAGTTAATTGGCTCCCCCTAAAATTGGCCCTAGACTACAGTACTTACACTGCATAATATAGACATATGGCAATGGTAGGGATTAGATTGTGAGCTCCTTTGAGGGACAGTTAGTGACAAGAGAGAGAGAGATAGATGGATATACACTGTACAGCGCTGCATAACATGTCGGCGCTATATAAATACTAAATAATAATAATAATATTAATCTGTAGGGTGTACCAAATGGTGATGGAGAGGCATATGAAATCATAGCCTCTTAGGTTGTGCTGTTCCCTGCAAAAGCCGTTGCAGTTTAGCTTTATGGGGATCAGCAGCATCTGGCAGCTGTGATCACCGTAACTAAAGGTGCTCATTAACAGTAACATTTTTCCCTCAGATTCGATCTTTCAACACAATTTTTATGTTCAGACCCATAGAAAAATGTGCCTTATGTGGCGTAAATCGATGTGAAACAATTCTTTGGTCATTTTGCAAAGGGGGGGAATATTGATTCAAAAGTTTGATTTTATGATTGAATTGTAATGTAAAACCTTCTTAAATTGATCTGTTAATGGGAACTATCGATAACTGCCATCAGATTAGTTTTGATCATTCAAATGGCGTAGAAAGATCAAATCTGAAAGAAAAATTGTACTGTTAATGGGCACCTAAAACAAATGTGCAGAGCCTTCTGTCTCTCCAGCAGGACTGACATAAGATGATAAGGAATCAGCCATGCTGTCACACAGTGATATATACTCTGCAGTAGCATAGTGTGCCCTTTCCACTCCATTCCTGCAATTTGTTGTTCCTGACTGACAAAAAGTAAACATAAAAGAATCCAAGGAATGCAAAGGAGGGAGCACACTATACAGACTATAAGTATATACTGTATATTACCATGTACTGCCGGGCTGCAACTAATGGTCAACTTCCCCAGCAGTCTGCACGTTTCAATTCAGTTCTCCTCACACTCTCTGCTGTTGACTCGCTGAATGAGGAGAGCTGCGAGTGTCCCGCCCCTGTTCATTATTATTCACTGCTCTGCCCGCCTCCTCTGCACACAGGGCTCAGGACCGAGAGCTGCGAGTGTCCCGCCCCTGTTCATTATTATTCACTGCTCTGCTCGCCCCCTCTGCACATGCTGGCTAAGAGAATGTGACAGCGAGCAGCAGCCGGGCGGGAGCCAGGGCGGAGCCGGGCGGAGCGCCCACTTAAATGGGCTTGGGGAGAACACTGCATCCAATCCAAGGAAACTTCCTGGAGTAATCCTTTAAAGAGAATCTGTACTCTAAAATTCTTACAATAAAAAGCATACCATTCTATTCATTATGTTCTCCTGGGCCCCTCTTTGCTGTTTCTGCCACTTCTTGCTGCAATCCTGGCATGTAATTGCCAGTTTTAGGCAGTGTTTACAAACAAAAAACATGGCTGCTAACCAGCATGTGATAGGTTGAGAGAAGCTCAGTCTGTGACTCAAAGAGCCTGGAGGGGGCGTGGAGAGGGTGTGTATAACTTCTACCCATCACAGCAGAGCAGCAGATTCCTGCCTGAGCCGACAAAGGAAAGATTAGATTAGATTATATAACAGATAATACAGCCACTGTGCAACTAGGAAAGGCTGCAGTAAGACAGATCACATTAGAACAGGTATAGGAACTTATAGGATAGAAGAAATGAGGCTGAAAATGTTGTTACAGAGTCTCTTTAAGAGCGGTTGGACATTACTGTATGCCATTTAGTACAGGTCAAGCCAATCTGTAATTGACAGGGCATTTCACCACTTCCCACATGAATGCTATTACACAACAACTGGCTGCCAGCACAGAAGAGGATCCAGCTGCAATATGTTGGGTACACTGCCATTTCCTTTTTTATGTGGAAAGGTCATTAATATTGCTGGAAAAAGGAGTTCACAACCGAGGCATCCTTTTAAGTAGCTCACTGATGCTTACAACGGGACAGAATAATCTTATTTAAATTTGTTGAGTCCCTTTTAGTCAATTAATTGCTGTTTGAACGTTTAAACAAAAGCAAAGGGAAATAAAGGAAGAGCTGGCTACCAAAGCTTTTATGTTCAAGAGGAGGATTTTCACAAAACATTCAGCTATTTAGCTAAGTGAGCTCTGCCATTATGCACAGAGCATCCAAATAGCCTGTGTCAGAGGGCAGCATGACCCGTTTACACTCTACAGGAAATTCCACTTTCATTATAAAACGGTCACGCACATAGACTGCTACAGCACAAGAGCTGTTATAAAATACGATTATTGAAAATTGTATTCACTTTTAAATTTTTCAACCTGCTAAGTATGTCTAAGCCTAACAGCAAGCCTACATTGCATAATTTTGCAACCATGGCAATAGACCTAAGTTGGGAGTACTGCTGCCATAAAATGTGTTCAGAAACTCACCCCGTGCTGCATGAGTGATCAGCTACACAGAGGAACTGCCATTTTAACCCATTTTCTACATCTGGACTAATTCACTGACTGTCAGCTAGCTTCAACACAGCATCTCCCAGTTTCTGTTAGGCACACTATGGAATGGTTGTATTTTAAATGTACATCAAGCGGAATGCGTTGGCCGAAGTTGCAATATCTGTCAGTCAATGCATGTATGAGCCAAACTGAACCCACTGTTTTGCTTAGCTTAAAGTGAAATTTCTCATTAAATGGTATCTATAGTGTGGGTTTTTTAAGTCATTAATGTACTAAACATTTTTCACCCCAAGTTAAGCAAAAATGAAATTTTACAAGTAAACCTTTTGTGATAACTTTTTTGCAAACAGGTGGAGCAGTTCTGGAAAATGACCGAGTGCTCTGCTGAAACATTCAGTTAAAATAAAATGCTTAAATATCCATTGGAAAGCACTTTTCTCAATTAAAAATGGAGTGAAAACTAACATCTTTTCACTTTCAAGAAATAACACAATTACCCCGACACGCCATGAAATCAGAGTTGCACAAATAAAACATCAGATGGTCTGCAATCTCTAGTCTCAGAATTAATACATTAGGTGCTCCGCACACCACAAATGGCTTCAGTACATCACTCTCCTTGCATTAGACCCTCTACTCTCAAGCACTGAACTTCTCTTTAGTCACAGTGTGTAAACTACACCTCGCACCAGTACTATGCCAAATAACCCTAAGGTTACTTAAAAAATGGCAAATGGAAAAAAAAAACCTGTAATGAATCACATAGGGAAATGCAGAAATGTACAATA